>NC_138551.1:133382175-133772648 GCF_964273705.1 Natrix helvetica
GAGAGATTATTTTGAGTTCTTGTTCAGAGAACTCCTGTTCAGTCGTGTCCAACACCTGTAGGCCATTGCTTTCCATGGTGCCCTGAGAAGCCCCGACTGTTGGGTCAGATTGATGCTATCAAGCCAACCTGTTCTTTGCTCCCCCTTCAGCTTCTTCCACTAACCATTCCTAGCATCACTGACTTTTCCAATGAATTTGCATGACGTGGCCAAATGGCTAAATGACATATGCCTAAAACATGTGAAGAACGGTTGCAGGGATTGGGTGTGGCTTGTCTAGAGAAGGCCCTGGCGTGACATCATAGAGGTCTTCCAGTATTTGAGGGGCTGTCACAAAGAAAGGGGGGGGTCTAAAGTAGGCTGGACTAGAAGCAATGGGTGGAAACTAATCAAGGACAGAGGGAAACTAGAATTAAGGAGAAATTTCCTGACAGTGAGGACAATTAACCAGTGGAACAGCTTGCCACCAGAAATTGCAGGTGCTCCATCACTGGAGGTTTTCAAGGAGAGATTGGAAAGCCACCTGTCTGAAATGGTGCAGGGTCTCCTGTTTGAGCAAGGGGGTTGGACTAGAAGACCTCTGAGGTCCCTTCCAACTCTCTTACTGTTCTTCCACCTCTGCATTGGGGGGGGGGGAGATTACCTTTCAGGCCACAGGTGTGCCTCATGGACAGAGCTCCCACCCTGCTGGGAAGGAAAGGTTTGGTAACACAGAGACAAGGAAAGGACAAGGAGAGGGAAGGGAAGGCTATGGGATTCTCCCTTAAGGAAGAAGACTGGAAGGGTAAATAGAAGCACCTGGGATGCTCTGCCTTACCCCTCTGACAGGTGGCTCTGGCAGGGCCCCTTTCCCTCCTTTGGGGCTGTTCTGGATGGAGCAGATGAAGACAAGGCCAGGAGACAAAAGGGAGACACCGCAGGGATCCCGGCAGGCATCTTAGGAAGTCTGGCAAAACAGGTGCTCCGGCCGTCCTGCCTCCTCCCTTCTTCCCACCTGATTCCTGCCTATTTGTGTTGTTTGGGTCAATGGTGCAGAGCCCTGTGACCCTCCCCTCCGTCCTTGCTAGAGGTGTGGCAGGGGGGCTGCCCTCCTCCCCACACAGACCTCCCACCCTTAGGATGCCCTAACTGAGCGGTTGCTGGATGGCTGCAGGGGAGCCGAGCCTCTAGCAAGGGGTGGGAGATTCCCCTCGGCTGGCCTCCTGCCCCCTCCCTCAGCTCTCTTGGATTCGGGGGGCTTTGTAGCTCCCACCACATGGGGGTCCTGATCCTGTTGCTCTTGCTAAGTAGCCCAGGGTTTCTTTGGCTCTTGATTGGCCTTATTTTTCTCTCTTGCCAAGGCAACGTTGAAAGGATGGTAATAACTTTGAGGCTGGGACCTAGAAAGCTTTTCCTCTCGGAAATGGGATTATTAGATTATTGTTTGGCTAATCACATTTTGATTCGAAAATCCACAAGGGATAAAAAAAATAAGTAAAAAACCTATATAATAATAATAATATATAATAATATATTTATTTCTTAGCCGCACCCTCTCCCGAAGGACTCGGGGCAGGTAGTCTTCTACTAACGATTGCAATTGAGCCCAAAATTTCTGTTGCTAGGTGACACTGCAATGATGCAATCATGGTATTTGGGGAGGGCGAACCAGGAGTGGGAATGGGGAGACGGAGAGCCAAAGAAAGATCGGACGAGATATGAAAAATTTAATTGCACACATTTCAGGCTAAATATCCTTAGGATCAACGGTGTGTTCAAGTAAATAATTGTGGACTTACGACCACAATTGAGCCCAAAATTTATGTAACTAACTGAGATGTTTGTTAAGCGGGTTCTGCCCCATTTACGACCTTTCTTGCCGCAGTTGTTAAGTGAATCATTGCAGTTGTTAAGTCAATACTATGGTTGTTAAGAGAATCTGGCTTCCACATTGACTTTGCTTGCCAGAAGGTCACAAAAGGGGATCATCTTAGCCCAGGACGCTGTGACCGTCATAAATATGAACCAGTTGCCAAGTGTCCGAAGTTCAATCATGTCATTAGTCGCTTTTTCTCAGTGCCATTGTAACTTTGATTGGTCACTAAATGAAGTGTCGTAAGTCGGGGACCACCTGTACTATTGATACATTATAAGATTCCCTACCTGTAAGATTAATTATTTTTCCTTGCCAAGGAGGACTATGCTTAGATAATGGGATGCCCATAGTTTCTTCTCTTCTATGCAAAGAATTCCTTCCGTCTTAGTTAGCATGTGGTCTCTCTCTTAGTGGACTCTTAAGTAACCTTATGACTTCTTCTTTTTTTTTCATTCACATCCTAAATCCTGAATCAACAAATGAAACTTGGGCCAACTGTGTGCTGCAACTGCCAAAAAAGCCCACACAGTCCTAGGCTGCATTAACAGAGGCTCAAGGTTACAAGGGGTGCTAATACCGCTCTATAAGGCCTTGGAAGGAACCCACTTGGAATCCTGCATCCAGTTTTGGTCGCCACAATGAAAAACAGATGTTGAGACTCTAGAAAGAGGGCAGAGAAGAGCAACACAGAGGATTAGGGGGATGGAGACATACTAAGAACAGTTGCAGGAATTGGGTATGTCTGGTCCAGTGAAAAGAAGGACTTAAGGGGGGGTCTGACCTATTCCCACCTATTCTCCAAAGCACCAGAAGGCAGGAAAAAGAAGCAAAGGGTGGAAACTAATCAAGGAGAGAAGCAACCTAGAACTAAGGAAGGATTTCCTGACAGAAGAATTAAGCAGTGAAATGACACCAGAGGTTGTTGATGCCCCAATACTGGAGGTCTTTAAGAAGAGATTGGAGAGCCACTATTCTGAAATGGTGGAGGGTTCTCTGCTTGAGCAGGGGGTTGGACTAGACGACCTCCAAGGTCCCTTCCAAGGCTATTGTTCTGCTATTCGGTTATTCTGTTTAGCTTATATAACTGACTTTCTGTGTAAAGGGGGCAGGATGTTCTATCCAGGTAAACCTTCCTTTCTACTTTCCTTTGATGAGTTAAACTACAACAAATTGTAACTTTTGACTTCCAGGTTCCCTCTTTGTAGGACAGAATCTTTTTGAACCGGAACATTCCCAGTAAATCAAATTGACCAAATGCTATGGATTGTGATATGAGAGCGTTCAATGCCGCCTATTCATCCAGGTCCAAGACGGAAGAGGAGGGGGAGTAAGGGGGGGGGGGACACGACATCCAGGTTTCTAGCAAGAGGCACCCATGGAAAGTCTTCTGCCTTCCAACCAAAGAGATTGTGGGTGGATCAGGAGTCAGCCTGGGGTTTCAGAATGGCTTCTGGTTGCCACTCGGGTCACTTTGCAAATTCCATTTTAAGCAGGTAGAAAAGGTTTGATGGATCAGACCAAGGTCAGTCTAAAATCCACACTGACCCTCCAGATGCCTCTGGTCTGCTCACAAGCAGGGGGGAGGGACGTATCACTTGGCCCAACATGGAACCAGGTAGGGGAGCGATTCAGCCAGTTCCCAGGGGTTCCCTAAAACTGCTTGTTAATTGTATGAGCAGTTCGGCTAACTGGCTGAATTGTCTTGGCCTGCCCCCAAACCCCTTCCTGAGGGTGTCCCCCCCCCCCCCGAGAAAATGACCGGTTTCAAGATCACTTTGGCTCAGGCAGTGGAATTCCCCGCTGGTTCCCTCTCTCCGCCAAGCGAAGGAATTGCAGAAACTCTGCTGAACCCACAATGGGACTTCCTCGAACTTCGGGATTGGGAGGGCCCAGAAAGATGGAGGACCAGTGGGAATTCTCCCTTCATCAACGTCATCGGTCTCCAGGCAGAGTCTCCCTTGACTTCCCCCAGTGCAGGAGAGGGTTCCAAGCAGAGAAGCCCCAGTTGGTTCTTCAGGCCAAGATCCCCCCTCCCACTTTCCCCGCCTCTCTCCCCGCAGAACTGGCTCTCCTCCTTCAGGTGAAGCCCCAAAAGACTCTGCCCGGAAACCGATGACACTCAAGCAGGGAGAATTCTCATTGGTGCTGCCTCTAGTTCTGGCCCGGCCCTCCTACCTCCGAAATCCGAGACAAATGCTCCCACCCCGTTCCAGATTCCTCCTCTGGGGCTGGGAGCATCAGGGGAGACCCACGCAGGCGCTGCCGAGCACAGACTGAGGCTTCAGACGCAATGCTTGAGAATGTGCAGAGAAATGCCGGCTAAAACCAGCGAATCGCGTTTTCCCAGGATCCGACGAAGCCCCAGCGGACCAATAGGAATTCTCGCTACTGTAGCGTCATCAGTCTCTGAGCAGAGTCTCCCTTGACTTCACCAGATGGAAGAGAATTCAGTGCCGAGAGAAAAGAGAGGGAGGGGGAATATGTTCAGTCTTAGGGGGGCGGAGCTCATGGGGGTTCATGCCAGCCCTGGAGGAGAGGGTTGACTTCCTTCCCCCCCCCCCCCCCGATGGGCTGGCTGGTGAGTCCTTGGGCACCTTCTCTCTCTCTCTCATTGGAAGTGCCCCTCCCCCAACCCTTTGGGGCCACTGCCCTCCCTCTCCCTCCCGGAAGCTTCTCCCTTTGATCCCTTCCTGGCAAAGGGGCTGCCGGAGGGCCGCGTGTACCCGCAGGGCTGTGGGGTTTTCTGACTCACTGCAAATAACAGCTCGATTTGGGGTTCAAGAATCACTGTTGTGGATGTCGGGGGGGGGGGGAATAAGAAGGGGGGAAGTGGGAATCCCTGGCTGAGAAGCGTGAAAAGAGCAACGGAAGTGGAGGGTCCTGTCTGGGTCTGCCATGAGCCCCCCCTTGAGCTGCATCCCCCCCAAATACCGAACGGATCCCAATTTCTCCGCTTCTCTCTCTGCCCAGAATGCCCTCCTCCTTCAGGTGAAGCCCCAAAGGACTCTGGCCGGAGACTGATGATGCTCGAGCAGGGAAAATTCCCATTGGTGAATGGTTCTGGCCCCTCCCACCTCCAAAGTCCGAGATCAATGCTCCAGGCTGCCAGGAAGCAAGCAGAAGGGAGAAGAAAGGGAAAGTTCTGATTATGAGACCCTGAACGTCTCTGGAGATAAATTCCAATGGACTATCAGGCAATAAAGATAGTCCTCCACTTATGACCACAATTTCTGTTGCTAAGTAAGTTCTGTGTCATTTTACAATCTTTTTGCCACAGTTGCTAAGCAAATGAGTGCAGTCGTTAAGTAAATCAAGCAGTCGTTAAGCAAACCTTATAGTGATCCCATGACTCCAAGGTACTGCAACTCTCATAAATACACGCCAGTTCCCAAGTGCCTGAGTTTTGATCACATGATTTATGACAGGTGCTGCAGTGGTTGTAGGTGGTCCTGAGTCATTTTTCTCAGTGTTGTTGTAACTTCACTCACTAAATAAATCACTGTAAGTCGAGGACGAGCTGTTGCCCTCAGGGCAGTTTTTGACAACGAGGCTCCTGCCCTTAAGATTCAATCAGAATAGAGCTGGAAGGGACCTTGGAGGTCACCTAGTCCAACCCGCTGCTCAAGCAGGAGACCCCAGATGATTCCATACAAAGGACTGTCCTTCAGTGAGTCACAGCCAATTTTTCGACCTCTTGTGCCCCAGATGGCAAAGAAACCACTGCAGTTGCGGAAGGAACCCCGAGATCCTTAAGGGAAACCGGCTTCTCCCATCGACTCCGTTTGTTGGGAGTTGGATGGGAAAGTGGCCAATGGAGGCCACACGACCGAAAGACGGCAACCCTGGCAAATACACGCTGGCTGCCAAAGGCCCAAAGGTTGATCATGGGACTGTGAGAACATTGTGACGGCTGTAACTGTGAGGACCTTTTTCAGTGCCACCGTAATTGTGAAGGGTGGACAAAGGTCTGGTTTTCCATGGAGGGCTGCCTGCCCTTCGGCCTCCCTCAGCCTTCCTGTCCTTGCTCCAAGGGGTCTCTGCAGAGGAGCCAACGTTGATGTGCCTCCTCCACCAGCAGAGCTGGGGTCAGGCTCCCTGCTGCTCCTCTGGGCTTTGGGACTCAGGTTGCTCCAGCTGGTGGGTTTCAGTTCCCTGGAGCCCTTTGCCAGCTTTTTGGAAGCCAAGGGGGGCGTTGAGGCAGCAGGCAAAGGCTGGGAAAACAGCTCCACCCAGGAGGTTCTCACCCCCATCGACCGAAGGGAGTCCAAGCTCCGTGTTAAAGGAGGGAGAGGTCACTGGGCAAGGTTGGGGGTCTCCAGGACTCCCAGGGGCTTCCTTGGCTCAAGATCTCCAAGGAAGAATTGGCCAAGTCTGGGCTCCATTGTAGAAAGGCTTCGTAATGCAAGAGAGTCTCTGAGGGGCCTGGAGTCTTTCTGGAGACTGGAGCTGCCATGGGTTTCTTTAGGAGGATGAAAATCCTTTTGTGAAATTGTCCCTTTCTTGTGTCCCTTTTCCTGCCTGCTGTGGGCAACAGGAACTGGCATGGGGGTCAGAGACGGGGGAGCCATGGGCCCTGCACCCACCTGGCTGGACACTGAGCCGAGAAGCTGGCCAGGTCATCAGGGAAGGACCTCCCCATTGCCCACATCCCATGGACATCTTCCTTCCTTCCCTTCTTTGGGACAAGGATGGTTAGCTGACTTTATTTCAAGGGGGATGTTAAGGACTCCTGAGCCACGTCTTCCTTGTTGGCCTTTTGTGAAGGGTTGGAGGTTTCTTCTGAGTGGTTTCTCCAGAGCAGCAAAGGCAGGAGAAGACCCACAAGTGGAAGGCCTCCAATCAGGATGACTCATTGCAGGGATTCTTCCTCTTTCCTGGAACTGAGGAAGGAGGCAGGAACTGGGAGAGGGGAAAGAACTCCTGGGTGCAAACATGGAGTAGATATCCAGGAGGGGATCAAGGAGGTCTCTTAATCTGTCCCTGGGGTGGCTTTCCCCAGCTTGGCCATTTCAGATAGGCTCAACTACAACTCCCAGAATTCCCAGCAGAGCTTTGATTGCATCATCATGGATGATTCTGACCTATGGGCCACCCAGCCCTGGGCCTTCTTGGAATTGTAGTTGATGCACCTGCCAGATGATTGAATGGAGAAGGAGGCTCCTGGAGGTCATCTACTCGTGTGCGATTTGCAGACTGGATTCATGCAAGACATGAGGACATAAACCATGAGGACATAAACCCAAAGGAACGAAATTGTGGGATTTCTATACTGTTTAATCCAGTGTTTGTCCTCTTTGGCAACTGAAATTTATTAATTATTCTTTTTAAATTTCTTGAATTAAGCTGGAGTAGAAAGAAGAAAAAAGATAAGTATAGAAAAAAGACCATTGTGCCACAACACACAAACACACACAAACACACACACACACACAGAGAGAGAGAGAGAGAGAGAGAGAGAGAGAGAGTTCAGAAATACTTCATCTATACAAGATATAAAGTTTTATGCAGTAGTTTCTGTAAAGGATACCCATAGTTATAATAGCCAAAGCCCAGTTGACATCGTTAAGTAACTGTTCAGAAGCTGCAAGGAACAGCAGGATTTCCTTGAGGAATCTGGCCCACAAATTTCCCCTTCCAAGGTTGGAGATCAAAAGGCAGAGAGGCCATTTCTGTGCTCTCTCCATCAGGATCCAGATAACTGAGGTGCCCTTAAAGAGGAGAGGGGCCTTGGCAATGACTGGGAGCTACCGGTCCAAGTAAAAATCCAAGGATCTGGTCCCAATGTTGAGGTTCCCTTTTATTCTAGGTCTCCCAGGGGTGCAGCAGCAACAGACACAACATCAAAGGTTTGGTCTCTGGTCTACAAATGGAGCCGCACCAGTGTTGGCAAACACACCTGGGTCCCCCTTCTCAGAGGAAGGTTTGTTGCCAAGCATGAATCACGAGGATGCATGAATTAACATCTGGAGGCCACCAGATTGGGGCAGGCTGTTCTCATTCACTATCCACAACTGATGGAGTCTTAACAGCCATGAATCAACAGGTGGAAGGCCCCTGTCCAGTAATTAATGGTCGGTTCTGTCCTATTTTTTAGATATGATAACTGCAACCTCCATGTGATGGTGCATTTCTTGAAGACACATGAATTATTCCTTTATATCACTATATGGGGGACAGTCAAGTCTGTCACATGTCTTTTTAGGTCCCCTTCTTGATAAATGGAATTGCATCAAATCAAATCAAATCAAATTTATTACAATCAAAGACCAGAACAAATAAAAACACTCAAGGAATATCCAGTTAAAAATTCTAGAATGAAATAATAAATCACAGATAAAATCACAATTTGACATCCAATCTGTCAGTTACACATGGCCTAACGATACTATAATATCAGTCCTTAACTAGTGAGGCCCAAAGTCATTAAATACTAAAAGGCAAAGGAGTAGTAATGCAAGTGTGTTTGCTACATCAGTTGTGTAAAATAGCCATGGTGGATTAATCACGTGTTTCCCATGGATCCCCAGTGCTGCTGTGGAGAATCGAGCCACCTTTGCTGTAACCACAGTCTGTTCGGCCTTAAGCAGCCACTGGAGCTAAGCAGTGTCGGAATGGCCAGGATGCCTATCGGTTATTGGGAGGATATGTTTCTTTCTAATATCTCCATAGAAAGAGCATCGAAGGAGTCTGTGTCCAACTGTCTATCCAGGAGAGGAGGGAAGATTGGGGGAGAGAGGGAGGGAGGTCGGGGACTTGCTACCTCATGTGCCAGGTGAGTCTGGCCAGAGTCAGATCTGGGAGCCGGAACCGAGCAGCCAAATGGGCTGAGCAGACGGGAGCCAAACAGCCCGCAGGAGAGGAGGGGAGAGGAGAGCAGCCAGAAGGTGAAGGGGAGCCCAGGGGTCCCCAGGAGAGTCATCGGGGGAGCAGAGAGCCCCGAGGCAGCATGGCTGAGGGAGCAGGGGGGCAGAACAGGAGGACAGGGCTGGGTAGAGGGTCTCGGGGGCAGGCAGAAGCTCCTGCTGCTCCAGAGCCTCTCAGGGGGAAGCAAGAGGAGGAGGCCATGCCTAACATCTACCTGTACTTTCGCTCCCTCCCCCTGCCTTCATGCATTTACCCCATCCCACCCCATAGATGGCCTCTCCCACCGGTCAGACAAGCACATCCATACCACACCAGACCCGACTCTCACCCCATGAAGAAACTGGCAAACATCTCATTCAACCCCTCTGGCTTTAAGCCTATGGGGAGCCCCCCAAAAGGTCTTCATCAAGCACAGGGAACTTCACCAACCGTAACAGTCTGAGAGAGTTGGAAGGGACCTTGGAGGTCTTCTAGTCCAAGCACTGCTCAAGCAGGCTAACAGTGGAGTCTTTAAGAGAGTTCTGACTTCAACAAGCTAAGAGAGATCTAATAAAATGGAATTCAAAGTAGAGAAAAGTAAAGTCTTAAACTTAGGCAAGAAAAGCCAAAGGTACACATATAGACTGGGTGAAACCAGGTTTAATAGCAGTAACTATGAGAGGAATCCTGGAGTCTTAGTGGAGAATCAATTAAATATAAGCCAACAGTGTGCGACAGCAGCCAAAAAAGCCAATGCAACCCTAAATTGTATTAACAGAGTGATACAATCAAGATCAAGAGAAGTACTAATACCATTCTATAAAGCCCAAGTAAGACCACACCTAGAGTATTTCATCCAGTTTTGGTCACCACACTATAAAAAAGATATTGAGACTCTGGAAAGAATGCAGAGAAGAGGCTCTGTGCTGGATGAGAAGAGGGGAGGCGGACCCCATAGCCAGGGAAGACCTGGGGGTCACAGAAACCCCCCAATCTGAAAGCAAGCTACGGAAAGCCCTCATGTAAACCAGGAAGAGGCGGAGAGGATCCTCAGGGATCTAATCCTGCTGGATCCTCTCGCCAGCTTCCACCCACCCACCCCTTCCTGAGGGAATCCTCTGCTGGGCTCTCTCGGGAAAGGCGCCGTTTCACTTCACGGAAGAAAAACGCCATTTCCTTCCTTCAAACACGAGTCTCTCCTGCTCAGAACGTCTGGACGAAGCAGCCCCTTCCGGTTTCTCCCCCCCAACCCCAATTGTGCCCGGAGACTGATGATGCTACAGAAGGGAGAATTCGTATTGGTCCGCTGGGGCTTCACCGGATCCTGGGAAAACGCGATTCGCTCGTTGTAGCCTGCATTTCTCTGCACATCCCACGTTTCTCAGGCATTGCGCCGTCTAAAGGCCCATTCTCGGCTCGGCAGCGTGTGCGTGTATCTCTGGAAGGGGTGTGGAGCGTTTGTCTCGGATTTCGGAGGTGGGAGGGCCGGGCCAGAACTAGCGGCAGCACCAATGAGAATTCTCCTTTCTTGAGCATCATCGGTCTCCTGGCAGAGTCCTTTGGGGCTTCAGCTGAAGGAGGAAAGCCAGTTCTGTGGAGAGAGGCAGGGAAAGTGGGAGGGGGGATCTTGGTCTGAAGAACCAACTGAGGCTTCTTCTCTGCTTGGAAGGCTCTACTGCACTGGGTGAAGTAGAGGGAGACTCTGCCTGGAGACCGATGATGCTGCAGAAGGGAGAATTTGTCACGATGTTAAAAAGTTTGCTAGGCCTGAACTGAATGAATTGACACTCAAGAGTTAAACTAAGAAAGCTTTATTGCGCAGGTCATAAAACAAAATGTTATCTGAAAGTGATTTATTGCGCACGCATTACACATTCCAAAATTCCTTTTTTTCTTTGTTCGGCAGCCAACTTTGGCTGACGGAGTTTTTTCATTATCAAAATGTAACCTTTAGTGATTTCTGTTTCATTTACTTTTTATTTTATTATTAAAGTTTGTTTATTAATTAGAATACTTCTTTAAAGACTTTTATTTTTCTAAATATCTCAAAAGATATGCGGAAGGGAATCAGCCACGGTCCATTGATCTCCAACAGGGTGTTTTTTCCCCTGACAGAATTCCCATTGGTCATCCTCCTTTCTGGACCCTCCTAATCCTGAAGTTCGAGGAAGCCCCATTCTGGGCTCTGCAGAGCTTCTGCGATTCCTTCACTTTGCGTAGAGAGAGAGCCACCGGGAAACTGGACTGCCTGAGCCAAAGAGGTTCATGGGACCTTGAGACAGGTCATTTTCTCATGGGGGGGGGACACAGCGTCAGGAGGGGGTTGGGGGGCAGGCCGAGATAATTCAGCCGGTTCGCCGAATAGCCCATACAATTAACAACCCATTTTAGGGAACCCGTGGGAACTGTCTGAATTCCACCCCTACCTGGTTCCATGTTGGGCCAAGTGATACGTCCCTCCCCCCTGCTTGTGGGCAGACCAGAGGCATCTGGGGGGTCAGCGTGGATTTTAGACTGACCTCAGTCTGATCCATCAAACCTTTTCTAGCTGCTTAAAATGGAATTTGCAAAGTGACCCGAGTGGCAATCAGAAGCCATTCTGAAACCTCAGGCTGACTCCTGATTCACCCACAATCTCTGTGGTTGGAAAGCAGAAGACTTTCCATGGGTGCCTCTTGCTAGAAACCTGGATGTGCCCCCCCCCCAATCCCTGTTACTCCCCCTCCCCTCCTTGACCTGGATGAATAGGCGGCATTGAACGCAGGGAAAGGCTTTATGGACAAATGATAGAGGGGGAAATTAAAGGACCGGAATAGTGTTAGTTGTTGCTATTTTCATTCTCTGGATGAGGAAGGAAAAAATAGAGTGGGGATTTCTAAAAGGTAGATGCTTAAATAATAGCAAACCCAAAGTGAAACCTCAGACAGCTGTTCCGGTGGATGCTTTCTGTGAAAGGGGTTTTATCAGATAATCAAGAAAGAAGGACATAACAGTGATGGAGAGCAGGTCAATCCCTGCATTCCAGGTCATTCTGCCATTCCAAGGCTTCTCATGGAGATGATCCAACAACACAGTTAAGAGCAGGGCTCCTACAGCTCCAGTGGTGGGTTTCAAATTTTTTTGGAACCTACTCTGTGGGTGTGGCCTGCTTTGTGGGAATGGCTTGCCAGCCATGTGACCTGGTGGGAGTGGCTTGCCAGCCATGTGACTGGGTGGGAGTGGCTTGCTGGCCATGTGACCGGGTGGGAGTGGGATGTTAGAAGATCCCAAATGAAGTTAGAAAGGCTGGGTCCCAAACCGAGCTGGGTTAATTGGGATAGGGGGAATAGGGGGTAGAGGTTCACCAAGGACCCTCCTCTCCTTTCCCCCCAAAAGCAGTGGGAGTCAGTATTTAGAGGGAGCGTCTCCCAACTTCCCCGCTTTCTGTGTCACTCTTTCTCTCTCTCTCTTCCTCCCCCTGTTTCTCTCCCCCCTTTCCTTCCTCCTCCTTTTCCTCTGCACTGTTCCCCCCCAGTTTTTCACGCTGAGCCATTGGGGGAGGGCAGAGGGAGAGAGAGAGACGGATTGAAGTGTGCAAAGAGATGTCCCATTTTGAGAAGCCTCCCTTCGCAAAAGATTGCTGAGAGGAGGAACGGGAGGATTCCCACCCCACTCAGCGCTGTTTTCAATGGGAGGCTTTCCCCCCCTCTCAGCTGTTTCCCTTCCCAAAAGATCGCTGAGAGGAGGAAAGGGGGGGGGGAAGCGAGCAATGGAGTGGCTTCTGGACGGGCGGGGGCGAGCAAGTGAGTGACAGGAACGTACTTCCGGGTTCATTGACCAACAAGTTCATCCGAACCTGTGCGAACCGGCAGGAACCCACCACTGTACAGCTCTCATCTGACCTCTTAGGATCTTACTCTCTCTCACTCATACAAGAACTTTTAGTTTCTGTCCGTAGGAACAAGTGCCTCAATTATTTTTCATAAGATGTCTGGTTCATTGGTAGTTGCTGAATATTACATTCCTCTGAATGACTTTCACGGAGTTCTCTTTAGCAAGATTTATTGGGTTGAATAGGGAGATACAAGAAGTGCAGCCATTCAATCATTTCCCATTCTGAAACAAGTAATTTGATTTTCTTTGGCTCCTGCCTACTATCTAAGTGGAAAGAATACCTCCTTTCAAATAAAAGAAACATTAACAATTCTTCCAATATCATAATGGTGTTATATCTCATGTTTTTACATTTATTTACCTTCAAATAAAAGCCAAAGGGGCGACTTGGAGCCAATCACCAGGGGACTCGAGTTCTAATCCTTCTTTAGGCATGAAAACTTCCTGGGGGACTTTGGGCCAATCACCAGGAGACTCCTGAGTTCCAGTCCCACCTTAGTTCTTATTGAATGGGGCTGTGAAAGTTGGAAATATTTTCTCAGATTAATTTGGGATACCAGAATTGGGGATTCCTAGAGTGTGAGATGTCCGAGTGTCCAATATTGTGGTGTGTGATGGAAGAAAGTGAAATTGTGCAAAAATGTCTGTTCCATGTTGAGCAAAGCCATACGTCTCTGCCTTCTTCTGCTTGTGGGAGAACCAGAGGCCTCTGTGTGGTCCCTGTGAATCTTAGACTGACCTTCTTCTGGTCCATCAGATGTTTTCTTAATTCCTTAAAATGAAATTGCAAAAGGATCCTATTCCCAATTAGGAGCCATTCATTGACCTAAACATTGATTACCAACTGATCAGCAATCTGCGTAATGGGGATCAGAAGAGCTTCCATGGGTGCCTCGTCCTAGAAACCTCAAAGTCCCCCACCCCCTAATTCAGCCCCTTCTTGG
This sequence comes from Natrix helvetica, assembly GCF_964273705.1. Classification (NCBI taxonomy): domain Eukaryota; kingdom Metazoa; phylum Chordata; class Lepidosauria; order Squamata; family Natricidae; genus Natrix; species Natrix helvetica. The sequence continues at coordinate 133,395,691 of NC_138551.1, forward strand.
ACCTGGATGGATATTATGCAGCATTGAAGGTTTGTGACCTGGTCAATGATGTGGCTGCCTTTAGACAGGATCCTTCCAACCTCCTTCTGGGGAGAGTCTCAAGGTCCCCTTTCTCTGGGTATCTTCTCCAGCCCTTCACAGACAAGACAAGTTGGAAGAGGACCAGAGAAAATGCTTTAGGAAGAAATTGTAGAGTGGAAAATTAAAGGGTGTGAAAACCGCTATTTTAATTCTCTGGTTGAGCAAAGAAAAAAAATACAGTGGAAATTTTACACATTTTTTTATTTACTTTGTTTTTATTATTTTGGTGTGAAGTTCCTACCAAAATAAAAACAATCCCAAACTTAAATCCCAGACAGCTGTTCTACTGAACACTTTCTGCAAAGGAGGTTTTATCAGGAAATCAAGAAAGAATTATATATTTGATTTCCCTCCCCAGCTGACAGCCAATCAAACATGGCATTTCACATCATTCTGGCATTCTCAGGGAGAGGATCAGGCAGCCATGCTGGTTCTTGGTTCCCACAGCTTCCTCCTGAACTCTTTTCCTGCACTCTCGCTCTCCCTCTGTCTCTCTCTCTCTCTCTCTCTCACACACACACACACACACAAACACACACACACACACACACACTTTTAGCTGTAGGAACAAATGGCTGGATTATTTTTAAAGGTGTCAAATTCAGTAGCTGTTGCTGAACAGCAAATTCCTCTGAATGACTTTCAGCAAGGTTTATTAAGTTGAAAGGGAAGGGAGCTAGAACAATTCAATAATTTCATATTTTGAAACCTATAAATATTTTCTTTGTCTCCTATATACTATCTAAATGGAAAGAATATCTCCTTTCAAATAAAATAAACTTTAACCATTCTTCCAATATCATAATGGTATTATATCTCATGCTTTTACATTTATTCTAGCTGTAAGCTGCTCCTTTGTGTTCAGGTCTGGCCTCAGAAGGATAATGTAGCACTTGGGAATGAAGATGCAGCCCAGCAGCCCAGCACTGGAGGCCAGGATGGAGAAGACCTGAACAGCCACCATGTATTTCCCTTTGGTGCTCAGGTAGGTGGGCACAAAAGTCATCCAGACACTGCAGAAGACCAGCATGCTGAAGGTGATCAGCTTGGCTTCGTTGAAGGCCCCAGGCAGATTCCTGGCCAGGAAAGCCACCGTGAAGCAGATGGCAGCCAGGAAGCCCATGTAGCTGAGGGTGATGTAGAACATGACAACAGCCCCTTCATTGCATTGCAGGATGATCTCTCCATGCTGGGAGTGGAGGTCAGAGTCAGGGAAGGGGGGAGAAACTCCAAGCCAGATGGAGCAGATGATAATTTGGACTGCAGAAGAAGAAAGGATGATGGAGTTGGCCAAGCTCTTCCCCAACCATCTCTTCACTCGGTTTCCTGGTTTTGTGGCCAGGAAAGCCAGCACCACCATGATGGTTTTGGCCAAGAGAGAAGAAACAGCAACTGAGAAGATGATGCTGAAAACCGTTTGTCGGAGAAGGCAGGTGGCTTTGCTTGATTGACCAATGAAGAGAGAAGGAGACAAGAAGCAAAGCAGGAGGGAGACCAGGAGGATGTAGGAGAGGTCCCGGTTGTTGGCTTTGACAATGGGAGTTTCTCCATATTTCATGAAGATGATTAAAACAAGGCCTGTGGTTAGGAACAAGAGTAGGGCAAAAGAGACCAGGATGATGCCAAGATGTTCTTTATAAGACAGGAAGGTTATAATTTTGGGGATACATTGGACTCTGTCCTCATTTGGATATTTATCATCTGGACACTTGGTGCATCTCTCCACATCTGAGAAACCAAAAAGCAATTTTATTTAACATTCTGTCCTTTTATCTTAGAGGAAATACCTTCTTTGGATAACAACTGATACCATGGACATTTTCCAAGAAGTATTTCTTAATGATTTCATTAAAAAGAGCATTATAAGGAAATTTTTTGAATATATCTTCATAGGGAGCTACATTACTAGAAATTAGTAATGAATCATATAATCTTTTTAGGTAAACATCCTGAGTCCTACCACATGGCAGTTAATATACTGGACTTGGAGGATACCTACAGTATCTTGTAACACTTGAAAGCAATCTTGAATTAAGGAAAAACTTCCTAATAACAATTAACCAGTGGAACAGCTGGCCTCCAGAGGTTTTGGGTTCTTCAACACTGAATGTTTTAAAGGAGAGACTGGACAGTCACTTGTCTGAAATGGTATAGGTTCTCCTGCTTGAGCAGGGGTAGAAGATATCCAAAGTCCCTCCAGCTCTAATCTCATTTATTGATCTACGTGACTGGCAGAATATTTGTGTAATGAGTTCCCCCCATAACTATCCACAGCACCAGTGACACCTTCTCAGTGATCCTCAAGGGGAGGATCCAATATACAGTGAATTGCAAGGTCTTTCAGAAGGTGGACCCAAAACAATTCATAAAGTTTCAAAGAACTCAGGTGTTCCTAGAAAGGTGAATTTAGCAGCACAAGTCCCAACTAAAAAGCAGAAGAGATATTTCCTTAGATAGTAGTAAAGCTTGCTCAGTCTTCCACCTCCTCCTCCCAACTCTTCCCAGCCATTCCTTCAAAGTTTTTTTTTTATTTACTTCCTTTTAAATAATAAATTGTGCAGGTTAAAAATAAAAATTAAAAAACTGGTGAACTTTAATCTGTCTTTTAACTTGCACTTTCATGAAAATGTTCTGGATGGATCCAGTTCCACAAAGCCTCCCATTTTCCTCAGTGTGACCCACCTTCCTGAGTGGAGAAGGTCCCCTCCGGACAAGGAACACAGTCATAACAGCAAACTGGCTCTCCTTCTCGAGCCCTCTTGACAAATCCAGGATGACAACTTTCCACACATTTGGACTGAGGCAGGGACTGAGCAGAAAAACAAGGAATGCCAAAGAAAACATGTTAGGACTCTCCGTCCATGGAAAATGGAGGGAGAAATAGATGGAGACATGTAGCCTCTGGTCTTCACTGAGGTAAATATGAAATCTCTGACTACTTCTAAACAGATGCAGGAGGGATAACAACTGGAAGATTCTTCATTTACTTCCTTCCTTTTGATTTTGGTATTTACTATTACAATGAAGTACTTTTCTACTTTAAACTTTATTAATGGATTGAATTGGAAAAAATTAAGTATGATGATATATGTAAAAGATTTAGGAAACTTTTATTCCATTAGATTTTTAATACAGAATAAAACTGATGAAGAAAGAAACCTCTGACCAGTAAGATCTTGAAAGGTTTCCATAAAACATGGCAAAGCCCCTCCACTTAGGTCCCATCTGTTAAAGAACTTCCATTAGATGACACCAACTGGCATGGAAGGCCAACCACCCTGGAGACTCTAGGCTTTGCCCACTTGAAATGGGACCTCAGGCTTTGTTTGGGAAACAGAGAAAAGACACCAAAATTTCTCTCACCTTATTGAGCAACTTTAGCTGTGAAAGAGCATCTTGTCTGATAATAAGTCTCTGTCTTATAAAATACGCCAGAATCTCTTTCTTGGCATCCTCCTTGGGGAGCACCAAGAAGCCCGAAATGGCCAGATCTGCTTTTATCTCTCCATTTTGGTTCAAGTACAGTTTTCTATCAGAAATATTCCAAAATTCATTCTTCTCCAAAAAGGGATGAAACTAGAATGGGAACATCCAGGAATTTGAAAAACAGAAAACTTTGTTTCTTATCCCACATTGAATCTTTCTTCTACAATTGTCCAATTTCCAAATATGGTTAAATAGGATACAAATACTGCCAATATCTTCATAAGTGAATGAAAAAGTTTGAGAAAAATTTGTCAATCACATACTGACAAAATATAAAGAAAATGTAATCCACACAGTTGGTCAATTATAGGGAACATTCAATAAAATGAACAGAGAAAAAAAAAGATGATCCATAAACTCTTTGAAAACAACAGGTTGATTCCCTGAAAGCATGGGTTGATCAAGAAGAAATCTTCCAGGCTAATCTTCTCCCTTGTAATCCTGATGGAAAACACCTCCAGATGTGCTAATTCTGCTTTATTGTAATGTGACTTTAACAAAAAAAAATTAAAATCTGAAGGAACAAATCTCCCACCAAACACTTTTCTTAGCCTGAAAAGTTAGTGAGGATCCTTTCTGAATTTCTTTTTCTCCCATTATGCAGCTGCAGGATTCTCCCCTCTTATCTGATCCTTCCCTAGGCAGCCTCTCTTCTCCTCATCCCAAAAGTCATTCTCACATATCATTACACTTTCTAAATGGATTATGGGAACTCTGGTGATAGAACTGGATTTCAGTAAAGGACTCACAAAGAATTTTGTGAATTTTGTGGATACTTGAGGGGTGGTATGATAACTAAATGGATAAAAACTGTCTTCAAAATGTTACTCAAATAATTTTTAACAATTTTTAATCTTTCTTATGAAACCTGAAGGTGATGGATTATAATCTGCCATTGGTCATCAATTTTTCTGTTATTAATACGGTAATTAATACGATCTTAGAGTAAGCTAATTTGATGTGATTTAAAGAATATAACGTCTTTCAAGTTAGAAGCTTTACTTGAAACTTTATTTTAAATTTCAATTTAAAAGTTTGATAAAATAGCAATGGTTTTAAATCAACTTAAAGGCAATAATCAGAAGCAAGCAACAATTGTTGAATAGGATGGATTGGATGGATGGACTGGAATTTAATTTGCTGCTGGCATCCTTGAAGGAGGAGTCTGGTTTGAAGGCAGGCTGCTTGGAGATGGCTGGAGAGGCCATGGACCCTGAAGATTTAAAGTGGACAGAACGGAGGACTGATGAAATGGATTCTTTCAAGAAGATTGAGGGAGATTGGGGAATGAACTTGTCATATTTAACTGGAAAACAAGTCTTAAGAGCCATTGTTTTTCCATTTACAGGAGGTCCTATGACTTTGGGGAATGGAAAGCAGTTGTTGGGAAAGATCCTAATTAAAATTTTAAGCAAATGTATTATTATTAAGAATCAACCAAAGATGTTTAACCCTGGACAGATTCTGGATGGATCAGAGGTAATGATTGTGGTGGTCTGTAGCAGATAAGAAGCCCCTATAAATATTCTGTGAGTTAAATACAACAGCAGATAACACAGAAGTTTGAAGTTTTGAAATTTAACTTTATTGTTGGATTGCCTGTTAACTACGTTTTTTATATACAGCAGATAGATGGCAAGTCCAGTAGATAATATAGTTTATAATTGTGGACCTATTTTGCAAGTGGGAGAAACTATTATTGCTGTATTGTATTCAATTGGGGAGACAATATGCATGCTTTTGTCTGTTTTTAATGCACATTTCTTTTTAAAATGTGTTGTCTACTTTTGTTTTGTCATTGTAATAGTTTTATTTTACCTTTTTGAATAAAAATTTTTATAAGAGGAATATCAAGTTTCCAAAAACAATATTTATGATTAGCACACAGAGAAGGGTGCATAAGTAAAAAGCAGTAGAAAAATATCTGATTTTTAGCAACTAGGACTTGACTAACAATAGAGTCTCATATAAGAACATAGATGGACTGGAAAAAAGATGAAGGATACCAAACTTGATATGTATGCTTGTGAAAAAAATCTCAAAATCGTAGTTAACTCAAATAATGTTTAACCCTTTTTAATCTTTCCATAAAACCTGAATGTGATGGATAACAATTTGCCATTGGTCATCAATTTTTCTATGTTGTCATTAATATGGTCATTAATACTATCTTTTTTTTAATAGGTTTTATTTTTTTTTCTTTAAAAAGGACAAAACAACACATACAGAACAAGAGCAAGGAGGGAAAAAAACACAATTTCATCAAGCATGTCGTTTGGTTACAAGTTTTTGTGCAGCGGTTTTTACAATTAAGAATAAAGTCACTAATTATCCATTAAACAGAGTTAAATATTTCATTGAGCATTGTGTGTTCAAGTTACCATTAATATTCTTTCATTTGTGACAACCCTTGTTTCTTTACATCCATAATTATCTACTAGGTGACAATAAGTCTTTATAAAATTATATCACCAATCTCTAAAAAATAAGAATAAAGATTAAGTCATAAAAAATTCTCATTAATTCATATAAGACATTTCTACTTTCCATTAGCCATATAATTTCCAATCATCCACAACTCCGAATATAATTTTCCATTATTATTTGTCAATCCATGTGGTCATTAAGTATTTCAGTCTATATTTATATCCATTATTCATTACATCATCATTATTCCATTTTATATTATAAAATAGTCACCAGCTACAATCATATCTAACAATTTAAATCATTTCACTCTTATATATTAAATACATTATTATTCTTATATCGTATAAGTAGGTAGTCTGTTTCATAGTTAAAGCTTAACACATATAAAAAGAGAGAAAAGAAAGGAATTTTTTTTTTAACATTAAGTATAGCTTTCTATTATTATTACATATAAGATAAGATAAAGGGGAAAAAAATTCATTTCCAGGTTTTTTTATCCAACCATTGATAAAACAAATCCCATACTTTATAGAATTGCTCATCCTCTAGTTCTCTAATTTCAAATGTAAGTTTACTCATTTCAGCACAGTCCATTATTTTCCGAACAATTTCTTCCTCTGTTGGTACTTTCTCATTTTTCCAGTTTTTAGCAAATACAATTCTAGCAGCTGTTAACACATTTATGAACAAATATTTCAAGTCTTTATTGTATATTTCTGGTATTATTCCCAATTTAAAAAGTTCTGGTTTCAAGTCTATATGTTTATGTATCATTTTCTCCAACCACATGTGTATTTTAGTCCAGTATCTTTTAGCTTCAGGACAAGTCCACCACATGTGGTAGAATGTGCCCAGCGTATGTTGACATTTCCAGCATTTTTCAGACTTATTCTTCGACATTCTTGCTATTCTCGATGGGGATAAGTGCCACCTATAAAACATCTTATACAAGTTCTCTTTATATGCAGTTGACATTGTCATTTTATAATTTTGAGTCCACAGTTTTTGCCATTTTTCTAAGTCAATCCCATATCCAAAGTTTTTTCCCCATGCTAACATAGTTCCTTTCACTTGTTCTTCATATAATTTCACCTCTAATAGATAATCATAAAAATTTTAATTACTTTTTCATCATTACCTGTTAAAATTTTATCTAATTCAGTCATTTTATCATAAAAGCCCTCATTTTTTCGATCTTCAGTATATCTAGAATGTATTTGCACATATGAGTACCAATTGAGTTCAATACCTTCCTGTTTCAATTCTTGTATGGATTTGAGTTCACTCTCTGTATTCAATAATTCAGCATATCTAATTGTTTCTTCCCTTTTATATACTATTGGATATGTAAAAGCTTCAATAGTTGATATCCAGACTGGAATTTTCAAGTAGTGCGACCTCTCAACCTTCTCCCAATTTGATAACAGAGCCTTTCTTATAAAATGCCTTCTGAAATAACCATGCGTTTTAGTTCCCTTATACCAGTGGTGGGCAACCTTTTTTTTCAACTGAGCCAAATCTCGCCAAAACCACGATTGAAATTTATTTGGAGAGCCGCATTTTTAAAACCGAAAATACATAGGATGGTACACTGTTTTTAGTTTCAATAAGTTTTTATTGAGAATATTCTGCATGCAAGTATCCACATAGGTCGGGAGGATACAAATAACACAACTAATAAAACAAAAACTTTAGAACGATATTATTTATCGATAACGTTAAATTCCATAAAATTTGCCTTACAATGTAGAGAAAATTACATCCTGACAATGACTGACAAAGTCACAACCACTAATGTGAACATTGGCCTTGCATTTCCTTGGATAGTTTGAGTAAGTCAGGTTTGTATGTTGTTGCTTTTAATTTCATCTCTCTCTCCCACTTTCTTTCTTTTTTTCTTTTTCTTTCTCTCTCTCTCTCTCTGGCTCTTTGTCTCTCTCTCCCTCCCTCCCTCTCTGTCTCCCTCTGTCATTTTCTCTGGGTGTCTATCTATCTGTCTGTCTCTCTCTCTGTATGTCTGTCTCTCTCTCCTCCTTCCCCCATCTCTGTCACTCTGTGTGTGTGTGTGTCTGTCTGTCTCTCACTCACTCTGTGTGTGTGTGTGTGTATCTCTGTCTCTCCCTCTGTCTCTCTCCCCTCCCTTCCTCTCTCTCTCTGTCACTCTGTGTATGTGGATGTGTCTGTCTCTCACTCATTCACTTAATCACTCACTCTGTGTGTGTCTCTCTCTCTGTCTGTCTATCTTTCTCTCCCTCCCTCCCCCTCTCTGTCTGTGTGTGTGTGTGTGTGTGTGCGCGCGCGCATCTGTCAGTCTTTCTCTGATTCCCTCCCTCACTCCCTTTCTCTGTTCCTCTCTCTGTCTGTCTGTCTCATTCACACACACACACACACACACACACACACACACTGTGGTCACCTTGTTGAGTGTTCCAATCACATTTGAAACACTCAACAACTGGCCTGCATACCATAAATGCAGGCCAGTTGTTGAGTGTTTCAAATGTGATTGGAACACTCAACAAGGTGACCACAGTGTGTGTGTGTGTGTGTGAGTGAGACAGACAGACAGAGAGAGGAAGAGAGAGAGGGAATGAGAGAGGGAATCAGAGAGAGACTGACAGAGCTGTACGCGCGCGCCTGTTTTCCACGGCGTGGAGCAGCGGCGAGATTCTGGGCGGCGAGCGATGATTCCGGGGGCCATCAGTGGGGGGGCAGGGTCTCCTCTCGCGTTCCTCATCTTCCCGGATGGCCCCTGGAATCATCGCTCGCCACGCAGAATCTCGCCGCTGCTCCACGCCGTGGAAAACAGGCGCGTGCGCACAGCTCAGAAAATTACAGCCTGGGAGACTTGTCGGGCTTCTCTCTCAGAAAATTACAGCCTGGGAGACCTCTCGGGCTTCGGAGGGAAGCTTCTGCAAAAGCCGAATGACAAGTCTCCCAGGCTGTAATTTTCCGAGCTGTGCGCACGGGCCTGTTTTCCACAGCGTGGAGCAGCGGCGAGATTCTGCGTGGCGAGCGATGATTCCAGGGGCCATCCGGGAAGATGAGGAACGCGAGGGGAGACCCTGCCCCCCCACTGATGGCCCCCGGAATCATCGCTCGCCGCCCAGAATCTCGCCGCTGCTCCACGCCGTGGAAAACAGGCGCGCGCGTACAGCTCGGCAAATTACAGCCTGGGAGACTTATCACTCGGCTTTTGCAGAAGCTTCCCTCCGAAGCCCGAGAGGAGGGAGGGGAGCGGGCGCCCGGCACACTGAAGAGCCGCATTAAAATGTGTAAAGAGCCGCATTTGGCTCGCGAGCCGCGGCTTGCCGACCACTGCCTTATACCATAAATATGCATGCCATCCCAACAACAGGTCATGACCCTCTAGATTCAAAAGCCTAGCATTTCTTAGCATTATCCATTCCTTAATCCACATCAAACTAGCTGCCTGGTAGTATAACTCCCAATCGGGTAAGCCCCACCCTCCCCTTGATTTGGCATCTTGTAACAATTTACGTTTTATTCTTGCTTTTTTCCCTTGCCATATGAATTTCAACACCATTTTATTTAATGCTTCAAAATAGCCTTTCCCCAACTTAATTGGAATAGTCTGGAACAAGTATAGCAATCTAGGTAGGATATTCATTTTGATTGCTGCGATTCTACCAATCATTGATAATTGAAGATTCTCCCATTTTGCCAAATCTGTTGCAATTTGTTGCTTCAATTTAAAATAATTATCTTCCTTGAGGGTGCTGCATTTGGTTGTTAGGTGAATCCCCAAATATTTAACTTTATTTGTAATTTGCATTTCCAAAATTTCCGCCAATTCTTCTTTTTGTTTTCGGGGTATATTTTTTGTCAAGATCTTTGTTTTGTCTTTATTTATTTTCAAACCTGCAACTTCTCCATACGCCTCAATTTCTCCTATCAATTTAGGTGCAGATTGAAATGGCTCCTCAAGAATGAAGACTAAATCGTCAGCAAATGCTTGCAGCTTGTATTCTTCTTTTTTAATAGTCATTCCCTTTATTTCTTCCTCCTCTCTAATCTTTCTATTTAGTACTTCTAATGTTAAAACAAAAAGTAGTGGTGATAGTGGACAGCCTTGTCTCGTACCTCTTTTAATTTCAATTGTCATTAATACTATCTTAAAGTAACCGAATTTGATGTGATTTAAAGAATATAAAGTCTTTCAACTTAGGAGCCTTATTTGAAACTTCATTTAAAAAGTTTTCTAAAACTTAGCAAACAGCAGATGAATACTTTGCTGCAATTGTAAAAATGAGGTGATGATTTGACTTTTGTGAAAACTTTAAAAACTTTTGGTTGGTTGCCTTCTGATCCCGGTGCTGGCAAGGCAAGATGGCACACTTCCATTGTCTTCTTGTGCTTTGAAATTTGACTCCACCCACAGAAACTGCTGGCATTTTGTCTTTGTCTCCGTGACACTCAGAGATACTTCTTGATATACAATACCTTGGACTTGGAACAATGGATTTTACTATTTGGATTTGAACTATAGAAAAGGTCTCTATTTGCCTGGACTGCCTGCCTCGCGATCTCTCTTGGCTACCCACCTTTACAACTGCCTTTTTATTGTATTGACACAGACATCTCTGAGCTTTCTTTATTAAAATGGCACCGAAAAGACCACCATCTGGGAAACCAGGCTATGCGGGTTCTGCCCCTACATTTTCAACATCCAGTCCCAGCGGGCAACAGACACTAACATCTCTGTTACAACCCAAGCCCCCGGAGGAGGATCTAACCCAACAGATGCTACAAAAGATTTTAAAGGGGCAGGAGGAATTGAAGAACCAACTAAAAGAAATGAACGAACAGCTCAGAGAAAATCAAAACCGAACGGCTCAAAATGTGCAAAGACTGGAAGTTTTGGAGGAGGGGACGGCCGAGATGAGGGGGGAGGTGAGGGGAGTCCAGAGAGGAAATCAAGAACTTGAGAACCATCAGATAAAAATGGAGTTTGAAAGAATGTCTTTTTTCCTTAGATTTCAAAATGTAATTGAGGCTAATGATGAGGATTTGAGGGAAATTATGACAAAGTTATTGGCTGAATATATTAAAAAAGACAGACAACAGCTGGGGTGGGATATTGACCTGGTCTATAGAGTCAATTCCGCTTACGCTAGAACACACAATGTTCCAAGGGAGGTTCACATTAAATTTCTTAGAAAGGCTACAAGAGATGAGATTCTGGGTGCACAGAGGGGGCAAGTGTTAAAATACAAGGATAGAGAGATAGCCATCCTGAAACAAATCCCAAAGAAAGTTAGAGATAAAAGAAAAAAATATTCATTTTTAGCGAAGAAATTATTCCAGAAAGGGATTTGGTTCAGATGGCTTCTCCCAGAAGGTATTTTGATATTCTGGGAGGACACTAGAGTTAGAATTAACACAACCATGGAGGCGGAGGTCTTCATGGAAAAAAACAAAGTGCTCCTAGATAAAACTGATGACACCACATGGGATACACAAGACACGGGAGGTGCCAGAGCCGTGCTGGAGGTGGGAGAAGAGGCAACACCGAGAAAACTTAGATCACAAAAGTGAATTAGAAAAATAATGCAATTGCTAATAGAGAGAATTTTTTCTATTTGATATAAAATAGATTGAAATTATTTGAAGATATAAGGTAAAAATATGCTGTCAAAATATTGATAAGTAGTGAATACTTAATGTATTAATAAGTGAAAGTTATGAGAATTGGGGGGAGTGCCATTTCCTGCATAATGTAGCTGTCAAAATTTGTAACTTCATCCACTATCCCCTTTCCTGAAATTTTCTGTAAAACCAATAAAAAATTTTTTACAAAAAAAATAAATAAAAAGTTTTCTAAAACTTGTATCTGCTTTTTAGCTACTAGGACTTGACTAACAATAGAGTCTCATATAAGAAGATGAATGATGGAGTAGAAGAAAGATGAGGGATATCAAACTTGATATGTATGTTTGTGAAAATGATCTCAAAATCGTAGTTAACTGGAAACAGAATCTGAGTCAGCTGGGTGATGTCCATGGAAAGAAAGCAAATGTAGCCATAAGAATCTGAGGAAGTGAACGTTCTGGTTTGGGGAGACCCCAACTCAAGGACCAGGTCCCCTTGCAGGCACCAAGATTGGAGGAGAATTTGCTCAAAATCTACTTGAACTTCAGGGAAGGACAAGGAAACCAAGGAAGAGTTAAAAGGAGCTGCTCTTAGCCTTGAGGAAAGACAACAAGGAGAAGAGCTAAAGATCAAGAGGAGTCTTGGAGCCCACTTTCCAATTGAAACAATCTCTCCGCTGGAGAAGGGAAGATACAGGCAGTGGTGGGATTCAGACGGTCTGGCAAAGTTCGAGTGAACGGATAGTAAAAATTCTGCCTGGCCACGCCTCTCCCCACCACTACTTGCCTCGCAGGCCTTGGCTGGGGCCTTAGAGTCATAGCTGCAGCTGCTCTTTGGCTCCCTTGCCTCGACCACGTGGCCACGCAGCCCAGCCTGTTTGCCTGCCTTTGCCGTGGCCTCCTGCTCGTCTTGGCCTGCTCCCGAATGCCCTCCTCAGGCGGATCCCGACCACTCCAGCAGCGGCCATTCCTTTTTCTTTTCCTTTTCCCTTCCCTTCCCATTCTCTCCTTTTCTCATCCTTTCCTTCTTTCCCATTTCCTTTTCTATCCCTCCTCCCTTCCCCTCCCCTCCCCTCCCTTCCCTTCCCTTCCCTCCCCTTCCCTTCCTTCCTTCCTTCCTTCCTTCCTCCCTCCCTCCCTCCCTCCCTTCCTCCCTTCCTTCCTTCCTTCCTTCCTTCCTTCCTTCGGGTCTGAGGGAGAGTCAGGGGACTCCTTTCCTCCTTGACCCCCTCTCCAACATCTGCTCTGATGGCAATTATGGCTAAAAGGCCTTTGGAAGCTGGGGCTGCCCCCTCCCCCTCCCCATTGCAGAAACTCCTCTTGCTGCAGAATTGGGATCTTTCAGATCTTCTCCTGCCCCCCTCCTCCCCCCTGCACAGTCTCAGTTGCTGCTTGGAGGGGGGGAGATTTCTGGTTTTGCACTGCTGAGAGGAAAAGGGGAAGGGTGAACAGGCCCTCCAAGGCTGCCCCCCCTTTGCATTTCTGCAACCAAATTCTACCCCCAAACAGAGGACCCCCCCACCCAAATACTGCAGGGAAGAGCAGGCTGGGTCCACAACTGGGCAGCGTGTTGGGGGAGAGGCTGCAGCAGCTCCGCATTACTGGAGGGAGGGAGGAAAGTTTGGCCAGGTCTAACCAGGTGGGGGGGATTGACCAGCTCAGCCAATAGATTTCAATTGTCCCTCCTGGCTCACCCGAGCCACTCCAATTTCCACCCTGGCCAGAGGTGCCTCCGGCTAAAAGCCCCTCAGTGGACACCCAACGCACACGCCCCCCAACGCAGAGTTCAGAATGACATTTCTCCCAAAGAAGTTCTGGGGAACCCAACCCCCCCCCCACTGCCCCTTCCAGAGCCAAGAAAACTTGTGTGGCAGAGTGGGGGAGAGAATGGTTGGGAGGAAAGAATAACTTGGGGAAGAGGGAGGGAGATCCAGAGGAAATGGGGAGAGGCCCTCATCCCATTTCAGCCTCCTCCCAGGCAGCCCACAAGGTTGAAAAGCTTCTGATTCCTAACTCTCACTCTCTTTTTCTTTTTTCTTTCCCCCCTCTTTTGCGCTCTCTCTCCCTCTCCCTCTCTCTCTCTCTCTCTCTCTTTCTTTCTCACACAAACACACACACACACACACACACATCCCTGAAAGTCTCCCTTCTCTGCCTGCTCCAGAGAGAGAAGCTTGCCTGTGCAGAAGAGGCACCGATCGAAGCGCGTCCCAGTAAGTTAATCAGCCGGGCTTTCCTGGGATGCGAGCGATGCTGCCGGGCGCTTGGAAAGGACTTCGGCCACCGGCCCACCACTAAAATCAAACAATGAGGCGAGGCACAGAGCTGGTTGGAAGAGTGTGTGCTTGTGTGTGTGTGTGTGTGTGTGTGTGTGTGTGTAAAATGGGCAGTTTCATCCAAAGGAGTTTTTGTTTCAGGTGGATCTCCTAGCTTTGGAAGGAAGAAAGGAAGGTGTAGAAAGAGAGAGACAAAAGAAAAGGAAAAAGAAAGAAAAGGAAAAAAAAGGTAAGGAGAGAGAGAGAGAGAAAGAGGGAGTTATGGAAGGAAGGGAAAGAAAGAAAAAGAGGGAGGGAGGAGGAGGTGAATGAGATATAGTTGAATGGATGGGTCAATACATACATGGAGGGACGGAGGGAGGGAAAGAGAGAAAATGAGACGAAGGAAGGACACAAACCATGGCTTCAGAAGACTCTCAAACAGCACAACAATGTTTGAAAGGGCTGGAAGGGATCTTGGAGGTCATTTTGGAGTCCAACCCCTGCTCTAGTAGGGTCAGAAGGGACCTTGGAAGCTATCTAGTCCAACCCCGTGCTCCAGCTGGAGACCTTATATCCTCTGGATTATTTTGGTGCCTCTAACAGAGAGGAAAATTACCAGAAAGGGGAAGGAGTTTACTAGGACAAGGCTGCCATGCAGAGGAAGGCAGAGACCGTTCTTGACTTATGACAATTGAGCCCAACATTTTGGTTGCTAAGCAAGAGCATTGTTAAGTGAGCTTTGCCACATTTTACTCAATCCATGACATCTCTTAGCTCTAACAGTCATGTGCAGGCTAGGGAAGAACATCTGAAGGCCTGTGTAATGTTCTAATGTGCAGAAGTGATAGTTAAATGTGTGGCAGAAAGTGAACTCTGGGTGTGTTTTTCCAAACGCAATAAGTGAGGTTGAATGTGTGTAGTTTTAGAAGAGGGGTGTGTGTGTGTGTGTGTGTGTGTGTACATATACATACAGTATATATAGTAGATAATGTATCTTGTGCCTATACACACACTATACTATGTAATATGTATGTACACATATGGCATATATACATAGGATTAAATTGTGCATTTTGGATGTTCATTAGTAGTAAATAAATAGACAGGGAAATTGTATCTTTTTGACGCAAGGAGAGGCCAGGCAAGGTACCCCTTGACCTGAGTGATGTCAAGTTGGCTACACCCACCCAATCACATGACCACCAAGCCACGCCCACCCAGTCACACGACCACGAAGCCATGCCCACAGAATCAGTAGTAAAAAGATTTGAATCACACCAGTGGATACAGCCCTCTTCCAATAACTGACTCCTGTTACACACGAGTGTAAGATCTGCTCACTCTTATTCCAGAGTGTCACATTGAAAAAGGGAATTCAGTTACAAGAGAGGAGATTTTAACTGAATGAGAGAAAAAATATGATAAAAGGATGAGCTGTTTTAGAGCTAAGCCAGTAAAGCAGAGAAGTTCAGTCTCCTCTTCATGGATCGTCTGAGAGCAAAGACTGAGCAGCCATCAGTCAGAGAAGCTTGAACTGGGATCCCTGCAGAGAGGAGGGGTTGGGCTAGATGGTCTCAGGGTCTCCTACTAATTTATAAAGGTTGTCATGCCACAACATGTACTACATTTTTCAGAGTATAAAATGCACCGGAGTATAAGACGCACCAAGGTTTTGAAGAGGTTTTTTTTTTAAAGTAGGTAGGTAGGTAGAGGGAGAGAAAGAGAGTGAAATACAGTAGGTAGGGAGGGAGAGTAGTTAGGTAGGGAGGTAGGGAGATAGATAAAGGGATAGATAGATAGAGAAATAGAGAGAGAGATATTAATAAAGAAATACAGTAGGTAGGTAGAGGGATAGAGAGAGAGAAATAAAAAGAGATAGAGAAGTACTGTAGGGAGGGAGGGAGAGAGAGAGAGAGTAGGTAGGTAGGTAGATGTTTCCAGGTGTATTTATCCATGTGCTGGAGAAGGAAATTGCTGACAATCTGCAGCACCTAAGACTTTGTTTCTGCTGGCAAAGCACTTGATCAATGTAATTCTCATCAACCAGTTAAAGAGTTTCCAAGAGGGAAAAAAAAGTTTTTACACTCTGCAAACCTCCCCCCAAAAGCCCGTTTTTGTGAAAACGCCCCCCCCCTTTCAAAAAAGTCATGAATAGCCTTGGGGGGACTTGCAGAGTGCTCCGGGGGGGGGGGGGCAAAATGAGAAAAAAAGGTCCTTTTTCTCAAAAACAAGCCCGTTTTTTGTCAAAAAAATTGCATGCATAGCCTTATGGAGGCTTATAGAGTGCTGCTGGGGGATTGGTGGGGCGGCATAAACGATCCATTTTTTGCTCATTTCTGCCCTCCCCAGCCCCCAGGAGCTCTCTGAAAGCCTCCATAAGGGTATGCACGGCCATTTTGGTGAAGGGGGTGAGGCAAAAAAAAATGCTGTATTCGATGTGCACCCAGATTTTCATCCTCTTTTTTGAGGGAAAAAGGTGAGTCTTATATTCTGAAAAATACGGTAACTGTTGTGCTGTTGTGTCTCTAGCCCCACCTAGTGGCCGGGGGCAGATAAGCCTCACTATAAGGTCTGAAGCCAGACTCCGTTTTCTGTCAGCCTTTGGAGAAGACGGAAGCAGCCGTTGTGACCGAGACCCCTGGTCATCCGGAGACGCCTCCCTCCCTCACACGGAGCATCGCTGGAGAGGTTCCAGCTGCTTCTTTGCTAGCTGTTAGTTAATGCTGCCTATCTCGTCTTTCTACTTGATTTCCACTCTTTGCATCTCCTCAGTTTCATCTGCTCTCTTCTCCCAATAAAGCATCCAGATCCACGCCAGGCTCCCTTTCATTGGAGGAGAATAGGGGGGGCTTAGCTGCCTGTCCAGCTGCACACAGACCCACCTGCAATGGGGACGGAAGAAAGGTGGAATTCCACCAAGCTAATCACAAACCCACAAATACAGGAATTCATTTAAGAAAGAATATTGCATTTTCCAATTAGCAGTGCTAAATATAAAAATGCCATGGTATCTACTCTTTGGAACCATTAATTCCCTGAGTAATTAAATTGGCCAGATCTGTTGAGATGGTTCCCCTCCTTCTCCTCTGGATTCCTCCTCCAAAGGATCTAAGATTAATGGATCCATATCGGGACCCCCATACCTGCCATGGCTGCAGCCTTGGAGACCCCAAGATCTTTTCATCCTCCTTCCTTCCCCTCCTCGATCTGGAGGAATATGCAGCATTCAGGGCCTGGGCCAGAGTCTTCATGAGACTGTAATGGTGGTAGGAATTTTGGGCCCCTTTTCTGTCCCATTTCTCCAGGGTCTCCAGTGGGGCTTTCTGGGTGCATCTTCTGCGGCCTTTGACAGAAAAGACATTCTTTGAAATAGAACAATGAAAATAATGATCTTTAAACTTTACTTCCAGAAAGAAATAGGGTTTAAAGGCAGAATCTTTTGGCCTTCCTTTTCCCAGATAACCAAACTTCCAAATACTATGGATGTATTTGAGAAGTCTGCGCTTGTCCATTTCATAGACTGCAAAATTTGTGATGATCCAGACTTTCCCCTCAATGGGTCCTGGGAGACGCATAAGTGTTAAATGGAAAGGAAGAATTCTGTCCCAAAGGGAATCAAGTTCTATGAAGTGAACAAAGACGTTGACTTGTCTCCACTTAGAGAGGGAATCCCTGAGGTATGCAGTATATCCAGTTGTTGAGAACAGTTGTGATATCACCACACAAATTCCATTCCTGACAAGCACAGGAGTAAAAATCCTCATGAAATTCTCTCCCTTTTCTGTGTCTGAAGCAAAGAGGCCAATCAGGGTCCATCTGAAGTGGAGGAGCAGCTGGACAATTGCTGCGTACTGGAATCCTTCTTTGGGGAGCATCCGGTGGAAAAAGGGGAATTTGCTTTTATCACTCAGAGCCTCTGAAGCGCTTACATAATTGATCTGGAAAAGGAATTGAAAGGATTAGAGCCGTAATGGGGAACCTGTGGCATGCAGAGCGTCCTCTCCTGGCACGCCAGCCGTTCCAGCCAAGCTCCACTAGCATCCACATGCAGACACACCTCCTGCCAGCCAGCTGGTTTTTGGGCGTTTGTGGAGGGCCAGGGCGGGGGACGCGTGAGTATGCAGTGGGGGGGCGCGCTCACATTGCGCAGGAAACTCTGGTGGGCTGGAAGTGAGTGTGAATGGCCTGCCCCCCCCCCCCAGTGCTTCCTGGCTCAGTTGGAGGCTTCCTTCAGCCTTCAAACAGTTGCAGGGTTTTGGGGGGTATTTTTGCTTCCAGGTTGGTTCAGGAGGCTTTCCAGGGCCAAAATGGGACGTGGAAAGTGCAGGGTTTTTTCCCCTGTTATTCCCGAATTGTGAGCTCTTAGGAAAGTATCCCCTCCTTGTGGGTTGCTAACAATGGTGGGTTTCAAACATTTTTAGAACCTCTTCTGTAGGTGTGGCCTGCTTTGTGGGAGTGGCTTGCCAGCCATGTGACTGGGTGGGAGTGGCTTGGCAGTTCATGTGACCGGGAGGGAGTGGCCAAGACGATATCAGCATTCCCAGTCAAGATAGAGGTATAAATTAAACAGAAAAGAAAGAGGCATCCATACATCTGAATTTTACTTCAAAGCAGTGGCAACAACTTAAATTCATTAAATAATAATGTTTGTTAGGGCTATTTTTGAATATATTTTTGAATATATAGGAATATATTTGAATATATTTTGAATATATATGAATGTAAAGCCCACATTTTTGAATATGTGTTTTTGAATATATAGGAATGTAAAGCCCACAGCATCTACTTGGTACTTTTTAAAGCAGCAGCACTTTTTTCCTGGATTCATGAAATATCTACTTTAAAGAGCTGTGGGTGGGTACTACTATATTTACAGTCTTGTATTCTCTTCAGTACTTTGTTTGGAACAGAATCCAAAGTACCATGCAGTCTTAATGTTTGTACTAAAGCTAGGCAAATTATTTTACAGGGCTCTGAGCTCTCCTCCAGATCTGGTCAATGAAGCAGATGTTCCAAAGTCCTCCCACAACTTTCCAATGCTTTGAAATCCAATGAAATGATTTATACAAGCCTATTTCATACTTTCTTCTATATGACAACCAGGGTGGTTTTACAGATGGTTCACAGGTGGTGTATTTCCCAAGTACTTAGAGGGCCAAGAACTGCCTTTCCTAGATTGCAGCTTTAGCTTCCTTGAATGTTAACACACCTTCAGGCCATTCAAATATAGACTAGCTCTGATCCTGGAACCATATCACATGCTTTATATATTAATATCATATTCAATGTAATCATTAGTGCTAAAAAAACAGGCAGCAGTTAGAGTAGTTTGTAACAAAAGATGGGCAATAAACAAGAAGTTGATTCACCACCACCACCCCTATTTTAGCTTGTTTCTGTCTTATCTAATATTTCCCTGCAATTCTTCCATAATCCAGACTACTAAAAAGAGTTCTACATAATTAGCCTTTTAAAATAAGATTGATGTCCAACAGATTTTCTACTTATTAATATGAACAGGTTCTGGCCTGTTGCTTAAAAAAATAAATTCATACCACAATCTACAGGAAAATGCAGTCTGTAAGTATAATTTCTTTTTTTTATTTTGAAAAGTTTTAATAAAATTTTACAAATATTTTCCCCTTCCCCTCCCTCCACCCCAACCCTACCACCCCTCCAACCCTCCCTCCCCCCAACTTCCCAGAGCAAATACAGGGTGTAAACATTTAACAATCTTACACTAACATAAGCTAACTAACTATAACATCTTAGATCCCTCTTGTACTTTAACTCCCCTTTTATTAAACCAAATTTGGATAAACTATAGCATTCCTTATTCATTCATAAACTAATTAAAGTTCCTTCATCCAATGTTTATTTTCTCCATTCCGACTTGTATTTCTCTTCTGAACAGTCTTTCCAATATATTGAAATTTTAGCCATCTCTGCTAGACTTTTAATGTCCAATCTTGAATGATAAGCAATTCTTCCTTCTTCCAGCAATCTTGTTGCCATTATTAAGTTCAAAATCAACCTAGTCTCTATAAATATACAGTCTGTAATTATACCTAGCAAAAACAACTGAGGAGTGAACTTTATCCTTTTTTTCTTTTTTCTTTTTTTAAAAAATATTTTAAATAATCCACTATATTTTTATCCATAATGCTTTAGTTTCTTTACAAATCCACCATACATAATAATACATAGCATCAACACAATCATATTTCCATTTAAATTATAAGTTGGGATACACACAAGCTAACTTTTTAAGATCTAAAGACCATCTAAAAACATTTTCTAAAGAGTCTCTATCAAATTTTAATCTTGCATAAATTATCATTTCTTACCCAAATCTTTTTCCATATTCCCATCATTATTAAAAACTATTGTGAATTCTTCCATTTACCATCTCTATCTATATTTTATGCCCTAGTGTTCATAATTATACTTATGTAATCTCCCATTTAAAATTGTAATATAAACTCCTAAATATGTAACCTTTTTTACTATCTCACATCCTATTAATTTTTCTGATTCTTCTTTTGGATTTATCCTGGATCGTAAGATGCTTGTAGTATTCCATTCCTTGTTTTCCTGATAACAAAGTAGATTATAATATCTCTTGATAGCTGTCTCTGTCTGACGATCCATGAATTAACATGATAATTTTTTTCAATCTGCCAACCATATTCTGCTTTTAGTTCACCAGTTAACTGAGTGAAAGCTTCTACAAAAATTTCTTTCAAATTTTATTCGTTATATTCTTTCAAACCTCTTATTCTCAAAGCAAATTCCATCTCTCTGTATTGTATCATTGTAACTTCTGCCTCTGATTTTTCAATCTTGATTTGAAGCTCATCAACTTTATTCTTCAAATTCACATTAGACTGAGTAATTTCTTCCACCCTATTGTCCAATGATGTTGCAAAAGCAAACAAACCCTTAAACACATCCACTGTATCATTATGGGTTTGAATTAAGTCCTTAATTTCACACATTTCATCAGACACATCTTTAAGGGCAGTTGCAATCCCCTCCTGCAAAAACAAAGCTTGTGCCCCCAAAGCGCCCTGGAGAGCTTCAAATGTCACCGTTTGTGTATCCGTTCCAGCACTCTTAGAGGCACTTATAATTGTTTGTTTTGAAGGCATTTCCGAATATCCAAATCACACTTTCCAGCAGCCAATTTATTGAGTCCAAAAAGTCCACTTAATCCCCAAACTTGTTAAATCTTATAGCTTTAGACTTGAGCTCTTGAGACTTTCAGCGACGTTAACAAACGCTTAACAAATACTTTCCTTTTAAGTTTCACTTTGGTCACACCCTTTGACTTGCAGACGCCACCTTTATTACCCTTTGTTCTTCTCAATTTTCACAGAAGGAAGTAATGCTGCATTGGAGTTAAGGTTTGTGCTCGCAATTATAAAAGCTCCCGTATTTGCTTTGCCTGCTTTTTTTAAAAAGGTAGATTAAGCATTGATTGCAGGGGGTGGTCGTGGCGTTTTGTTTCTGCTGCAGCAGAAGCGTCCCAAGATGCGGAGCTTTGTCGGGCTACTGGGGAGCTCTCACCCTTCTCGCCCCAGAATTACTCCTGCAGGTTTATGGGGAGCTCTACCCAAAATTGCCCGGGTGCTCTCCTCCTCCTCTTTTCCCGAGGGGAGAGTTTTCAAGCCGCTTGACAGCTGGTTTACGCTGTTCTAGCAGCTTAAACACGATCTTGAGGCTGGCGTTCCCAAAGGAACGTCTTTCAACGCCTACGATGCCACCCAGAAATTCAAGTATAATTTCTTTTGTGCTACTATTAACACCACTACACATAAGCACCATACAAAAGGCTAGTAAGATTATTTGCAGAACAGTGTGCTCTCTCTCACTTGCCTTTGTCATTTAAACCACTTTGTAGAGTATAATATACAATATACTGTGTGTGTAGAGGGGAATCTACTTGGATTGGCCACCCTCTTAAGATCTTGGGCTTGGAATTATGTGCACCGGAAACAATACCTATTTGTTTCAGAATATTTTCAGATTGACAGGCTGTCATGTGCTAAACTACCTGTTCTTTGTTTTGTGTACACAAACATAAAGTACAATCAGTGCAACTGTTAACTCTTTATACTGTATATAATCTCTGAAAATGTAAAAGAGAGAAAACGTAGGACTCCCCAGTCTGTCCCAACCGCATTTTAGCTTCCTTCCAGCCTCAAAATCCAGGGCCAAAAAGTTATATTCCAATCTTACACAACAGAACCCCCCCCCCCCAAACACACACACACTCACTCACTGTTTCCATTTCTTTGAAGGATTTATCAGCACCTGTCCACGCATAAAGAGGCTCAAGGTAAGATAATCAATTTCTTATTGGACTTGGAAGTACTTAGAAGTAGCAAAAGTTCCCACTGCTTTCCAGTGTGTCAAAAGCCCATCATAAAGGTGAGAGTCCATCCTTCTGCTTCTCAGTGCAGAAATCCCTAATATGTTCCAGTAGATTTCAAAAGCATCACTTGGAAGCAGAAACAGCCAATGTGGACCCTCAAGAGTAGTCACTACTATATATGGTTTCTTTAGTGCTGTGAGCTATACAATTTAAAGTTTCTGCACTCTGCTATCAAGCAATTTAAGCAGGAATATACCTCTGAGTAAACAGGTATTTTGCTTATGGCATTTGTACTTTACTACAACAAGCAAGCACTTGCCCTCTAAATAAGTTAGACAGTCATAATATTAAAACTTGATAAGTGTTCTTAACAAGAAATTCACAATGGTAGCATCACACATACATTCCAAAAATATGATATGTGCACAACCACCTGCTTTGCAGTTCTTGTCTTCTTAACTGATGGGAGACTGAAACCCAATAAATATATCACCAATAAAAAAGAATACTATGTCGGAGTACTGAAAAACTCAGCCAAATGGGAAAATGCAAAGAAAAGATATTACAATACAATACAATACAATACAATACAATACAATACAATACAATACAATACAATACAATACAATACAATACAATACAATAGTAGAGTTGGAAGGGACCTTGGAGGTCTTCTAGTCCAACCCCCTGCCTAGGCAGGAACCCTATAATATTCCAGACAAATGGCTATCCAACATCTTCTTAAAGACTTCCAGTGTTGGGGCATTCACAGCTTCTGGAGGCAAGCTGTTCCACTGATTAATTGTTCTAACTGTCAGGAAGTTTCTCCTCAGTTCTAAGTTGCTTCTCTCCTTGATTAGTTTCCACCCATTGCTTCTTGTTCTGTCCTCAGGTGCCTTGGAGAATAGCTTGACTCCCTCTTCTTTGTGGCAACCCCTGAGATATTGGAACACTGCTATCATGTCTCCCCTAGTCCTTCTTTCTCTTAAGCTAGATATACCTAGTTCCTGCAACCGTTCTTCATATGTTTTAGTCTCCAGCCCCCTAATCATCTTTGTTGCTCTTCTCTGCACTCTTTCTAGAGTCTCCACATCTTGTTTACATCGTGGCGACCAGAACTGAATGCAGTATTCCAAGTGTGGCCTTACCAAGGCATTATAAAGTGGTATTAACACTTCACGTGATCTTGATTCTATCCCTCTGTTGATGCAGCCTAGAACTGTGTTGGCTTTTTTGGCAGCTGCTGCACACTGCTGGCTCATATTTAAATGGTTGTCCACTAGAACTCCAAGATCCCTCTCACAGTTACTACTATTGAGCTTCCTTATTGGACTTCCTGCTACGAAGGAACAATTTATGTATAGTATGCACAATTCTTTTAGTGAAATTATTGCTGAACAATTTATAATTGTTCCATCACAATATTGTTCTAAGATATTTGCCACTATTACTCTACTTCCTAGATGTTCACTATTGTTCCCCCCTTCCAGATTTAAGGCCATGTGAAATAGTTTTGATGAAAGTTGCATGATATGAAACTTCTCTCCTTTGAAATGTTTGGTTTTAATTCTCCAGTGAATCAAAAGGAATGTTTCACGCTTCCTTGTTACACAGCATTTGTTTTAGCTTTCCATAGCTCTCCCCAAAACCAACCAAGGAAGATAAAACCACAGGAATCTAATACTGTTGTGCACGGCTTTGCACTAAATTATCTGTATAGTAAGCCAAAAATAGTTTAAATTATAATTAGCCCACCTGTTTCCCCCATTAACATGCAAATACATTTTTCTTGTTCCGAGACTGCATAAGAGATTTCCCAGTCCTTGCAAAATATCACATTAAATCCACATAACTACTCAAGTTTGTTTTCAGTATGCGCAAGGAAGGTGCAGGCACTATCTTTCAACACTTAGAAGTCCAACAATAAGCTTTTATTCTTACATCAAGTTGAGCTGACTTGCCCTTTCCAGAGCTAAGGTGTATTGTTTTACCCAAGCAAACAGGAATGCTTTGTGAGGTGAATTATTATTCCACCAACACAGCATACCATACTCACATTCCTCTCTGCCAAGGGTTCCTAACTTATCTTTGCTTTCAATCAAGTGCAGATTTTCCTCTCCCCCCCCCAACCTTTAAAGAAATAATAATTACTTCCTCACTCAAGCCTCAAGATTTGGGAGCATTCAGAATAAATCTTCCCAGTTTCTACAGAAAACTTCAAGTAAGGTGCCACCACACAACTCTATGCATGTTTATCTAGTGTAACTATTCAGAGACTCGTCTCCCCTAAAAGTTCAGCCAGGCTTGCCATTCCCAGTCAAACCACCACAAAGGCAAAGAGACTGTTCTCCTTGCCCTCCTGAGGGCAGCTGGTCACTACCTCCATAAGACCCATCATCCTCAGAGCTCCCCAAAGTGAAGCACTGACCTCTTAGCCAGGTAACTTTGTTTTTTCTTAAAGGAAGGGGGCACTACGAGGTGGAGGAACAGGAGAGCCACTTACCTCCCCCCTGTTGAACTTTGCTAAATGGGATGCCTCACTCTGCCTTTTGCCCCTCGGCGACAAAAAAAAGCAGGAAGGAGAGTGGGTGCTTATCTGGAGAGAGTCACATCGCTCGGGGCCATGCAGGTCTGACCGTCCATTTCTCTTTAAGATGGCTGGTAAACTCCAGGTCGAAGTCCGGCGGAGGCAGGAATGCAAAAATGATGCCTACTACTCCCTTGCAAGGGTAGCGAAGGAAACCACCTGGGATGTTCTGGAACTAGCCTAGGAGGCTGGCCGCTCTGTGCAACCTACCTCCTGCTGCCCCCATGCTTTGCTGGCGGCCAGGCCTCCTACACCTAAGCAAGTTTGGGGGGGTCCTAGGAGGCCGGCCACACCGTGCCAGCTACCACCCGCGAGCGGCAACATAACGGGCAGGGGGAGCGACCAAGGGGGCCAGAGCAGGCATTCTGGTACTGTCCCACTGGACGAAGGGGTTATAAGACATACGGTAGATTTCAGAAACATTTTCTACCGTACCAATTAGAACTGGGAACAACCCACCTCTGGTTGCAAACAGCTATTTCCAGTGGGGTAAACAGGAGAAAGCAAGTGGGGAAAATAGTTTCCTTTGCTATATTTCCAGTCTGAATTAGACCATGGCAGGGTCCCTACGGAAGAGCTCTTTTAAGGATCATTATGTATTCATAATAAAGCAACTAACTTAGCTCTGTTCTTAAATGCTAAAGCTGTTGCACATAAAAAACAGAGGAGCTCTGATCAACTGCCAGAGCCATCATTTTGACAGTTTTGCTGTACTGTAGTCTGTTCCCATGAAATGCAAGCATGGAATAAACTGAGCCTGGTTTGTCCTCAGTCTTTTCAGTGGCCACAAACTACTAGCAAAAGTGGCATTTGATCACAAGGCAAGGAATATTTCCCCTTTTGCATTGGAGCATCCAAGAAGGGTCAGGAAAGACAAAGAAAAAGAAGGAAAGAGGAGAAGAGAACAAGGCAGCAAAAAGAAGGAAAGAGGGGAAGGAAGAATGAAGAGGGAAGGAAAAATAAGGGAAGGAAGGAGATTATAATGAGAGAGAGTGAGGGTGTGAAGTAAAACCTGCCTTAGCACTTGATCACCAACAGCCCTGCTGCCTTTTACCATCCTCTTGTCCCTCCTCCTGACCTCTCCTGGTGGTCTCCCATCCTATCATTGAGGATGCTTTGGTTACAAAGCTAGGTCTCGTAAGGAGAGGAAGTGGGCCTCCCTCTGACCCACATACTTTGCTCTCTTGCACACACCATGGACAACCAAGGAGAGTGAGCACAGCAGCAGTGGGAGCTGGCCATGCCCACCATGGCCTCCAAAGTCAACCACAATGGGGCTCTCATTGAAATTGAGTTTGACACCCCTGGACTAACAGATGACCTGAGTGCTGCATGTGTTGTTCTCAAACTTACAAAGTATGAATCAGGGTTAGAAAGATTATCAGCGTGCATTCAACAGCAAAAGTCACATTAATGAAAAGCCTGCCAAATGCAAACGTTACCTTTCAATAAAAATGTGTTTGTATCATTGAAAGCACTGTTATTGTGGGTTAGGGTTAAGGTTAGCTCGGGCTAAGTAGCACATAGAGCCATGTTGCCTGGCACACGTAGCCTTGCCCGTTGCTCTTCCGGGTTTCTTATGTGCATGTGTGCATGCCGATCAGCTGGTCTTTGTGCACATGGCAGTGCCAGAAACTGGAAGAGTTGGTCTTCTGGTTTGTGTGTGCTCATGCATGCCCGCCAGCTGATCATCACGTGCGTGGCAGAAACCAGAAGAGGAGCTGCCTGGTGCACATGTGTGCACCGGCATGCACACTGGGCAACTCCTCTTCCAGATCACATCCTTGACAAGAGCACTTGTTGCCGAAAAGGTTCGCCATCAATGCCCTATACCAAGGGATGTTTTTACCAAGGCATTATAAAGTGGTACCAAAACTTCACATGATTTTGATTCTATCCTTCTGTCGATGCAGCCTAGGATTGTAGTGGCTTTTTTTGGCTGCTGCCACACATTGCTGGCTCACATTTGAGAGATTGTCCACTAAGATTCCAAGATCCCTCCCACAGTTCCTGCTATTGAGCCAGGTTTCACCTAATCTGTACCTGTACATTTGGTTTTTCTAGCCTCAGTGTAAGACTTTACTTTTCTCTACACTGAATTTCATTTTGTTAGATAGGCCCAGGGTTCAAGTCTATCTAGATCCATCTGGATCTTGAGCCTATCTTCTGGGGTGTTGGCTATTCCTGCCAGTTTAGTGTCATCTGTAAATGTTATGAATTGCCCAGCTATCCCTCATCCAAATCATTCATGAAGATGTTGAAGAGTACTGGGCCTAAAATGGAGCATTGGGATTCCCCACTGCTTGTTTCCCTCCATGTAGATGTAGTTCAGTTGAGGACCACAGGCTGAGTCCATCTGGTGCTCATGTTGTCTATTCCACATATTTTTAGCTTACCAAGAAGGAGATGGTGGTTTACTTTGTCAAAGCCTTTTTAAATCCAAGTATACTACATGCACTGCATTTCTCTTGTCCGCTAATTTAGTAACTTTTGTCAAGAAATGAAATAACATTTATTTATTATCTGTTTTGGGATCCTTCTTAAGTCCTGGTAAGTCATTCCTATCTATACTGAATAACAAGGGTTCAAATATGCATCTTTCCCCTCCCCCTTGGTAAGCATAGATCCTTCTTCTTATGGCTCCCTTGAGCCCAAACCTCCCTCTCAAACAAGGACCCGGAGAAAGAGCCTGGATCAGGGCCAACAGGCTGAGCTCCATTTTGAGGGCAATCCATTGTCTCCTTGTTTCTCTGTTTATTGAGTCAAATGCTGCACTAAGATCTAGAAAGCATGCAAACCTTGTTTTTCCTCACTAACATAGATTAGATATTTCAAGACAAATTTGTTGCCAATATTAGATAATAATCTATGCATTATTTCTTATAAAATCTATATAGCATTTGTCAGAGTTTTGGCAGTGTGACTAGTAGTATTTGATAAACCCAGGAACAATAACACAGCACACAGGGCCTTAAGACAATTAACAGTGGTTTATCTACAAACGATATACAGACATATACAAGCAGGAGATAAATTCCCTTTCCATTCACTAGAGACACAAGGAGAGAACTGAATACAGGCTGAGAGAGAGAAACACCCTCTAATGACCACCTATATATAGACTCCTCTTAAAACAGTAAATGACTTGTGTGGACCCCACCAGAGTCTTAAAGAGGAGATACCACAGCTGCAATGAATCAGCCTCATTGCATCAGCCACATTGCATTAGCTTACTGATTACAGCTTACAACTTTACATCAGCTGGTAGCTATTAAATCCTCAGTAACTTGACACATTTAACTCTACCTAAAACCTTCTGATTCTTCTGCAAGGAATGCATTTTTCTCAAATTTAACTAAGAAGATCATGGCATAAATTTTTAGCCGCAATATCTGCTAGTCTATTTGGTCTATAATTGCTAGAGTCCTTTTTATTCCACATTTTAGATAGATAAAATGCTACTATTGCCAACTTTAATCCGACTGGATAGGAAAGGCATTATTTATATGTGAAAATGAAGATGCCAATAGAGGCCCCAACAACCATGGATATATTTTGATCAGTTAAATAGTTGGTAGAATGTCTTCTCCAGGGAATGTATTACTTGCACTTCAGGCCTTTTATAATTAATCTCAACATGAACATAAAGGGGTTAAATATTGACATTTTTGCTAATATGGAGAAAATCAGCTCTTGAATTCCATGGAGAAGACATGATTGCATGTATTGCTCACCCACCACCCCTCACCAGGCCCTTTACAAGATGGAGGAACACACACACAAACCTGTGGGACTTTGTAGGTGCCTCCTAATGTTGACATCTGGATGGAGATGTCCCTGACAGCTCCATCAAGAAGAGCCAGAAGGTTCTCCTTCCTTCCACAGCCGTAGTTGGGGACATTGGCTTTTCCAGTGGAGAGAATGTCCATCAAGGCATCTGAAGTGCAGAAAGTGCTGAAATAGTTGGCATGGATGTTGTAGCCCAGTGTGAGATTGTGCGGGAGCTGGGAATTCTTGTTGACCGTTTGAATGGCAAAAATAAACCGTAGGCCGTGTACAAAACTATCAGCACCCCTATTGTAAAACAAAAGTTGTTATAATCAACAGCAACAACAAATACTTTTTTAAAAATATATAATCCTCCAGAAGCCTACTGAGCTGTAAGCCCAAAACAATGATCAGTTACACAAATATGGAATTTGGCTGAGGTATGGCAACTACAACTGATTCCACCCCTACTTTAAATAAAATTCATTATTCAAGTGATAAAATAAGGATTGAACAGAGAGGGGAAAATAATCTGCAGCCCTTTCAGCTTTTTTTCAGACCCCTTTTTGAGTGTCTTTCACAAAATCAGACAAAAGAGAGAAGCCATGGAAATCAAACTCATTCAGGAAATTAGACATATCCCCCAATATAGGAATAAATGAAGAATAAAAAACAGAAAAGGAGGAGAGTATTAGAATGGAGGGAGTGCAACTCCATCACCCTGAATGACTTACGGATCATGGAAAACCAACTGAAGAGAAGGAGCCACATTGAAAAGCAACTTTACATGCAATATTTCATCTCCACTGAGGACTATACCAATGAGATGGTCTCCTGGGCTGTAAAAGCTCTGTGGTTGTTTTCCATCCTGGTGCTCCAAACTCTGCGGGCATTTCATTCTCAGTTTCCCAGAGACTGGATGGGACAAAAGCAGCACCAGAAGCAGAAGCAGGAGGTCCATGGGGCGAATCAAATAATCTCTTTTCTTTTTCTAAAGAAGAATTAGAAGAATCAAAGGATTCTCACAAGGTGGAATATGATCCAGTTGCTTTTTCTCAACACAGAGAAACACAGCTTCACCTGGACAGGAGAGAGATGGACATTCAAGAGCACAGACCCTGCCTGTCCCTAAACTCCATATTTCTCTGCCCAAAGTCTCCCCTGGAAGATTTGGCCAAAGAGCAGAGCTGAAACTTTTATCATAATTCTCCCTCTCAGGAGGGATCCCTGGATAGTTCAACCAGTTCGTGGACTCAAAGGTTGTTGGGAAATTCTGTAAAGGGAAATGAAAGGGAAATAATCCTCATGTGACTCATAATAACAGGGGAAGGGATTAGATTAAATCCGTCATCTAGAATTGAGAGGTTTGGGAGCTCCATGCTTGAAAGTGGCCCCAGAGGGAATACATGGTGCCTGTGGCTGAAGCTAACTAGAAATGCGACATTTGTTGGCATCGTGGTTAGAGAGAAAACCCCGGGAGACAGTTAATCCCCCAGCATGCCACAGATCTGAAGTAGCTGCCTGCTGAGTCCATGCCAACATTTGCTGTATTTTGAAAGTCAATGCTCAACAAAAGGGCTGCTGCAATAGTGTGGCCAGACTACAAGAATAAAATCATCTTTAATGAAAAAATAGTTTTCAGAACTTTGCCCAGTTGAAAAAAATCACACCCACAAATAAACACACAGAGAGGGAGAAGAAACTAAGTGAAAAGAGATGGAGAAATTAATGCTGCCATCCCATGAGTCCCGGACACTATGACCGTCATAAATATGAGACAGTTGTCAAACGTCTGACTTTTGATCACGTGACCATGGGGATACTGCAGTAATTGTAAGCATGAAAAATGGTCATAAGTCCCTTTTTTCAGTGCTGTTGTTAACTGTGAACTAAAAGAACCATTGTAAATGGAGGCCCTCCTGTTCTTTGTCCAGTGTTGTTTAGGCAGAGACACAACTGTCCTCGCTGCCGCCTTCTGCCTCAGCCGGAGTTCCCGGATGCTCTCCAAGGGCAGTCCCATTGAGACAGCACTGCGGTAGTCCATCCTGGGGGCGAGCAGGGCCTGAGTGGCCATGAAAGGAGCCAGGTGGCCCCTGGAAAGGGAGCGACTGGGGGGGCGAAATCCCAAACTCTTCCATGGCCCCTCCTGACCACGGTTCCCCCCTGCTCCTCAGGCAGGAGTTGTGGATCCAGAAGGACCCCCAGATCAGGCCCTGGGGGTGGGGTCTGGGCTGCTGCCTCCCCCATTCATCCATCCATCCACCCTCAGAGGAGATAAAGTCCCAGAACCAAAAGGAGAAAAGAACTCAGGTCCCCCATTCACTCCTGCCAGGTTCAGCTGAAGGTTTTGTCCCCCATACAAAGCCCTGCGACCTTCAGGTGCCTGGAGAAGGAGCCTGGTCTCTCTTCCTGGGACATCTTTGTCTTCCCAAAGAGAGAGAAGCCAAGTTGTGGGAGGTCCAAGAAGCCAAGTCTTGCCTTATGGAGGGGCAGAGACAAGTAAGGAGGGGGCTTTCCAGAAGCAGCAGGGGCTCCTTGAAGGAAGGAGCATTTCACTTCCCTCTGCAGGAGACGGAAAAAAGGAGGAAGGTTTCTTAGACTTTCCCCTCTTCAGTCCGGCCTTTCCTGCCCCTCCCTCCTCTTCTGAGTCCAAGGGAAGTGGGGCCCACTTAGGAGTAGAAAGAAACTGGTTCCTCTGGTGACCTCCAGGAAAGGCCCAGCAAGGAGGCTGTTAGATATCCACACAAGCTACCGTGGTTTCCACTCCAGTCCTCTGTTTAGGTGGGAACAGAGGTTTAATCTGATTGGTTGAGAGGTCTGACAGCTCCCTATAAAAGGAGAGCTGTCAGACCTAACAGTTGCTGGATTGTACATACTTGTCTGTGAATAAAGAGCTGTTGTTGCCTTGAACCTGAGTCTGTCCTCTCATTGCCCTGATCTAACACTGGCGATGAAGGTGGGATCGAGAGGCTGATAAGGCAAAGAACAAACAACCAGACAATCCAGCAAGTGAATCCAGCTCGGAGCATTTGGCGTGGCATTGAGCAGCCATGTTAAAGCAGCAAATTCAAACCGCAAGACAAAATGGCCATGCACGCTCCGCCAACTCCGTACGACCCAGTGACTGAACATTGGGAATCCTACATGTTGAGGTTCGAATGCTTCCTCGAGACAAATGACCTCATGGGAGTTCCGGACTCCCGGAAAAAGAACCTGTTCCTGGGTTACTGCGTCCGTGAGGTCTTTGAGATGGCCAAAGACCTGTCGGAACCAACTCCAATCCAGGCAGTAACATGGAGGGCCTTGCAGCAGATGCTACGGACACACTACGCGCCCAAGCCTTCCCGACATGTCTGCCGACACGAGTTCTACATGAGGAAATCAGAAGGCAGATGAAACCATCAACCAATACGTCGCAGCCCTACGAAAAGCGGCCACGTATTGCGATTTCCGTGACCTGGATGATCAGATCCTGGATCGTCTGATCTGCGGAGTGCGGGACATTCATCTGCAGAAACGCCTGCTGGCAAAATCCAACATGTCTCTGCAGATCGCACTCGACGAGGCCAGGGCATCAGAGTCAGCCGACAGGTCCACGGAAGCCCTACAGTGCCAGTACAATGCACCCTAGTCCGTCCTTAAGCAGGTGCACGTCCACCACGAAGCCGCAGACCAAGAGACAGATGACAGCGAGTGCGATGACAGCTACCGCATGTGCAGTAGATGCACGAAGCCAGCGTGAAAATTTGACTCCCATTTGCCGCCCTGCGCAAGCTGCAGAGGGAACCATCCCCGGTCTACCTGCAGATTCCGGGACGCAACCTGCCAGCGTTGCGATAAGAAGGGGCACATCGCAAAAGTGTGCCGGAGCGAAGTCCCTGCCACCACTTGGCAGCCACAAACATATCGCCAACAGAGGCCCATCCCAGGGGCTGGCGAAAGAACCAAGGGCGCCCAGAGAGAGAACCAAGGGAGACAGCCCAGAGAGAGTACACCCAGAGAGAGTACACTCAGAGAGAACCGCTGAAAACCTATCAAACAACGATAGGTCAAGTCCTCACACGGCGGCCCCAAAAGCTGAAGCTCACGGTCCTCATTGAGGATGCTCCCTGCGAGCTAGAAGTCGACATTGGATCGTCACTCACGATCATATCCTGGTCGACCCTAAAACAGGCTATTCCAAGCCTCAAAAAACGGCAGCTTCACACACCAGACATCATGCTGCGCGACTACCAGGGGAATCGTGGGCCAGGGCCCCTTCCAAGTCCAATTCAAGGGCATCACCACCCAGCTTCCCGTGACCTTGGCCAGCGTACCGCTGCAAAGCCTCCTGGGCCTAGACTGGTTCGAAGCCCTGGGCTTTGAAATCACCGGCATCAACGCCATCGTGAACGGCGGCGCCGAGGCAATATTTAAGGAGTTCGAGGACATCTTCAGCCCCGGCCTCGGTAAGTATGTGGGAACACCAATATCATTTAATTTGGACCCCAACATCGCGCCGATCAGGCTCAAACCCAGGAGAGTGCCTTTTGCCCTCCGCCCTAAAATTGATAGGGAAATTGACAAGCTGGTGATCCAGGGGATCCTAAAACCAGTCGACCATGCTCGCTGGGAGACCCCAATAGTGACCCGGTCAAGCCAGACCGGTCAGTCCGCATCTGCACAGACTATAAATTCACAATAAACAATGCGCTACAACAAAGCGCCTACCCTGTACCCATTATACAGCACCTACTACATTCGCTAGGGCCAGGAAATTTTTTTGCTAAATTAGATATGGTGCAGGCATACCAGCAGTTGCCTGTAGATGGCACCACAGCGGAGGCCCAAACCATTGTGACGCATAGGGCTGCATTCAAATGCAACCGCCTACAATTTGGAGTTAGTATCGCCCCTGGACTGTTCCAAAGCGTCATGGAACGGCTTTTGCAGGGGATACCAGGAGTCGTCCCCTATTTCGACGACATCTTGGTATCGGCTGCAAATGAGGCGCAACTTTTAAAACGTGTCAGGGCCGTTTTGACCAGAATTCAGGGAAAAGGCCTCCACCTCAAAAAAGAAAAATGTAAAATTAATGTGTCCAGGGTAGAATTCCTAGGGTACATGATTGACGGTTCTGGGATCCACCCGACATCCCAAAAAGTCAAAGCAATCCAGGACGCCCCTACACCTCGCAATCAGACCGAGTTGCAAGCTTTCCTTGGGCTCCTTAACTTCTACAGCGTCTTTCTCAGGCAGAAAGCAACCGTCGCTGAGCCCTTGCATCGACTACTAGCCAAAAATGCTAAATGGACATGGGGACGAGCTGAGGCTGCCGCGTTCACCAGAGTAAAGCGCCTGCTCACAGCCGACTCCCTGCTGGTCCAGTACAGCCAGACCCTGCCGCTGGTTTTAACGTGCGACGCTTCACCCTTCGGCGTCGGCGCAGTCCTCAGCCACCGAATGTCCAACGGCGCTGAAGCCCCCATCGCCTTCTACTCGAGAACCTTGTCTCCCGCTGAACGGAACTATAGCCAACTGGACAGAGAAGCTTTGGCTGCAGTAGCGGGAGTCAAGCATTTCCACAAGTACCTCTACGGCAGCGACTTCGAACTTGTGATGGACCACAAGCTGCTGCTGGGGCTGCTGGCTGGGGACCAACTCACCCAGGTGTCCCTTTCCCTGCACATGACCAGGTGGACTGTTTTCCTGGCTGCCTACACATACAAACTGGTACACCGACCAGGCTCCACACTGGGACATGCCGATGCCTTGAGCCGCTGTCCCCTACCCGAACTTTTGGCCGACCCCACTCCTGAGACTCCGGTCCTATTGATTGACTGTTTGGACTCTGGACCAGTCTCCTCTGCTGATGTTGCCCGCTTTTCCATGAAGGACAATGTAATTAAGCAGGTGCTTAACTGGGTGTAGAGGCGGTGGCCCAAGGGGCCTGTTGGGGCCAATTTTAAAATGTTTTTTGCAAAGCGTGATGAACTGTCGGTTCTCAAGGGATGTTTACTGTGGGGGGACCGGGTGGTTGTTCCAGACAAACTGTGACAAGCAGTATTAGATGCATTGCATGTGGGGCATCCTGGCATCGTCAGGATGAAGGCATTGGCTAGGAGCTATGTCTGGTGGCCTAACATGGACAGGGAGATAGAAGAATGGGTGGCCACTTGCACTCCATGTCAGGAATCCAGACCAGCTCCCCCAGGGGTGCCCGCTAAGGAGTGGGAGAGTCCTCAGGCACCCTGGTTTAGGGTGCACATAGATTTTGCAGGCCCCGTTCACGGCCAAACGTTCCTAATAGTTGTGGACGCATATTCGAAATGGTTAGAGGTAGCTCTGATGACCTCTACCACGGCAGAGGTGGTCATCAAGGTGCTACGGAGACTTTTCTCCACGCACGGCCTGCCTGACGTCTTGGTCTCAGACAATGGGCCCCAATTTACGGCTATGCACTTCGAGACCTATCTAGCTAGCCAGGGAATTTGGCATGCCCTAGTCGCGCCATTCCATCCGGCCTCAAATGGACAGGCGGAACAAATGGTGCGCTCAGCAAAAGAGGCCCTCGCCAGAATGGGCCCGGGTGATTGGCAAACACGGGTTGATCACTATCTACTAATACAGCATATTACTCCTAGCGCCACCACCGGGAGAAGCCCTGCCGAGCTTCTAATGGGTTGCCGGCTAAGGTCCCACCTAGATCGGCTACACCCAAACTACTCTGCCACATCGCCCCCAGACTCCACTAGCAAGATTCGGAACTTTAGCATAAGGGATTCAGTATACGCCCACAACTATGCAGAGGGAACTCTGTGGATTCCTGCCATGGTGATAGGCATCACCGGGCCTCGCTCTTACCTGTTAGAGCTAGAGGATGGTAGAAATTGGAGGAGGCACATTGACCAACTCTGCGGTCACCTAACGCACTCCAATCTTAGAGCACCAGACGAAACTCTGATGCAAACCGGCCAAGGCCCTACCCAAAAGGAGCAAACAGTCACTCCTTCCACAGACTTCTCAATCCCGAAAGAACCGGCAGACTTACCTGAGTTTGTTGCAAGCCCACAGCGAGCCCCGAGTGAACAAGCTCAAAGGACTCCAGCCGCGGCCTGGGGTAAGTTCCAACAGCTTCCATCGAGGGGAGTTAAGGACACAGGTCCCTCCGACCTGCTCCAAGAACTGGTTCAAAATGAACTGCGCAGGTCTGCCAGAGTTAGGCAAAGACCCGCCTACCTAAAAGATTACATCACTAATTGAAACACTCTAACTAAGAGGGGAGGGATGGTAGATATCCACACAAGCTACCGTGGTTTCCACTCCAGTCCTCTGTTTAGGTGGGAACAGAGGTTTAACCTGATTGGTTGAGAGGTCTGACAGCTCCCTATAAAAGGAGAGCTGTCAGACCTAACAGTTGCTGGATTGTACATACTTGTCTGTGAATAAAGAACTGTTGTTGCTTTGAACCTGAGTCTGTCCTCTCATTGCCCTGATCTAACAGAGGCCTTCAATTCTCTGGGACGGAGTCAGAAGGAAAACAGCCTTCAATGTCATCCAATTATAAGCAGAGGGGGAAAAATATTGGGGAGGGTCAAAGAAGACCCACAAATTAAGATCTCTCATTCTTGTCTTTGAATGGGAGTTTCTCTATTTGTGTCTGGGAGTGGATGAGGATTACTCAGAGTCCAATCTTGGAAGGAACTGGATGTAACTGGGAGGTGGGTCCCCTCTATCTCAATGGGGACCTCAAAGGTATTGAAGGAAAAGCAGTCAGAGAACCAAGAGGAGAAGCCATTTCAACCCTCGATGGGTGGAAAGAGTCCCAGGAAATCCCTCCCTTCCCCTCAAAGGATCCCCTCAGGGGGAAACCAGATCTAAGGGAGGGTGGGGAGGTCTTCAGAAGGAGCCCTTCTCTTCCCTCCCAGGAAAGAGGCCGCAGGAGGGAGGAACCGTCGGAATGCGAGGACTGGGGAGGAGAGGCTTCCCAGAGGGAGAAGCCCTGAAGAGGAGACCCAGGGAGGGTGGAAGGAGCTTCAGAGACGGGATCCCTGGATTACCATAGAAAGATCCACTCAGAGCAAAAACCAGATCAGGACCTGGAGAAGGAGAAAATGTCACTTGGGGCAGAAAAGCCCCCTCCTCAGGCTTCCTGAGCTTCTGACTCCCAAAGCCAGAGCTGGATGGGGAGGGTCTTCCCTCCAATCCTCTCCTGGTTCCCAGAGGGCTGGTAGAGGGGTGGGGGAACTGGGGGTCACAAAGGGGGAGGTTTGCAGGAGGAGGTCAAATGGGCCAGGATCTTTTCCCCCATTTTCCCTGATTTCATGGGGGCAGGAGTGGGATATTGAACACTGGAGGGTCCTAGGAAATCAAGGAGTTTTCCCTCTTTTTATGTAAAGATTTATTTTTCTTATCCATCAGCAGAAAATATAAATCAATCACACTCTTTTAATTGCATTGCTAGAAATTAGAAACAGACTCGGTAGAGCTAGGAGGGCAGACAGTCAGCTGAGGAGGGACAAATGGACATCTATACAACCTACTTTTCCCAGTGACTTCAGCCATGCCTGCATTCACATTTGCAACTCTTAATCCTGGTTTGTTTTCTGAGGTTGAACCTGCTGGCCGATGAGTTAATGAAGCATGGGAACCCCAAAGCGTATTAATTCAGGGGAGACAGGTTGGACAATCGATTATAACTGAAGATAAGATGGGGAAAATAACATTTTCTTCCTGCGAGGATCCTGATCACACAACGCACTTCACCAAGTGTGGGGAAACGTTCCCACAGTCACCCTGAGACCAAACCCAGGCTTAGCTGCAGCCTCTTGAGAGCCAATCAGGAACCACTGATGACCACAACTGCCCCTCCCCCTCTCCCCTGGGGTCTCCTCGGGCAAATCCAGAAATCAGGGTGGGCTCATTTCTGACTGAAAAGAGGCTTCTTCCCCTCTGGGCCCATCCAGGCTTCAGGGAGACACGGCAGAGACCCGCATGGTGGAGAGAAGCCCCTCAAAAGACACAACCTGAATCCAGAGCCATCAAGGACCTTATAGCCAGGCCCTGAGAGGAGGACCTGGGATATGGGCCATCCTCTGTTGCTCACCATAAGGAGGGACCTGCCTATTCCTTCATATCCCTCATTCATCCCCCTCCCCAGTTCTCCCTTCTAGGCAAAGGGAGATAGACATCAGTGAGATAAGAGACACAATCCCTCAACAATGGATCCAAATAAACCAGGGACACAGGTGCCCCAAGAGCAGCTTCAAAGCACTTGGAGGTTTTGGGGGAAAGGGGTTCACCCCACAGCCTCAGAGATGGGAATCTCAGAAGTCTCTCACTTTTAAAAATCAGCTCCAATTTAGGATTAATACATGGAATTCTGATATAAAAGAAAATCCCGAATTAAAATAGGGTGGAAAGGCCATAAAAAGAAAAAAAAAAGATGGATGATGAAGCAAAATCTGGTAAAAGAAAAATAATACAAATGTTAGAGAAAGAACTGAAAGTATTTTTTTATGATGAACAAAAAAGAAGATATATCATTACAAAATTTTTGGGTCACCACAAAAGCATATGTCAGGGGATTAACAATTGCCCATATGGCAAGGAAAAACAAAGAAAAAAAGGTACAACAAGAGATATTACAGAAGGAACTTAAGGAGGTGGAATTAGAACTACAGAAAGACCCACAAAACAGGACTAAGAAAGAAAAAAGAGAGATCATAAAACAAAAGTACAACTTAACAGTACAGAAAGAATTAGCCCAGAAGATTAAATTGGCTAAACAAAACTACTTTGAACATGCAAATAAATCCGGATGTTGGTTAGTACATAAATTTTAAAAAGACAAAGGAAAAAAGACAATATATCAACTACAAGACAAGGATGGAGTCATACAACACAGACTGGAAGAGATAAAGAGTATAATCCAAAAATATTTTACAAAACTCTATTTACAAGATAACATACCAGAAGACAAGATCAAACAATACCTAAATTTTGCAACCATAAATCCAATCTCAGATGAACACAGAGAAATGATTAATAGACCAAGTACAATAAAAGAGTTAGGGATGGCATTGAAAAAACAAAAATAACAAAACTCCAGGTCCAGATGGAATCCCGATGGAATTATACAAAAATGCACAAGAAATATTGGAAGAACCTCTATTAGAAGTATTCAATGAAGCACTAGAAGAAGCTAAAATACCAGCATCATGGACAGAAGCAACTATAACTCTCATACCAAAAGAAGATTCAGACCTTCAGAAAATTCAAAACTATATACCCATCTTGTTACTGAACTCGGATTGTAAAATATTTGCCTCAGTTATGTCAGAGAGGATTAAACAGACTCTAAATGAACAGATTCACCCAGATCAAAATGGTTTACTTCCACATAGATAGATTAAAAATAATATGAGGATTATAATAAACATCCTAGAATATTATGAAACACACCTAGAGAAATAAACTGCACTGGTTTTCCTTGATGCATTTGACAAGGTAAATTGGAAATTCATAATGTTACAATTAGAAATTAAGAAATTTGGAGAAAAATTCATTAAAATGATAGAAAAAATATACACAAACCAAACAGCAAAAGTGCTTATGAATGGGGATACAACAGAAAAAAATGAGATAACAAAAAAATTCAGACAAGGATGTCCTCTCTCTCTCCACTTCTTTTTATTCTAACCTTAGAAATACTCCTAACCAGAGTTAGGAAGGATCAGGAGATAATGGGACTAAAAATCCAAAAAGGAAGAATATAAAATCCAAGCTTTTGCTGATGATCAAGTTTTCATATTGGAAGACCCATTGGGATCTGAATTTAAATTAATTCAAAGGATAGAAGAATTTGGTGATGTGGCAGGTTTAAAAATCAATCAAAACAAAACAGAAAATCCCAAACAGGCAGAATCCAAGGGGACTGATTGCTTCCTTGGCATTAGAAGTCAGGCAGCACCAGAGTTAAGGGTCATCAACCTCAAGTGACATCAAACTCCATAGCTCTGGGCGACCTCTTCCAACAGACTCTGGAGACAAAGAGACCCAATTGAAGTCAATCCCATGATGTTTGAAGTTTCTTTTTCCAGCATCCTTTTCCTGACATGTTCTGACATGAAAGACCACAGAAATTGACCCCAGGAGTGTAGTTGTAGCTTTTCACTAACATGTTTTTCTGCAGCCTCTCCTCTGCACATATGGAGCCCAGAAGAAGCTCAGGATCCCAAGAGGAGAAGTTGCTTCTCACTGTAATTATGACCATCTGGTCCTTTGAGTTCTCCATGCCTGTGATAGAGACATCAGATTTAAGCCTTATGAAAAGGATCTTCTATCAAAAAAGGATAAATTATTTAAGTCAAGCACTGTTGAAACAAGTTTTGGGACAGGCAGGATCTGTGCTCTTGATTGTACCTCTCTCTCCTTTCCAGGTGAAGCTGAGTGTTTCTCTGTTTGTATTAGGAAAGCTGCTGGCATGTCCATCTTCTGAGAGTGCTTTGAAGTCTTCCAACTGTTCCTGCTGTTGGTGTTAGAAAGAGGAAGAGGATTAATAAAGCTCCATGAATTATGGACCTCCTGCTTCTGCTTCTGATGCTACTGATGTCCCAGCCGGTCTCTGGGAAGCTTAGAATGAAATGCCTGCTGAGTTTGGAGCACCAGGACAGAAAAAATCCATGGAGCTTTTACAGGCCAGGAGACCATCTCATTGGTATATTCACAACTGAAACAACAATATTGCCTATAATGTTGCCTTTCAGCAGCCCTCCTTCTATAACTTCTCATGCGTAAGTCATTCAGGGTGATGGAGTTGCATTCCCTCCATTTGCGGCTCTAACACTCACCTTTTCTTCTTATTTCACTTACTTCTATATTACAGAAATTCTCTATTTTTCTGAATGATTTTGATTTCCATAACTTGCCTCTTTTTTCTTATTTTGTAGAAGAGACTCAAATCCAAAGATGGGGTTATAAAATCCTGAAGGAAATCCAGATTATTTTCCTCTCCCCATTCACTCCTCAATTCATCACTTGAATTAATTTTGTTTAAAGGAGTGATTGAAACAGTTGTAGTTGCCTCTGCCCAACCCATTCCCATACTCGTATAACCGATTATTGGTTTTGGATCAATATTGGCTTAAGACTCAGTAGGCTTGTGGAGGCAAAAAGGAATAAATTCTTTTGAAAAGATACGTGTTACTGTTGATGAGAATAACATGAACATTTTTTTACAGTGAGATTTCTTATGATTTTTTATACACCCTACAATTAATTTTTGCCATTCAAGTGGTCAACAAGAATTCCCAGTTCCTGCACAACCTCACACTGGGCTACAACATCCATGACAACTTTCTGAACACTTTCCGCACTTCAGATGCCTTGCTGGACATTCTCTCCACTGGAGAAGCCAATGTCCCCAACTACGGCTGTGGAAGGAAGGAGAACCTTCTGGCTCTTCTGGATGCAGCTGACAGGGACATCTCCGTTCAGGCATCAACATTAGCAGCACTTTACAAAGTCCCACAGGTTTGTGTGTGTGTGTTTTCTCTCGGATAAAGTGAGTGGTGGGTGTTGGTGGGTCAGCAACAGATACAACCTTATATTCTCCATGGGATTCAAGAGCTGCTTTTCTCCATATTAGTGAATGTTTTAATTATTTTTTTTCTATTATGTTCATGTTCAAATGCCTCATAAAAGGCCTGAAGAGTAATAAGGTCCCTGGAGAGGACTTTCTCCTGGCTGTCCATTTCCACATAGAAATAATACCTGCCATATCCAGTTGGATTCAAGTTGGCAAGAGTAGCGTCTCTATGCATATTAAAAATGGAATAAAAAGGACTCTAGCAATTACAAGCCAGTTAATCTAATAGATATTGTGGCTCAAATATATGCCAAGTTCCTCTTAAGTAAACTTGAGTTTTGGTATAACAAAAGTGCACTCCCTGCAGAAGTACAAGAAGGTTTTAAATAGAGTAAAAAGTTTCACAAAGTTGTATAATAATTAATCAATAAATTAATACTCTAATGTTGGCAACAGATTTGTTTTCTGATCTAAGAATGTCGAATTACACAATATATCAGTCAGGAAAACTACTGTTTTCTGACTTTATAGATGTTAGTGCAACATTGGACACAGAGAACAGAGAAATATGATGGAGGAAATTGATTGCCCTTAAAATAGAGCTCAGTCTGTTGGCCCTGATCCAAGCCCTTGTCTGAGAGGGAGCTTTGGGCTCAATGGAGCCACAAGAAGAAGGATCAATGCTTACCAACAGGTAACACAGAAGGGTGCATATTGCAACCCTTGTTCTTCAGGGTAGATATTTGTGAATTAACCAGACTAAGGAATGATTCTCATGTACATACCTAACGTGCTAAGCTATTTATTTGTTTAGCATGTGGCAAAGGTATAATTAGCCAAGAGTCTACGAAGTTAATACATATTATTTGTTTCACCACCAAAGTCCATTCAGTTTGTGCTCACGAGCTTCTCCAAGGTGCACCACAGGGGGTGAATTAGCTCCGCACCAGAAAGACGGGAGGTGTCCTGTGGCATCATCCGGGCTTCTCTCACCATTGATGTCGCCTTGCAGTTGGGTGTCACATCCGAGCAAGTCCAGCACTGGCAGGGGCCCAACCATCTGCACGAAAAATGCCACATTTCCCACCAAAGTGGTACCTCTACTAGCGTTGTCACATGCTTTCGAACTGCCAGGTGGGCAGAAGCTGAGGCAAGTGATGGGAGCTCACCCCACCATGCAGTGGTAGAACTCGAACTGCCAGAACAGAGACCATCTCCAGCATCTTTAATCCCTGAGTCTCTTACAGTACATGCTAAATATACAGTATGTTGGTTTTAACTGATAATGCAGTACTATTATCATGTGGGTTAGATTGTGTAGACTCTGGAGAAAACTTGGCTCCTACTGACATAATAATTCTGATTATTGATAAATCAAAGTCAAATGTTGTGGTCTTTGGAAAACAAATGATGAACTAATATAGTAAATAACACCTTATCTAGAATTACTTTTCTCTGAGACTGAACTTTGGATCTGCCATCATCAAAGGAACCCACTTAGAGCAATGGCAGGATTGAATTTACTGCTTAAACTTAGAAAAAATCATAGCTATCCAGCTTTCTTCTCAATTATTAGGGTATATAATGCCAAAGTTACCCCCAAGCCCTTCTATTGAACTGAAGTTTAGGGCTTAATATCTACCTCTACTGGAACAAACCCAATCACAGCACCTGAGGAGTATTTGGGGGGGGGGGGGTGGATAAAAGGACTTCAGAATTTACACAATTTCATCTTTGTCTAAAATCAGTGGAAATACAATCATGAGAAAAGGAAAGTCCACCCTCTTTGAGTTGTATGATTTTATGTATCAGGACATCTGATAAAAATCACCTGGTCCTTGGCAGCTCTTAAAAGTAGAACAGAGCTGGAAGGAACAGTGGAGGTCTTCTAGTCCAGCCCCCTGCTCAAGCAGAAGAACTTATACTATCTCAGACAAGTGGCTGTCCAGTCTCTTCTTAAAGACCTCCAGTGATGGAGCCCCCACAACCTTTGAAAGCAAGGCCTTCCACTGGTTAATTGTCCTCAATGTTAGGAAGTTACTCCTTAATTCCAGGTTTCTTCCCTCTTTGATTAATTTCCAACTGTTATTTCTTGTCCTGCCCTCTCTGGTGCTTTGGAGAATAATTTGACCCGCTCTTCTTTGTGGGAGCCTCTCAAATACTGAAGTACTATCATGTCACCCCTAATTCTTCTCAGAGGAACAACAACACCCGGCATATTACACCATTGTCTTCATTTATTTTACAAAAAGAAAGCCAAAATGGAGAAGCCATTGAAAAACTAAATGCACCTTGTAATACAATAGCTTGTAGAACCATGAGGTAATTGTTTTCTGTAGGACTTAATCAGCCTCTCACATAATTGTGAGAGGAATTTTGGCCCCTTCTTCTTTATAACATGGTTTCAGTTCATTGAGGTTTTGTGGGCTTTTGTTTCTGCACAGCTCTCTCTTTTTAAAAAAAAACAAAGTTGTATTGGTTTTTTTAAAATTTTACAAGGGAAAGGGTAAGAGAAAAGGTTACAAATTTTGGCAGTTGTAAGATGCAGTAGGTGCCCCCTCCCTCCATACTCATGGTATACATTTACACAACATTCATTACTAAATGGTAACATATATTCAGCATATGAGTTCAATTAAGAATTCGGTCAGTTTATGTCAGGTGAATTTTCTTACTCATTTTTGTGATCTGAGCTTTCTTGGTATTGCCCCATCTCCCCCCGCCGACGGAGCTCCGGCCCCTCCCGTGTCCTGTATGTCTGTTGTTGGATCATCTGGTTTTTCTAGGAGTGCTTTATTTTTTTCCATAAAGGCCTGCGCCTCTATGGGTGTGTTAATTCTGACTCTTGTGTCCTCCCAGAAAATTAGCATACCTTCAGGCATCACCCATCTGAACCACACCCCCTTCTGGTATAGTTTCTTCGCAAGCTGCGAATAGCTTTTTCTTTTTTCCCTCACTTTCTTGGGGATCTGTTTCAGAATGGTTATTTCCCTATCTTGGTATGTCAGGGCTTGTCCCCTTTGTGCACTCAGAATTTCATCTCTTGTACTTTTTCTAAGAAATTTAATGTGTACCTCCCTGGGTACATTATGTGTTCTAGCATAGGCTGAGTTCACTCTAT
The DNA here is from genome assembly GCF_964273705.1 of Natrix helvetica. Lineage (NCBI taxonomy): Eukaryota > Metazoa > Chordata > Lepidosauria > Squamata > Natricidae > Natrix > Natrix helvetica. The sequence goes on from NC_138551.1 coordinate 133,439,979, forward strand.
AAACCAGGTCTATTTCCCACCCCATCTGTTGTTTTTCTTTCTGGATATATTCAGCCAACATGTTTGTCATGATGTCCCTTATATTTTCATCATCTGCCTCTATCACGTTTTGGAATCTAAGGTAAAAGGACATTCTTTCGAACTCCATTTTCATCTGTTGCGTATCAAGTTCTTTGTTTCCCTTCTGAACCCCTTCCATCCCCTCCCTCATCTCAGCCGTCCCACCCTCCAAAAGATCCAGTCTCTGTGAGTTCTTATTAATTTGAGCCTGATTCTCTTTAATTTCTTCTTTCATCTCCTTCAGTTGTTTCTTTATTTTCTCTTGTCCCTGTAGAAGTTGTTGAAACATTTGTTGAAACTCCGTCTCTGTTGTTTTAGGTTGCATCAAAGCTGTTATTGTTGATTGTGTACTCGGACTGGAGGTTGCAGATGTCGGGGCAGAGGCAGCAAAGCCAGGCTTTCCAGGGGGTGGTTTTTTAGGAGGCATTTTTATAAGGCAGAGAGTTCAGTCAATGTATAAAATGATCAAACAGGGAGGCAGGACAGCCAAGAGAGTCCAGGATAAAGAGAGTCCAGGAGGGAGAAAGTTCTTCTAGTCACTCTGTCAATAGAGAGTTTTTTTCACTCCAGGGAGATCAACAAATAACAATCCACAAGAGATTTGTCTGAGAAGCACGGAGACAAAGACGGGAAGCCTGAAGCTTTATAGGTGGAGTCAGGTTTCACAGTTCATAAAGACAACGGAAGTGTGCCATCTTGCCCTGCCAGCTTTGGGTTTAGAGGCATAACAAAGTTTTCAAAAGTTTAGAGTTCCCAAAGTTCCCAGATCATCATTATCTTGTAAGGTTAAATCCAGAAATTCACTTTTAATAAGGGCGTGACATCATTGGTTGGCTCTCCCCCTCCCCCTGGGGCTGAGAGCAGAATTGTTTCAAGCCGCCTGTCCGAGGGGGGGGAAATTCCCCTCCCTCCAGCCGCGCCTCTCCAAATCAAGCTGAACGGAAGGAATTTAAACTGCTGATAGTTTCTCCAGCTCGGTAAAAGGGAATGGAAGGGGGTTTACGCCTCACCGCACCGCAGCCGCGTCCTTCAGCTCGCTTTTTCTCTGAACAGCCTCCCAGCGAAGACGCCGGAGCGTCTCCCCATCGTGCTCCCCAGTGCCTGGAGCGAGGCGGGGGGCCCCCCACCGGCTGCCGCCGATCCCGGGGATCCCCTGCAGTGCCGCCCCTCCGGCAGGAGCCTCTACGGGGCGTCCCGTGCCCCCCAAGGAGTGGGGAGCCCACCGGAGTTGCGCGGGGCGAGCAAGGCTTGCCCATCGCCGTCAGCCGCCGGAACCGGAAGTCTGCACAGCTCTCTTGAGGTCCCACCACCGCATTTCGATCAGGGTGTGGTCTGGACTCTGACTGGGCCATTGCAACGCCTGGATTCTTTCCTTTTTTAAGCCAGTTGCTGGTGTGTTTGGGGTCATCGGCCTTTTCAATGACCCAAAGTCCTCCAGGCTTCAGTTGTCAGACAGATGGTCTCACCTTGGGCTCTGGAACACTTTGTAACACAGATGAGTTCATGGCCCAGTCAATGACCATAAGATGCCCAGGTCCTCTGGCTGCAAAAGAAGCCCAAATCCTCACCCCTCCACCCTCGTGCTTGGTGGTTGGTGTGGCATGTTGATGCTGATGTGCTGTATATGGTTTTCACCAAACGTGGCTCTGTGCATCATGGCCAAACTTCTCCACTCTGGTTTCGTCTCTCCAAAGGAGAATGTTCCAGAAGTCTTGTGTTCTGTCCAGGTGCGACTCGGCCAACCTCAGCCATGCTGCCATGTTCTTTTTAGAGAGAGGTTTCCTCCTGGCAACCCTCCCAATCATACTTCTTCAGTCTTTTTCTGATTTTACCATCATGAACTGGAACATTTAACAGGCTCACTGAGGCCTGTAGAGTATGAAGTGGAACTCTTGCTGTAGAAGGATGGACTTTAAATTGTTTGGCAATGGCCTAGTATCCCTTCCCAGATTGATAGGCAGCAACAATGGCTTCTCTAAGGTCACTGCTGGTGTCTTTACCCTTTGGCATTGTGTTAACACACACCTCAATGCTGGAGACCAGCAAACTCCTGAAACTTTGGCTTTTATAGAGGCCGTCACACTTGTGATGATCAATTATGATCCAATGATCCAGGTCCCTTAATCAGCAGCTCCAGGCTCCCTCTTAGCCTCTTCACACCTATGGAAGCAGTCAGGGTGTCCTTGGCCTTTCACACCTGGCTTCTCCATTTTGGCTCTCTTTATGCAAAATAAATGATGACAGGGTGTAATATGTTCTCTGTTGTTATTCATCAGAGTTTGCATTTATCTACTTTTAAGAACTGCTTAAGTCCAGATGCTTTTTTCTATGTCCTGATATGTGAAACCATAGAACTGACAGAGGGTCTCCTTCCTTTTCCACATGACTGAAATTCTCAGTGTACAATTAAACATCTGGAACCTGACAGAGTCCCAAAGTTCTCTGTGTTAGAAGATGCCGAATTTCAAATAAAGCCCTCTTGGATTATGCAACTGACAAATTCTATTAGGAGCTGCGGTCTCCTTATCTCTCGTGTAACTAGGTGAGACGGAAATAAATAAAAACAAACAAATAAAAAAAGCCAAAAGATTGCTTCACCAAGAATCTGGAATATTGAATGTCAACTGCATAAGAGAGATCAGAGTCTTGGACTGCACATTCGACAAACAGCCTATTGGGATACTTGTGTTAAAGCAACACATTTGCTCTTCAGTCAGAATTAAATATATACGGACTTTTATTGGAACAAAACATTCATTTGACATCTGCATAGGTGGGTCTGATTGTAATAGATTGTAGGGATGATATAGAAATATGATTTATGTTTTTATTCTTATTCTTTTTTATTTCATTTGTTTCTTTTATTCAATTTTTATATACATTGTTGCTAATGCTTTGTATTTAATATTCTATTTCTTGATATGGCCTACTGGTTAATCAGCAATAATCTATTTAATTTGTTCATCAAAACCAAGTTGAATTTCTTAAAAACTGACATTTTAGACTTTATTTGACCCCCAATATAACACAGCTTTCTTCATTGTTTTTTTCAGATCAGTGATAAAATTGTTTCCAAGGTTCTGAGTGATAAAAGTCAATTTCCCTTTTTCTACCCGATGTTCCCCAAAGAAGGATTCCAGTACCCAGCAATTGTCCAACTGCTCCTCCATTTCAGATGGACCCTAATTGGCCTCTTTGCTTCAGACACGGAGAAGGGAGAGGATTTCATGAGGATTTTTACTCCTACGCTTGTCAGGAATGGCATTTGTGTTGTTATATCACAACAATTCTTAGCAACTGAACATACAGTCCCCCTCAGGGATGCCCTCTCTAAGTGGAGACAAGTCAACATCTTTGTTCACTTCATGGAAGCTGTTTCCCTTTGGGACAGAATCCTTCCTTTCCATGAAACACTTATGCATTTGCCAGGATCCATTGAAGGGAAAGTCTGGATCATTACAAGTTTGGGAGGGTTTGCATTGAAAAAGCACAGACTTTATAAATACGTCCATAGTATTTGGACCTTTACTTTTCTGACAAAAGAAAGACCAAAAGATTCTGCCTTTGAACCTCATTTCTTTGTGGAAGATCCATTTCAAGATCATTATTTTCTCTGTTCTCTTTCAAAGCATGTCGTTTCTATCAAAGGCCGCAGAAGATGCACCCAGAAAGCCCCACTGGAGACCCAATGGAAAAGGAACAGAAGGTGGATCCCAACTCACCCTCATTGGTACAGTATCATGAAGACTCTGGCCCAGGCCTTGAATGCTGCCTATTCCTCCAGATCGAGGAGGGGAAGGAAGGAGGGCGAAAAGAGGTTGGGGACTCCAAGGCTGCAGCTCTGGCAGGTAAGGGGTCCCGATATGGATCCATTAATCTCAGTCCCTTTGGAGAAGGAACCCAGAGGAGAAGGAGGGGAACCTTCTCAACAAAATTCTGCTTCAAAATGTCAACAGTTTGGCCAATCTAATTGCTTGAGACATAATCTAAACAGCAGGCACCATGACAGATATGTTTTGGCTTTAAACACTGCTAATTTTAAAAGGATGTATGCATTTTAAATACATTCATGTCTTTATGAGTTTGTGATTAACATAGTAGAATTTTACAGTTGTAACTTTGAAGGAGATCCAGAGACCATCCAACCCAACCCCTCCTCACTGCAGGAATCCCAGTCAAAGCTTCTCTGACTCAAGGCTGCTCAGTCTTTGCATCCCCAGCGAAGGAGAAGCTGAAGTTCTCTGCTTTGAGGGCTCAGCTCTGAAATTGCTCCTCTATTCAGGGTATTTTTCCCCTCCTTCAGCCAGAATCTCCTCCTTTCTGACTGAGCTCATTTCCCCATTTCCCTCCCTCTGGAACATCATTGAGAAGATGTGGAGCTTCTGGGCAACTTCTTCCAGTTATGGAAAGAGGGTTGCAGGAGGCAGGAGGGGATTTACGACCACAACTGAGCCCAACATTTCTGTTGCTAAGCAAGACAGTTGTTGAGTTTTGCCCTATTTTATGACCTTTATTTCCTATTTTGTTGTGAATCATGGCAGTTATTAAGTTGATAACACAGTTGTTAAGTGAATGTGGCTTGATTATGCTTGTCAGAAGTCACAAAAGGAGATCAGGTGTCCCTAAAACTCTCTAACCATCATAAGTGGATGCAAAGAATTCTGATTTTGATCCCCTGGAGACGCTGGAGATGCTGCAAAGATCGTGGGAAAAACTATCATGTGACTATTTCATGTGTTGTAACTTTATACGGTCACTAAATGAGCAGTTTCTCATAATCAACTTGATTTTTTCTAGGCCTTTATTTATGAATCTTTTTTCTATGATTTGTTTTATTTGTCACCTGCTCTATATTTGTCACTATAACTTACCAATTGCATGAATTATATTTTGATAATATATATTTTGTCAATATATGGTTGAGAAATTTTGCAGACCCCTTTTTTTTATATTCATGAATATAGCAATAACATATATTTTTTCTAAATAAGCATATTTTGATGTTAGACAACTGCAGAAGAAAGATTCAAATATACAAAAGCTAAATGGGATTTTTAAAAAAAGGTTTCAGATTTTAAAATTCCTGGATGTTCCCCTCTAGTTCCATCTTTTCCTGCAGAAGAATGAGTTTTGTAATATTTCTGATAAGGATGTGTATTTGGATCAAAATGGAGATGTAGCAGCAGATCTGGGAATTATGAGCTCTTTGATTCTCCCCAAGAAGGATCCTATTGGACAATATATGGGGACTTTGGAAAGACAGAGAGTTATTATCTATCAAGAAGCTCTTTCACGGCTAAAGGTGCTCAACAAGGTGGGAGAAATTTTGGTGTCTTTCCTCTTTTTTCCAAAGATTTAGGGCCCATTATGTACATGTGGACTAAGCCTAGTTTCCAGGGTCCATGACCTTCACTGAGAATTGAACACGGGGAGTAGAAACCTTGTAGTTTTCTTTCTATAGACCTCTTGGAAGGCTTCAGCACTATTGACCAAGGTCTTCTTCAGATGCTGTAATACTGTAGACTGTTTTTAGCTGATTCAGCCATCCAATCTGGGATGAGAAACCCTCAAGTGCTGGAGGTTGTTTGTTAGTAGCCTCAGATTTCTTTGTCCTGAAATAGCAAAGCGGAAGAGAATTCTGTTGAACAGACCCTGAATTGAGGTTTGGACTGAATGTGATGAAATTGGATCATGACTGGATGGAGCTCCTGGTGGTCCCATTGGGAGAGAAGCTTCCTCTTGTCTTGCTTAGGGAAAGGCCATTGGGAAATGGTTCCTTGAAAGGGCAGGTCCATAGTCTGTGATAGTTTTAAGTAGTCCAGATCTGGTCAAAGTTAGCCACATCTGTCTTTCTCCCAACTGGGAAGAGCAATTGACCTTCTGCCTCTAGGAAGGAGATCCAAGAATTTCAGCTCCCATAAAATGACAATGACCAGTGAGACAATCCCTTGACCCGGGAATCTGAAACCCTGAAACACAACTTTGATTCAAGGAAAAGGTCTTCCTGATATCAGAAGGAATGAGAGAGATTGTGACAGGAAACAGTACTTAGATTTGGCCTTTGGCTCTTAAGGTGAAAATACCTTGAATGGCCTTGTTTATCCTGAGTGTTAGCTATGGTACCTTTAGTCCCTCTGGGCGAAAAAGAGTCTCTAAATTTAACCAATATTAAATGTGGGTCTGTCTTTCCATGCCAGGCAGAGTCTCCTAATTGTAGGACTTTTTTCTTGGATAACTGGATGGGCCTTAGAAATATCTCCTTCTGACCCAGGACTCACACTCATCTCCCATCTGTTGCAGCCAAAGATTTGAGACTTAATCTTTTTCAGGGACACCTTCTCATGATCTCCTCTCAGTCTCACTACAGTTGCAGAAACTATGCAGAAACCTTTAGTCTTAATAAAGGAGAATATTTGTAGATCAGGGTTGACATGGGGGCTCCTTGGTGTTCTCTAAGCTTCCTTGTTTTCGTGCAGACGTCTCATTACCCAAACTAGGAAACATCATCAGCTATAATTTATGAGGATTTTTTCCTTTATCTCTTAACTGGGAGACTGTTTGGAACTCGTGTCAAAGGGGAGCAATTTTACAAGGCTTTCTGTTGTCAGAAGAAACCTTTCCAGATCCTTCTGGTCAGAAGTTTCCTTTTCAATCACATTTTACCCTACTTAAATAAATCTAATAAAATAACAATTTAATAAATCTTTGACAATGAATTTGTTCAAAAATCTAATATGGGATCATCATAACCATGGATAGATGAAGAGTGGACGAATGCATTTAAATTCAGCCAATAGGAGGAACTTATTGTTTGTCACTTAATGCTTGAATCTTTTCTCAATTCCATCCCTCCAGACTTTATTAAGTAGAAAAGTCCTTTATTGCAATGTGTTATATCAGAAGCAGAAGGGAGGAACTAAAGAAAAAACCTGCCAGAGTCACATCTCCTACACCTATTTGGAAGAAGTCAGAGATTTCACTATACCTACGTGAAACCCAGAATCTACTTATCTAATGTCCATTTCACCCCCCATTTTCCATGGACGGAGAGTCCTAACATCTTTTCTTTGTCATTTCTTCTTTTTCTGCTCAGTCCCTGCCTGAGTCCAAATGTGTGGAAAGTTGTCGTCCTGGATTTGTCAAGAGGGCTCGAGAAGGAGAGCCAGTTTGCTGCTACGACTGTGTTCCTTGTCCGGAGGGGACCTTCTCCACTCAGGAAGGTGGGTCACACCAGAGGAAAGGAAGGCCTGGTGGAACAGGATTAATTCACAGCATTTTGATGAATGTGCAATTAAAACATGCATTGAAACTCAACTTTTTTTTGTTTATTCAAAATACACTAGAAATCCTCCAATTTCATATACCTTGTGTAGGCATTAGTAAATTATATTATCCTTTTTTCCCCTTTGGAATGGTAATCTTGGAAAATGTTCCGGGAATCAGGCATTGTCCAAAAAAGGTATTTCTTCAAATGTAGACAATAAGAATATTAAAGAAATGTTGCTTTTTGGCTTTCTTAGACACACATAAATGCATCAAGTGTCCAGATGGCAAATATCCAAATGAGAACAGAGTCCGATGTAAGCCCAAAGTTGTAACCTTCCTGTCTTATGAAGAACATCTGGGCGTCACCCTTGTCTCTTTTGCCCTACTCTTCTTCCTAACCACAGGACTTGTTTCAATCATCTTCATTAAATACCGAGAAACTCCCATTGTCAAAGCCAACAACCGGGACCTCTCCTACATCCTCCTGGTCTCCCTCCTGCTTTGCTTCTTGTCTCCTTCTCTCTTCATTGGTCAACCAAGGAAAGCCACCTGCCTTCTCCGACAAACGGTTTTCAGCATCATCTTCTCAGTTGCTGTTTCTTCTCTCTTGGCCAAAACCATCACGGTGGTGCTGGCATTTCTAGCCACAAAACCAGGAAACCGAGTGAAGAGATGGTTGGGGAAGAGCTTGGCCAACTCCATCATCCTTTCTTCTTCTGCAGTCCAAATTATCATCTGCTCTATCTGGCTGGGAGTTTCTCCCCCCTTCCCTGACTCTGACCTCCACTCCCAGCCTGGAGAGATCATCCTGCAATGCAACGAAGGGGCTGTTGTCATGTTCTACTTCACCCTCAGCTACATGGGCTTCCTGGCTGCCATCTGCTTCACGATGGCTTTCCTGGCCAGGAATCTGCCTGGGGCCTTCAACGAAGCCAAGCTGATCACCTTCAGCATGCTGGTCTTCTGCAGTGTCTGGGTGACTTTTGTGCCCACCTACCTGAGCACCAAAGGAAAATACATGGTGGCTGTTCAGGTCTTCTCCATCCTGGCCTCCAGTGTTGGTCTGCTGGGCTGCATCTTCATCCCCAAGTGCTACATTATCCTTCTGAGGCCAGACCTGAACACAAAGGAGCATCTCACAGCCAGAGTAAATATAAAAACATCAGACATAAGACAATTATGACATTTAAATAATTGTAGGATTTCCTTTAATTTGAAAGAAAATATAATCATGTCTACTTGTTTCCAAATAGAAAATGGTAGAATGACCTGAATTCTTGTAACTCCCTTCCCTTTCATCTCAATAAATCTTGCTAAAGAGTACTCTGTGAAAATCATTCAGAGGAATTTGCTTTTCAGCAACTGCCAATGAACGTGACACCTTTTAAGAAGTCATTGGAGCAATTATTGCTACTGACAGTGGCTAAATGAGTTTATGTGTGAGAGAGCGAATAGGAAAGAGATAAGAAGGATGCTGTGGGAACCAAACTCCAAACAGCTTGTTTGATCATATCCATGAAAACCATTGGAGTGGCAGATTCCCCTGAAATGGTTCCCTCTTCTCAGCTGGGGAAGCAAATATCCATTACTATTATATGGTTCCTTCTTGATTTTCTGGTAAAATCCTCTGTACAGAAAGTGTTGATCACAACAGTACTCTAGGATTTCAAGTTGTTGTTGTTTATATGCCCACCTTTAAGAAATTCCCACTGTTATTTTTTTTTCATTGCCCAGAGAAATAAAAGAGCAACATCTAATGACATTCAGGTGCCTTATTTTTCCACTCTACAATTTCTACCTAAAGCATTTTCTCTGCTCCTCTTCCAAGCTTGGCTTGTCTGTGAAGGCTTGGGTGATGTTCAGAGAAAGGGGACCTTGAGACTCTCCCCTGGGACGAGATTGAAGGGATCCTGTTTGAAAGCAGCCGCATCGTTGACTTTGGCAAGAGCGCTAAATCCCGAGCATTCATCCAGGTCCAAGAAGGGGCTGAGTAAGGTTGGGAACATCTGGGCTTTTAGGAACTTTTCTGAGCCTTCTCCCCTCCCCCACTTCCCTGCCTGCAGTCCTGAGACTTCCCACTGGCTTCCCCACTGACCAAGTTGCCTCAACTAATGACAGTGGGATTCGCTTAATGACAACAACTGTGACTGCAGGGATTGCCATTGCTGAGTGGTGCGGACTTTCTTAACAACCACTCTGCTTAGCTGTGGGAATTCTGGGCCAAATTGCCATCGTAAATTGCGGACTGCCTCTACTTTAAAGACCATCAACGGCATTAATTGACAAATTTGGAAGGTTTCCACATTGTGTCTAATCTCCAGGTTGCCCTTCGGAAGCAGAGCTGACACGGAACTGAAAGGCAGGAAGTCCTTGCCTTACGACCACAGCCGAGCCCAAAATTTATGTTACTAAGTGAGACAGTTGTTGAGTTTTCCCCCATTTTATGACATTTCTTGCCACAGTCATTAAGTGATTCATTAAAGTTCTTAGGCTAGTAACACGGTTGTTAAGTGAAGCAGACTTCCCCATTGATTTTGCTTGTCAGAAACTCGCAAAAGGGGATCAATGACTCCGGGACACTGCAACCGTCATAAGTACATGCCAGTTGCCAAGCCTCTGAATTTTGAATACCTGCCCATGGGGATGATGTGACGGTCATAGGTGTGAAAAATGGTAACAATTTACTTTTTTCAGAGCCATTATAACTCCCAATGGTCACTAAATGAATCATTGTAAGCCTGTATGCGAGATGGGGTATATTTCCTCAGAATCTAAGGGTAACCAAGCCCTCTGCAGTTATGAAGCCCCCCAACACGGAGAACTCTCCCACCCAACCACAAGAATTTTGCAGGGGGTGACAGAAAGCAAAACTCAGGAAGGGGTGATAGAAACTGGCTTGAGCTATGGTGAGGACAAAGTTTCTAGTCCTCTGTATTAAGAGGAGCTTCCATGACTCCCGACCCCCTAACTCCGCTTCCTGGTGCTTTAAAAACACACTAAGACCCCGATTCCTCCCACTTCAGACATCCCTCCATGCTACTAGCCCTGCCCAGGTGGGTCCTTGGCCAGCCTTCCCCTGAGAGACCCCCACCGTCCTCCCCAATAGACTAGCTGCCTTTCCTAAGCGAGGGTGGGCTTCTCTCTGGGGCAGAGGGGCTTCGGCTGGAGCGGAAGGAGGAAGGCCAGACTCCTGCAGAGGAGGCCTTCTTCTGCAGCCTCAAGAAGAAGCTCCCAGTGGTTCGATTCCTGGGGGAGGAAACCAACCTGTAGATTGTGAGCATTAAGGTTCCTCTGGAGGAAGAATGGCTCCTCCCCACCAGGCTAAGGACCCCTTAAGCTGGGAGGGGAATGCTAGACATGAGCCTGGAGAGAGAGGAACAGCGTCTGCCCCCCCCCTTTCGTCCCCTTCCGTTTCCTCCCTGAACCCCCAGGAGCTCAGATCTGGATGGGGGAGGGGTTCAGGAGCAGAGGGGACCCTGGTGGGCTTTGGCCCCCTCAAGAATGTTTCCCCAGGCAGATCCTGGGGAGCCTCCCAGAGCCATCCTCTTCCTCTCCACCCAGGCTAGGTGACTACTTTCAAACTCATTCCCACATCACGAGGGTCGTCTCTGGGGTCAGAAGAGAAAGGCAGGTTTCTGTCTATTCTGTGGGAAAAGACAAGCCGGCTTCAACTCTGGGAGGCCTCTGGCAACTCAGCCAAAGAACTCAAAGTGCTGGTAAAAAAGCCACAGTGAGGCAAAAGCAGATTCACTTCGAAGTCAGGAGAGAAAGAATCATGGGATAATAATAGCTGCTCTCTGAGAAGCAAAGTGAGGGGAGGGCTGGGCGAGGGGAGAACACCTCCACCCTTTCGCCTCTGCCTTTGTCGGGTGCCTGGGCTGAGCCCTGGGGGCTCTTGAAAGTCCCCTCCCCCCCCCAGCCCAATCTCGTGGTGGGGTTTATTGAGAGGCTGCAGGTGGGGGGGGGGGTTTATAGAAAAGATGGCAGCTCAGCTCTTCTTCACTCCCACAACTGTAGACAGCAACATCTGGAGGAGGGGCTTCCTTTGCCTTGAGGGAGGGTAGAAAAGATGGCAGGTGCCCAGATTCAAGAGGGCCAAAATCCACCTTTTGTTCGAGTTCAGATAGACCTAGTTCCTTCCTCTTCAGACCTTCTGGCTCTGGAGATCTGCAGACACCCCTTCACAATGGCCATTCAGTCCCCGGAGACCCTCTTTTTCTCCGCCAAACTTCTCCGACTGGCTGGATCCCTTCCTCTTCAACTGTAACAAGGACCTCTATCTAGCCACGGCTGATTGACACCTCCTCAATATTTTGGGTTGGTTTTGAGCTAGACTGGCTGGGTGGGGTTCACTCTGCTGTGTAAGAGCTGCGTAAGAGAATGCCACAAACATGTTCCAGACACCTGGTGGCAGGTGAGGAGGGAGGAAAAGTCCATGGACTGAAAAGATGGGATGGAGGGGAAGAGAGGGAGAGAGATCAACGACTGGCCAGAAGACTTGGGGTCCCTTCTGAAGAGGGAAACGTTCTCACTGCTTTGATCTCTGAAGCTTTGAGCAGGTCAGGCTGAGTCCTCTTCGGTTGTTTGCAGTTACAAACTCATCCAAAGGGAAAGAGAGGGGAGGGGGTTTATACCCCCCTCCTTTTTTCAGGCAGCTGACCCAGAATGAATGCAGGTTCCTCCTTCATTGGGATCACCTGGACAGGAGGCCACCCAGAAGCGACCACCCCCTCTTTATTTAATACAATACAATACAATACAATAGTAGAGTTGGAAGGGACCTTGGAGGTCTTCTAGTCCAACCCCCTGCCTTTATTTATTTATTTCAGAGACTGAGCTGGACTCCCATCCAATGACAAAATCCTTGGGAGGGTCAGTGCAGGAGAATAAAAGATAAAACCCAACAAAATGGCATCAACCACAAAGCCTGGGCTCTACGGAACCATCCTTCCCCTGACATCTTTGGGACTCCAGTCTCAACCTCCCCTCTGGATTTGGGGACAACAACCAGCTGTTTGGGACGTCCTCATCCCCCAAGAAGGAAGGGGACGCCAGGGGGAGGCTGGGCTTCAGCCTCTTCCACCTGGCAGGGACAGCTCTGGGAAATGGGTGCCCGCTCGTCTCTTAGGAGGGCAACGTCTGACCCAGAGGGCTTGGGCTCCCGCCCAAACACACAATCACAGCCCATTGCCTGGCTCAGGGGGAGAGAGGGGCAGGGACCCACCCCACCCCTGATAGCGGAAGTCCCGCAAATATCCTGGCTCTGGGCTATTGGTGGCTTGAAAGGTGATTCCCCCACCGTTTGTTTTTGGCCCCCGGGGAGGGAGCTCCTTGGAGCATGGGGCCTGAAAAAGAGAACCTGCGCGACCGCTCCAGATCGAAGGGAGCCAAAACCTGCCTTTTGTTAGGGTCGAAGTGGAGCCCGATTCCTCCCCATCCTCATCTTCACAGCCTTTAGTATCCCGTGAGTAGCATGGCCTGATCGGCCAGGCTTCTTCTCCACAAGCAGCTGCCAGGCAGAAGCAGCGCCGCCCTCGGAGGGGTCGAGCCAAGATTGGGGGGGGGGGCGACTAAGGGGGCCAAGAAAGCCGGGCTGTGGGTGGAGATCCTGGAAGAGGGAAGTTGAGAGCTCAACTCTGTAGCTGCAGTCAAAGCTCCGCCTTAAGGCTCTTTATGGCCTCGCCTGGAAACAGGTAAAAAGTGGGGGGGGGGGAATGTTGCTCCTCCCCTTATCCCCCCCCCCACCAGCAAGAGAAGGTTTCCCTCCCGCCATCTGTAGCTTTGCGCGGTCACTGCTGCTCCTCGCCCCCCCAGAACTGCCGGGAGTCAAGCGCAGAGCTGGACGCGGTTTTGTCCCAGCCAGACGCAGCGCAGGCTGGAAGGGAGAGAAATTTGCGAGGATTCGTGGATTGAGGCGGCGGCCGATCCGCAGTCTCCGAGAAAACTTCCTCCTGCGCCGCCTCAGCCGGGCTGAAGAGTTCTGCAGGAAGAAGTCGAGCGAGGCTCCCCTTCCAGCTCCAGACGGGTCTCGCATCAGGTCGAGGCCGGCCGCCTGCTGAGGTTCCCCGTGTTGCGCTCCTCGGCGGGGGTGGCCGTAGCCAAGCGCCGAAGAAAGGCGGTAGAGGAGCTGCCGGAGAAGCGAGTTAAAGAGGGCAAAGATCCGCGATTCTCCCCGAGCGGCTTTAAGGGCTCGGATGGCAGCGCGCCTGGGGCGTCTCTGGTGCTCAGCGGGGATGCAGAGAGTGTCACCTGGATGGGCGACCCGGGCGAGCGCTGCGGAAAAGCCGGCCAGCAAGGAAGGATTTTCCTGCCCTTTTGTTCCCCCAAAGAATAAGAGAGGCCCCTCCCTTACTTACCCGCTACTCTGCCAAAATCCCAGCTCCTCCTTTTCCCCAACGGTCCCGAAACTCTCCCACCAGGACTGCTCCCACTTGCCCCCCCCCCACGCCCTCTCATTCAGCCAGAGGGATGCTCTGCCCTCCCCAGAGGGAGTCCTCTGTCTCATGGCTCTTTGTGGAGAGCATCCGTGGCGGCTGGCAAGTATCCCGTTCTTGGCCTCTTCTTCGCCTTCAAAGAGACCCGGAGCTGGTTCCTCTCCATCTGGACACTTCCAGCCTCTGGGCACGGGGGGTGGGGGGTCGTCTGAATGGGAGTCATGGAGTCATAGTGATGTGGAAATAGTCCTGGGGGCCCGTGTGGGGCGTCTTGCTGCTCCTTTTTTATATCTGATACATATTTTTATTACTGTCCGATGATGGATATTACTCTGTTAAATAAAGTGAAGGTGTCATTTCTGTGTGGTCTCCGTCCAAGGAGATAATCCAGGTTTTCCTAATGAATGAGGAATTTGCATTAACTCTGTGTCAGCTGAATGGAAAGAGGAAAGAGAAGGGAAAATGGAAGAAGGGAAAGGGTAATGGAATAGAAAAGGGAAAGGAAACAGAATAAAATGTAAACAAAGACAGGAATGGGAAGGGAAGCAGAAAGGGAATTGAAAGAAGAAGAGAAAGAGGAGGGGGAAAGGAAATGGGAACTGCAATAAATCCCTTCACTTTTCTTTCCCTTTTGGTTATTGTTTAATTACAAATAACTGAACAAGAATCAGCCTGACCCACTCACAACTTCAGAGAGCGCCTCCTCAGAAGGGACTCAGAGTCTCTTTCTCCCTATCCCTTTCTCCCTCTCTCTCCTTCTCCTTCCCTCTCTCCCTGCTTCTCTTTCTCCCTTCCCTTCTCTCCGTCTTTTCCACGGAGCTTTCCTCCCTGATCAGCTGCCACAAAGTGCCTGGAGGAGCCTAATTTGTGACGTCATCCATTTACGCATGATCTTACACAGCAGAGCAAAACCCACCCAGCCAGTCTTCCTGAATAACCAACCCAAAATCCCCGAGAGTCTCCATCGGCCCCGGGAAGATCGAGTCCTAGCCACAGCCGGAGAGAAAGTGATCCAGAGGGACGGCCAGTTGGAGAAGTGTGGCGGGAGGAAGGAAGAGGCTCCTGCGACGATGTTTGAGTGGCCATCACGAAGGGGAATTCTGCCAAATCCCAGAGCGGCCCTTCTGGCCCTTCAGCTCCGCCCGGCTGCTTGGCCGAAGTCCAAAGGGGGCTGGGACCGGAGTCCTTTGGTGGGATAGCAGCGACAGAAGAGAAGAGAGCAGGGCAGCGAGAGGCTTCCGAGCGCTCCGAGTGAGCTTGTTCGGCTGCGTTGACGGGGGGTTGCTCAGCTGCGTGCATGTTGTCCTGTCCCCCGCTTAGCTCGCCGGTGTCATTGTTCTCTGCGATGGAGTTTTCCTGCGGTTGGCTCCCTGTAGACAGGAAACTTTCGCCCTCATTCCTTAAGTTGGAGTGTGCTAGGCGACCTCGAAGTTGATCGATGTGCCTTCTCCAATTTCGCCCATCTTCTAGCTCCAACAAATACGATCGAGGACCCATGATGCCAATGACCTTTGCCGGCATCCACAATGTTCCCCCTGTGTAATTTTGAGCATATACTGCGTCTCCTACTCTAAAAGACCGGACTTTACTTGTAGAGTCTGGGGGAGCCGTGGCAGAGTAGTTCGGGTGGAGCCGGTCCAGGTGAGACCGTAGGCGGCGACCCATGAGTAGTTCAGCGGGGCTCCTACCCGTCGTTGCGCTCGGGGTAATGTGTTGGATGAGGAGGTAATGGTCAATGCGTGTTTGCCAATCCCCTGGACCCATCCTAGCGAGGGCCTCTTTCGCGAATCTCACCATTCTTTCTGCCTGCCCGTTGGACGCTGGATGGAATGGCGCGATGAGGGCATGCCTGATTCCCAACCCCGCTAAAAATGTTTCAAACTGCATGGCCGTGAATTGGGGCCCGTTATCTGATACTAGGAGATCTGGTAGACCATGGGTGGCGAAAAGCCGCCGAAGAACCTTTATGACCGCTTCTGCCGTGGTTGACGTCATTAGGACTACATCTAGCCATTTAGAATAAGCATCTACAACTATGAGGAAGGTTTGACCCTGGAATGGCCCTGCAAAATCAATATGTATACGTGACCAGGGTGCCTTGGGTTTCTCCCATTCTGTGGCGGGCGCTTCCGGGGGTGCTGGTCTCGACTCCTGGCATGGGTCGCAAGTGGCCACCCACTCCTCTATTTCTTTGTCCATATTTGGCCACCACACATAACTTCTCGCTAACGCTTTCATTCTCACGATCCCCGGGTGACCCATATGCAAAGCATCTAGTACATTTCTTCGTAGAGCATAAGGAATAACAACTCGATCCCCCCACAACAAACATCCCTGTAATACGGAGAGTTCGTCCCGTTTTGACCAAAACATTTTGAATTCCGGGCCCACATTTCCCTTTGGCCACCCCCTCCATACCCAAGTTTGCACTTGCTTTATTAAATTGTCTTTAGAGGAGAACCTTGCAACATCGTAGGAAGAAACCGGTCCCGAATCCAAACAGTCAATGAGCAATACCGGTACTTCTGGAGTGGGGTCTGGCAAAATGTCTGGTAATGGGCAACGGCTGAGCGCGTCTGCGTGTCCTAGAGTGGAGCCCGGTCGATGAATTAACTTGTAGGAGTACGCAGCCAGGAAAACAGTCCACCTGGTCATGCGTGGAGAAAGGGAGACCGGAGTGGGGCGGTTTCCCGCCAAAAGTCCTAACAGCGGTTTGTGATCTGTGATGAGTTCAAAATCGCGGCCGTAGAGGTATTCATGGAAACGTTTCACACCTGCTACGGCAGCCAGCGCTTCTCTGTCCATTTGGCTGTAGTTCCTTTCGGCCGATGAAAGAGTTCTGGAGTAGAAAGCAATGGGTGCTTCTTTTCCGTCGGGCATCCTGTGGCTGAGGACTGCTCCAACCCCGAAAGGCGATGCGTCGCAGGTCAATACCAGCGGTAGGGTCTGACTGTATTGAACAAGCAGTGAGTCAGTGGTGAGCAGGCGCTTTACCCCGGCGAATGCTGCGGCTTCGGCTCGTCCCCATCTCCATGGTGCGTTCCTCTGGAGTAGACGGTGTAGTGGCTCAGCAACGGTCGCCTTCTGTCTCAGAAAAACGCTGTAGAAATTAAGTAGTCCGAGGAAGGCCTGCAACTCGGTTTGATTTCGTGGTGTGGGGGCGTCCTGGATCGCCTTAATTTTCTTTGCAGTGGGGTGAATTCCCTGACCATCAATTCTATAACCCAGGAATTCTACACTAGGCACGTTAATTTGGCATTAGGGCGGACCTGATGTATCGTGGTGAGATACGTTCGCAACTCCTCTCTCTGGGTCAACTCTATCTCATCGTCAACATCCTGAAAATACTCTCGTTGAGCGTCTTGGTAGAACGCTCTTTCAGCTCTCTGTGTGAATTCTCTCTGGGGATACGCTCGCTCACTTCCTTGTGAGTAATCTCTCTGGGAATACGCTCGTTCAGCTCTTTGGGAATTTTCTCTCTGGGTAAACACTTGTGGATTTCTCTCTGGGCGCCCTTTTTGATTTCGCCAAGCCCCTGGGTTGGGCTTCTGTTGGCGGTACATGGATGGCTGCCGTGAGGCAGGGACTCCGCTCCGGCACACTCGTGCGATGTGCCCAAGTTTGTTGCAGTGCGAACAAACAACGTTCCTGAACCTGCAAGTAGACCTGGGGTGATTCCCTCCGCAGCTTGCGCAGGGCGGCAAGCGGGATCCGGGTTTCCCCCCAGGCCTCCAGTGACTGCTCTGCATCAGGTGACTGTCCTCGAACTCGGGATCATCGTAGTCGGGGCTTGTGTCCTCGTAGTGGACTCTGGTTTGTCTCGGTGCTGGCTGGGTTTCGCTGGCCCCTCGTTGTATGGTCACTGCTGATTTCTCCGCTGATTCGGACGCTCTTGCTTTGTTCAACGCTGATTGTAGGGTTAGATTCGGGTTGGCTAACAGCTTCTTTTGCAACGAAATGTCTCTTATCCCACAGATGAATTGCTCTAAGATATGCTCTTCCAAGTCCCTGTATTCGCAGTGGGCTGCGATTCTTCGTAGAGCTGCAACATATTGATTAATGGATTCTCCCGCCTTCTGAGTCCTCATGTTGAATTCCTTGCGGCAGACATGGCGGGAAGGTTTTGGCGCGTAATGCGTTTGCAAAGTCTGTTTCAGCGTCGCCCATGATACTGCTTGTATTGGAGTAGGCGCGGAGAGGTCTCTGGCCGTATTGAAGACTTCCTTTCCGCAGTAGCCGAGGAAAATGTTTTTCTTCCTTGCATCGGTGACCCCCGTGTACTCATTTGCTTCGAGGAAACACTCGAAGCGAATCATGAAGGCTTCCCATTCGTCGTTTGCTGGGTCGAAAGGAGCGGGGGAGCATGCATCGCCATCTTCTCAGTTTGAATTTGCCGCGCTGCGGTGATCTGAGATGGCTGCCGGAATTTCTGCCGAATTCCTGGACTGGATCAAATCCGGAGATTCTTGAGGTAGCGTTCTTCGTCCTATCTGTCTCTCAATCCCACCCTCGTCGCCAATGTTAGATCTGGGCAACGAGAGACAGACTACGGACACGAAGTAACTTAACAGCTCATTTATTAGTAGTAGTAGTGATCCAGCTTGCTCTGTGGTCGGAGGGTTCCCCTTTTATAGGGATGGGGCACGCCCTTCGACCAATCAGAGGAGTACCTGTTTCCCGCTGTAGGAGCGGACCAGAGGGAAGACTTATCCCGATATATGTTAATATCTAACAGAGGGGCTGGGAGTCTGAGAAAGGGGGGAGAATGCAGAGAGTGCCGCTTTCCTTTGGGGGAAGAAAGAGCAGGAAAACACACACACACACCTCCTGCTAGCCGGCTTTTCCACAGCGCTCGCCCTGGTCGCCCATCCAGGTGAGACCCTCCGCATCCCTGCTGAGCCCCGGAGACGCTGCGGGAGAATGGCGGTCTTTTGGCCCTTTGAACTCGCTTCTCTTGCGGCTCCTCTGCCACCTTTCTGGGGCGCTTTGCCCGATCCTCTCCCTCTGCTCTCGCTTTCCCTCTCGTTTTCTCCCCGCTTTAAGCCCCCTCCTCAAATGCTCTCCTTCGCCCACACACAACGCGCACCCACAAAAACAACACCCGCCCTCCTACGCCCAATTTCCAGCCCAAACACACAATCACAGCCCATTGCCTAACAAACACCGCGTGCCGCCGCCACGCCCGCTTGTGCCTCAAGCACCCAACGCTCCTTCTGCCGCTGCGCCTCCCTGCCCCCTCGCACCCGGGCAGCAGTAACAAGCGGCAACAACCCCGCACCAGCCACGCGCCCCCCTCCCCTGACCCTGAAGCCATTGCCCCGCGCTGCAAGAACCGCCGGCCGCTCCTTGTATAGAGGAGCCGCGGCAACCTTCGCCTCTCGCCGCCCCTTCAACCTCCCACCCTCGGAGGACACGCCACGCTCCACCGCCAATTAACCCCCCCCCATTTCCTCAACTTCCACCTTCACTTCTAGAAAAACACGATTTCTTTTAATAAGCTCATCCAGACCGAAAAAACAGCATTTTTAATCAAAGATTTTTTTATTTTTTTATTCTCTTACATAGCATTTTAAGTATACATTCACATGGTTGTTATTCTTCTTTACATTTATCATTCTTATACATTTATTATTTCATTTAATAGGTTATAGTAAACAGTTTGGGTTGCTTTATTTACCATCCCTTCCTCCTGTTGTAACAGCACCTTGTTTTCTCTTTCATTTCTCCCTCCCTCCCTTCTCTACTTCCTTCCTTCCTCCTCTCCTTTCCCTACCTTTCTCTTACTACTCTTCCTCTTCCCCTTCAGACCGCAAACAGCATTGAGAAGGGCAGAGACCTCTAAAGAATGGGGGGAGGGGGCTGCTGAACCCCATGGGGGAATAATGGGGGGGGGAGAGGCGTGGCTGCTGTGGAAAAGGGGAGGCGGCTGGATCTCACCTAGGACAATATTGGAAGTAGAGGCCTGGAGGCAGCCCCCCCCTGGTGTGATGGACAGGGACCCTCAGAGAGAGAGGGGTCTCCTGGCCCCTTCCTCTCCCTCGTGTTGAAAGCGATAGGGAGCTGCTTCCCCTCCATCCGGACCCTCCCAGCCTCCGGACACAGGGTGGTCGCCTGAATGGCCTCGCCTGATCGACCAGGCCTGGGAATGGAGGGCTGTGTGGGGAGTCTCCGCCATTGGGGGTCTTCCTGCTTCTTTTTTGATAGCCTCACTCAAAGGTTTCATCTGCCGCCGCTGTTAAAAAGAAGCCCCAACGGACTCTGGTCGGTCAGTCAGTCAGGGCCACTCAGGTGCCTCCACGGTGCTCGGAGGCTGGGAAGGTCTGGAGGGGAGGAAGGGCTCCACCTCAACCCGAAGAAAAGGAAGTTTTGGCCCACCTGGATTAGGTCTCCTGTCCTTTTCATCTCTCCCCCAAGTCAGACGGAACCTCTCCTTCCCCAGGTGTGGCTGCCTAGAGTTGAGGGGAGTGAAGGCGGGTCGAGCTGTTTCAATCTCTGCCCCCACCTGCACCTTCCCAAGAAACAGAAGAT
The DNA here is from genome assembly GCF_964273705.1 of Natrix helvetica. Taxonomy (NCBI): domain Eukaryota; kingdom Metazoa; phylum Chordata; class Lepidosauria; order Squamata; family Natricidae; genus Natrix; species Natrix helvetica. The sequence continues at coordinate 133,460,267 of NC_138551.1, forward strand.
CGGGCTGGAGGGCCCGGGGCTTCAGCGCAACTGCCGCTGGAAAAAGCAGAGGCAGAAAGGGGGCTTTTCTCTCCTTAGGGGGCAGCGCCCCTCGGCTGCCCCTCCAGGGGCTTCTCAGCAGGCAGCTGCCAGGAAGAAGGGGCGCCGCCCTGAGTGGGCTGGATCGGACAAAGACCGGGAAGAGGTTAACGGGGAAGAGGGGTTGGGGGTTGGAGGGGAAGAAAGCCAGGAGATCTTTTCAGATCAGAGGGGAGGGATCCGGGCGCCGTTTCTCCCCCGCCCGACGGCTGCAGTCTCGGAGGGAGAGAAACCTCCTCAGAGCCCATCGGTGGTCCATCCGCTCCTCCCAAGACCAGCTTCCCCGCCGCCCCCTCCGCAGCGCCCGCCCGCCTTGCAGAGTCTGCGGGAGGGCCGAGAGAGACTGCGCCCCCCCTCCAACTTCCTCAAGTCCCGCCGGGGATCCGAGCCCCAGAGGCCGCCTGCCCCCCGGGGCTTCTCCTGCTCTCAGATCCAGGGGCCACGCTCGCCCCCCGCAGGTCCTTCAGCCGCTCTCCCGGAGACGGAGCCCCAACATGGCTCGGAAGGCGCGTGGGAATCCCCGCCCGGCTTCCCCGCAACCCGGCTGGGAGGAAGCCCGTCCAGGCGCTCGTCCGCTCCTTGGCTTCTCTTGCCGAGCTCCGACCGGCTCCCTGCCGGGGATCCCGCCCAACCCCGAGGCGGCTTCTGCGTGGACGAGGCGGCGGGACGGGAGGCTCTCAGGTAGACCGCCTGCGGGGGTGGCACGGCCTGATCTGGGTGCGAGGGGGCGGGGCAGGACAGGGGCTTGAGTGACAGCTGTCTGTTCGGACGAGTGGGGGGAGGGGAGCCGGGAAGCGCAGCGGCAGAAGGATCCAAAGCCAGCCGAGGGACTTTGTGTCCATCACTAAAGTTTTAATCCCAACTTCACAATAAAAGCCAAATGGGCGACTTTGAGACAATCATCAGGAGATTGCGAGTTCTAGTTCTGCCTTAGGCATGAAAGCCAGCTGGGTGAGTTTCAGCCAATATTGTTGTGCAGAACTTTTGGGTGGGGTTTCTCCCTGTAGTTCAGCAACCGATTTTAACAGTCTGGAGACTTTTTCTTTGTAATTTGGAGAAGAAGCGACATCAAACCTCTTAGGACTCCTGGAAGATGAATCTCGTGATGGATTTTGCAGCCTCCATTGAAAGGACCTCAAAGTACGTGTGGCTTAGTGGTAAAAATGAAATTGGAAATCCTTAAAGCTACAGCTGTTTTCTTTTGGGAATTCATCTGCTGCCATATAATTTATACGCTTTGTAGGATATACGTTACATAGTACCCTTTATACTCCATGCTAAACACGCTTTATACTGCTTTGGTAAGACCACACTTGGAGTCCTACATCCAGTTTTGGCCACCATGATTGTAAAAAAAGATCTTGAGAGTCTGGAAAGTGTGCAGAGAAGAGCAAGAAAGATGAGGAGGGGCTTGGAGGCTCAATCGCAGGATGAACAATGGCAGGAACGGGGGCCATCTAGGGCCGTGATGGCCAACCTATGGCACGCGTGCTAGCGATGGCACGTAGAGCCCTCTCTGTGGGCGTGTGCACCGTCGCCAGCTGCCCTTATGGTTTATGGTGCGTGCATGCGTGCCAGTCAGCTGGTCTTTGGGTTTCCTGCGCTCCAGGGCACATATGCGCCTACGTGTTCTGGTTTGGGCCCTTGATGCCGAAAAGGTTCACCATCACAGAGCTAGGCCAATGAAGAGAAGGATTTGGGGTGTCCTTATAGCAGCCTTCCAACAGTTGAGAGAGTGTTGTGACAGAGAAGAGGGAGTCCAGCTAGTCTCCAAAGCACCTGAAGGCAGGACAAGAAGTGAGAGATCGAAACTGTTGCAGGAGAGAATCAACCTCGAATTCAGGAGACGTTTCCTGACAGGGAGAACAATGAATCCATGGAAAGGCCTCTCCCCAGAAGTTGTGGGGGCTCCATCCCTGGAGGATTTGGAGAAGAGCCTGGAGAGGCGTTTGAGTGGGAGGGTAGAGGGTCTCCTGAATCCCTTCCAGTTCTGTCTTTCTTTTACCTTGCAGGGCTGCAGGGCTGCAATCTGAGGCCATCAAAGCTAATCATAACCCGAGAAATCCTATCATGCCATTGCATTTATGTGACAGAACATTATTCTCCGTCAATTGGATTCCACCTGAACCGTTTCTTTCCTCCAGCTGAGAAGAGGAGGAATTCCTGGGTCTCTAAGGAAGTTGGGATGGATTCCATGCAAAGAGGGGCAGGGAGGAGTTCTTGTTCTTTGGTTAATCTTAAAAGAATGGTGCGGTTTTGCTCTTCCGTTTATATTTCTGTTTTACAGAAACAGAAATTGTGAGTTTCTCCCTTTCAAAAGCTGGATTTCCTTTGGTGCTGAGTGTGAATGCTGACCCTGCCCCCATCCACCATTTATTCTGGTTTGTGTGACTTTTGTGTGAATGTTGTGATGAGTCAAGAAAGTGGAGATTAAATTTTCTGTTTTTCTTTCTCTCTTTTCTATTTGCTTTCCCCTTCCCCAGGCCCCAAGCCCCCTCCTCTGGATTTTATGAGATCTCCTACAACAGGTAGTCCTCCACTTATGACCACAATTGACTCCAAAACTTCTGTTGCTAAGCGAGACAGTTAAGTGAATTTTGCCCCATTTTACAACCTTTCTTGCCATCGTTGTTAAGTAAATTACTGCAGTTGTTAAGTGAACCTGACTTCCCCATTAACTTTGCTGGTCAGAAGGTCGCAAAAGGGGATCCCGTGACCCCCGCACTCTGCGACCGTCATAAATAGGAACCAATTGCACAGCATTTAATTTTGATCATGTGACCATGGGGATGCTGCAATGGTCGTAAGTGTGAAAAATGGTCATAAGTCACTTTTTCAGTGACATTGTAAGTTTGAATGGTCACTAAATGAACTGCCGTAAGTCGAGGACTGCCTGTACAGTCTCTGCCTCTTGTCTGTTTGATGCCTTAATTCAAAGTCCCAAAGAGGAAGAGGACGAGGCGGGAAAGAGGCAAGGCTTCCCTGGAGACCCCTGGGGGCTGCTGACCCTCCTCAAGTCCCTGAGTTCCCGAGGAAGGGTCCCAGCACGAGTCTGAAAGCTCAGGAGGCTCAGCCTGAGGTCCCAGTGATCGACCCAGATTGGATCCTGCGATCTGCAATCTTTTAGGGGGAAAACAAGAGAATTAAAAAAAGTAGAATAATGTGGCTGCAGAAGCATTCAGGCACAGCTGAAGCCCCTGAAAATCTACTGATTTCTCATATACCCCAATAAATGGCTGAAGCTTTGTTTCCTGTAAGGAGAAACTGCTGGTTGTTATAGCAGAAAGAGAAAAACTGAATTTTATATATAGACACACAGACACACAAAACACACCAAGTTATGTTTAATATTTTTTAAATTTACAAAACAATGTCATGTTTCAAGTGAAAAAAAGTAAGGAGGCCAATTTCTCTCTGTTCTTTATAATTTACAGGAAGACCATGGAAATTTCAAGGCTCTTGTCAGAAAAAGAAGAGCTCCAGTTGAAGAACAAGGAGCTTTCGGTGAAAAGTATCCCACAAATTACAGAAAAGAAGGAGCTTTCCAAAGATTTTGAAGAGAAACTGAGCAGTGAGCAATGTTTAGCTAGCAGCCCTGACTTTTCTTCCAGAATTTCATCTTAAATACTCCTTAGCTCTCTCTCTCTCCCCCTTATTACCCATAGTTCTAGGTTGAATTACATTGCCTGGAATAAGGTTGGGAAAAATAAGACCTGACTCTTTTCAACTTGTTCAAAACACAGGAAATTATACATAGACATACAACCATTCACCAAGGCTGCATTACTATTACTATGAGTTTTCTCATCGTTCCTATCACCCATCTCCTCCCACTTATGACTGCAGGACTGTAGCTTTGTGGCTTACATCCTTACGATTTATATTGATATTGATTGTTTCCTGATTGCTTATTTGTATCCTATGACTATCATTAAGTGTTGTACCTTATGATTCTTGACGAATGTATCTTGTCTTTTTATGTACACTGAGAGCACATGCACCAGAGACAAATTCCTGGTGTGTCTAATCACACTTGGCCAATAAAGAATTCTATTCTATTCTATTGAATTGTAAGCCAATAAACAAAATACCAGGTATTTTGTTTTAATTTTAAACAAGTCTGATGACTCATGTAACAAACCCAAGGAAGCTAATTTTACTCTGGTTTAGATCTTTTACAGAAGAAATATTTCAGATGAGACCAGCTCAGAAAAGAGAATCGAGATTTGAGTTGCAGGGTTCAAAAACAAGCTGGGCAGAAGGTGGAACTCCTCAGAGAAAACAACCAACACAGAATCAATATTTTGGAGAAAGAACTCAATGATGTAAACAAGGAAAGCCATCATGTCCACTGCAGAGTTCAGGAACAAGCTGGGGAGGACCAGGAGCTTCTCAGGAAGAACCGAGCATTGAGGGAACAACGGGACAGGTCAGAAATACCGTCTTTCCCTGAAAATAAGCCCTAGCCTGAGTTTTTTGGGGTGTGCCAGTATAAGTGAAGAGGTGGGCGTAGCCAGCAAAGGAGGCAGCCCTTCCCTTCCTGGGTCACCTCATGGAGGCTCCGCCCCTTAATTATGGCTCACGGATCAGCTGAGCGAGTGAGGGCCAGGCAACTCGGCCCAGATCTCTGGAGCCCCTTCCCAGCCGCCAGCCTGCCAGGGCCCCCTTCACCAACCATTAAAACCAGAAATTGACTCTTCTTCCTCCATTCCTTCTCTCTTTCAGAAATGAACCCAAATGAGCTGTGGCAGCCATCCAGGGAAAGACCCCAGACCATCTTTGGAGACCCTTGGAAAGTCACATTGTTCATAGTTGGGGTCTATTTATTCGTTGGCCTCTGCATTTTTTACCACCAATGCAAGTAAGTTGCTCCTGTTAAAGGGAGTATCATCACCACAACCTGGGGAGCCCTGGGGCACTGAAAGCCCCCCCCCCAAATGTTGATGGAACTAATAGGAGAAAGGATAGAATCCCTCAGGGCTGGAAGGGACCTTGAAGGTCTTCTAGTCCAACCCCCAATCTTTTCTTGAAAATCTGGAGCCCCCATTAAGAATAAGCTTCATTATCATTGTTAAGAAAACAGTGTACCACTCAATTATATTTGATTCTTTTCCTCTTCTTCAATCCACAGAAAAAGGTGTCTGCAAATGTTACCAGAACAACGAAATGAAGACGTGAGGCTGACATCATCACGGTGGAACCGAACATACTGGAACCCATCTACCCCAACATCATCTTAATTGATGAGCAAAGGATGTCAGACGTTCTACCTTGCACGACAATGTGATGATTGGTGTTTGTCAGTTTTTCTTTATTTTTCTATTTTAAAGGCATTTTGTTATTGTTGTTATTTAATTCTTAACGCCTTTTGTTCTTTGCATTTCTTGCTTTGGGGTTTTGGGTGGGGGTGGTTGGACTATGGAAGCTAACAGGAAAGAAAATTAGGAGCCTTTAACCTTAATTTGTTTGCTCAGGGTTTTTTATTGTTGTTTGTTGCTTACTATTTCATTATGATTAAAATATTCAATCTGTGCTTCTTTTGCCCCAGCACAAATCGCAGCCATGGGTGAAATTCCAGCCATCATATTGTTGACCAGGGCTGAATGTCTGACATTGTCTTCCATCAATGATGGTGATGTTGGGATCGATGGATTCCAGTATGGAGGTTCCACCGTGATGGAGGCCTCCTCCTCATCTTCAGCTGGTGGTTCTGGTGACACTTGCAACACCTTCAACGCAGAGGCCAAACAACGCATAGATTCCAAAGATGACCAATGTCGTTTTCCAGGATCTCCAAGGAAATTCTGAGGGTTCTCACTGGATGGCCACATGAGTTCAGTCTCTTCCATTTTAACAGAATTGAAGGGATTAAAAAAAAGATCTTGAAGGGTATTCCAAATCCAGATATATATTTACATTACAAAATAAATTTAAAAGAATCAAATCAACTTTACAAAGCATTTCCTCTTCAGTTTTTTCCTCTTTGCACCTTCTGACAAGTTATGGAGACCCCTGGAAGGCGACTTTGCTTGTCCTTGGGGTCTATATCTTCATTGACCTCTGCATATTTTTCCACCAGTGCAACTAAGTTGCTCCTGATCAGGGGAGTGGCATCACCACAACCTGGAGATCCCTTGAGCACTGAAAGCCCCCCAAAATGTTGGTGGAACTAACAGGAGAAAGTATAGACTCCCTCAGGGCTGGAAGGGACCTTGGAGGTCTTCTAATCCAACTCCCAATCTTTTCTTGAAAATCTGGAGTCCCCATTAAGAATTATCTTTATTATCATTGTTAAGAAAACAATGTACCTGTCAGTTATATTTGATTTTTTTTCTTCTTCAATCCCCAGAAAAAGGTGTCTGCAAGTGTCGCCAGAACAACGAAATGAAGATGTGGAGGCCACCATAATCACGGTGGAACCTTACATACCGGAACCCATCTACCCCAACATCCCCATCATTGATGAACAAAGGATGTCAGACGTTCTACCTTGCATGACAATGTGATGGAAGGTAAGTGTTTGAACTAATTTGGTTGTCAGTTTTTTTCTCATTATTATGATATTATTGTTATTTAATTCTTAGATGGATTCTATTCAAGAGGCAGAAAAACCCAGCTGACTGTAGTCAGTGGGCAACTTGGAGGCTGCAGGAAGTGAGTGGATGGAGGACTTGTCCAAAAGAAGAGTCCTAGCTGAAGGGAGAGGATTTGGGGTCTCTTGAGGTCACCTGGGATCCTTGGTTGCTTTGCATTGCCTGCTTTGGGTTTTTGGGTGTGGATGGCTGGCCTTGAAAGCTAAAAAGGAAGAAGAGTGGGAGCCTGGTAGTTTTAAATATTAATTTGGTTGCTAAGTTTTATTTATTATTTCTTGCTTACTTATTTTTTTTAATTAAAATATTAAATTTGTGCTTTTTTTGCCCCAGGATGAATAGCTGCAGTGGGTGAAATCCCAAAACAACTGGAGCCCAATTTGGACCCCATCGGCATTGACAACCTCACCATCGGTCAATTGCCAAAGGCCGCCTTCCTTGGAAGAGCTGACATCCAGTCTGAACATCTGGCTGACTGTGTGAAGAACCACAATCCCCCCCATGAGGCAGGACCTTGATGTGGTTGTGGGGCTTGTGTGCTCTGAGGAAGATTAGGGCTACAACTGACGTTCAAGCATACTGGACAGGACTCATGAGAGGAATCGGACAAAGAGTGCCTCCCCCCTAAACAATTGGGGGAAACACACATAACAGAAACCCAGATTGGCTCTCTAGTGTCCCAGGTCAAGAAGGATAGTGCCAGGGGTTCAAATTCCTGGACATCTGGTGAAAAATGACCTGCAGGACTCAGGGATGATGGCTGAGCATCCAGGACTGGCAGCTGCTGAACAACTGGAAGGAAAGTGTTTTTCTGACTCTCCCCAAGATGGCATCCAGTCTCAGCAGGGTGTTTTCCCCCCCTGCTGAGAGATTCCTGGTTTCCTCAAATGAACTGGTTCTTTTCGTTTTTCTTTTTATGTACTTTTTATGTAGTTTTATTTAGCCCATTTTCACTCATTTTTGCCCTTCCCAGCCCCCAGGAGCACTCTGGAAGCCTCCTAAAGGCTATGCACAGCAATTTTTGCAAATAGGGTGGGGTTTCAGGAGATCAAAAATGCTATATTCAGCGTATAAGATGCACCCACATTTTCACCCTCTTTTCTGAGGGAAAAAGGTGCATCTTAAAGTCCGAAAAATACGATATTTTCTAACTATCCTGGTAACTGGAAGAACTAAAAAGTATAAGGATTATATGCTTAGGTTTTATCCTCCAGAAACTGTCTATCTTTGCATAATAGATCAAAATATTTAATTAGCTCAACATAACCTCTCATTTAGCTCTAATTTTCTAAAGTAAAGACAATTTACTAGGCAGTTTAGAGGGTTACTAGTTGAATTTTTAAAAATAAACTGCTCATGGTCAAAATTCCTTTTGAAAAAATGTTTCTATCAGCTTGTCTCCGAGCTACCATTGCTAACATTCTTTCAGTTAGAAGTAAGGTGCTCAGTAAGTAAGGTGTTTTTATTAGTTTTCATAGTACCATTAGTTAAAGTAATACTTTTAAATTAGTCTGCTGCTGTTGATGAAGAATCTGAAGCTTCATAAAGGTGTCAATGAGCTGAAGAGTTTGAGAATCCTGATGTAGATTTTATATAACAGATTGATTAAATATTGCTTCCATGGACACCCTTCTTGTTTCTCTTCATTTTCTTTAAAAAGAAAAAGAGAGAAAGGATAGAGAAAATGGTTTCAATAAGAGGCATTTTGGATAGAATCAAAATAAATTTATAACATCCCTTTTCCTTTGGAAACCTGGGAATGAGGAGGTTAAACAGTCTTTGGCAGTAGAAAGTATAAGCAGCATAAAAAACTCACTCTCCTTCTACATAAGTGGCAGCAGCTGAGGGAAAATGAGGAACTAATCTTCATTTCTCTTATTCCATAGCTTCCTCATGTTCAAGCTGAAGAGTTTGAGAATCCTGATGTAGAATTTGTCTTTAATGTGTTGTTTTTGGACTCCAAAAATCCCATCTTTATTAATGTGAAGTTAAATTGAGTGGGATTGTATGAAAATTAGGGGGTACATACTTAGCTAAAAAATTGCACTCAGAAAGTGTGTTCAAACTGAAGTGAGATATAAATCACATGACTAATTCATTTTGTTAATAACTTTGATAAAGAGATGAAAAGAACAGTTATCAAATTTTTAGATGAATAAAACAGAATGGCTAACACTTCTGAATAGAGAAAACCCCCAAATTTTATTTACTTATTTATGTAACAGTATAAAAATCTTGTCCTGACCTACATAGACTTATTTTAATTACATAAATGGGATTGTTATTATTTTTAACACAGACAAGGACAGAGTTATGGACATAGTAATCAGGAATAAAATAAAACTTATAGGATGGGAAAATATCTAGTTTGATTATAGTCTTATGGAGGAAGCCTTGGAGTAGTATTTATATTAGCACTGGGTATAGCTGGAAAAATGGTAATAGAGCACAGAGCATGAACCAATGCCAACAAGGGTGGTATTTGGTTATTTCAATTGTAATTATTTTATTTATATAGAAGTATTAGAATAGAGATGAAAAGTAGGGCACCAGGTTATCTGTCTTCTATTCTGTACTATTAAAGAAATAATTTAGTGGGTAATATATTCAACATGATGAGGGCAGAAGAAAGTGTAACTCTACATAATTTGAAAACAATACTTTTAATTGGATGCCTCTGTAAAGCTGTTTCCCCACCCCCCTCTCTCACACACAATTTTGTCCTTTGCCTCATTTTTGCCAGTTTACTATTTTTGATGTTTGCTAGTATTTAATAAATAAGCATCAGGTTTATTTTGCTACCTGAATTGGGAGCATGCCTACTTGATCTGATCTGAATACACGGATTTGAGTACATGTTAAACTGGAAATTTGATTACACGAATTTTCCAACTATGTTCAGTTCAATTAAGAATTCCAACCAACTGGTTTTCAGGTGGTTCTCAATTTACAACCATTCATTAGAAGTTACAGTGGTCTTGCATTTAGGATTAGTCCTATCATTTACAGCCATTGCACCACCTCCAGGGTAATGGGGTTGCAATTTGAGCACTTAACAACCAGGTCGCATTTACAAGTGATTGCAGTGTCCTACATAATTCGTGAATTTTCTTGCCGTTTTCTGGCAAAAAACCACTCATTTGTAAGAATGGGTTGACAATTACTGCCATAGCATTTGCTTAGCAACTGCAGATTAAGATTTACTTAACAACTGCTGATTAAGTTTCATTTAAGAACATGTTGATTCATTTAACGTGTCATAAAAATGGTCATAAAATCGGTTTTGACTTGACTTATGACTACAATGACTTATGATGGAAATTCCAGTACCAGTTATGATTGTATATTGAGAACTACTTATAGGTTCAGAAGAATAGCAAGGATAGTAGAAGCAAGATGGGAAATGTTGGGCAAATTTAACCACGAAGAAAATATGAGGGAAATATAGTAGTGTTCAAATATTTGAGTTTTTCATAAAGAATATTAAAGCTTTTGCATCTTCAATGTTTTTCAGTTGCAGGATAAGAGTATAAATAAAGCTCTCCCAAGACAGTGGGACCTTCCAATAGTGAGCACTCACGCATTAAGCTTCTTTTAGGCTATTGCAGCTGAAGGTATGTAAGAGAAAGAGGGAGAAAATGACCAAGGAAAAAAAGTAAGAGAGCAGAAAGCACTGAATACTGGAGAAAATGCCAAGGGCCTTTGGTGTCTATGCTTCCTTTACATTGACTTCCTTTGCCCCACTTTCAAGATTGTGTGCCAACATGAGCTGGCAGCTCCTCTTTAATTCTAAGTCACTCATTCGCCATGGCTCCTGTTGGGGCTTCATCTGTATTATAGGTAGTCCTTGACTTATGACCACAGTTGAACCCAAAATTTCCATTGCTAAGTTGCTAAGTGAGTTTTGTCCCACTTTAAGACCTTTCTATGCCACAGTTGCTAAGTGAATCACTGCAGTTGTTGAATTAGTAACATGGTTGTTAAGTGAATTTGGCTTCCTCGTTGACTTCGCTTTTCAGAAGTCTGCAAAAGCTGATCACATGACCCTCGGACACTGCAACTATCATAAATATGAGCCAGTTGGCAAGTGGGTGAATTTTGATCATGTGACCATGGGGATGTTGCAATAGTTGTAAGTGTGAAAACCAGTCATGCCAGTTTTTTCACTAACTTTGAATGGCCGCTTATGAAAGGTTGTAAGTTGAGGACTACCTGCAATAGATTTGTTGATGGTGTTTAGCATGAGGGATTCTAGTGAAGAAAAAGAGGAGCTCCAGTTGAAGAACAAGGAGCTTTTGGTGAAAAGTATCCAACAAATTACAGAAAATAAGGCGCTTTCCAAAGATTTTGAAGAGAAACTGAGCAGTGAGAAATATTTAGATAGCAACCCCGACTTTTCTTCCAGAATTTCATCTTAAATACTCCTTAGGTCTCTCTCTCTCCCCCCTATTACCCATAGTTCTAGGTTGAATTACATTGCCTGGAATAAGGTTGGGAAAAATAAGACCTGACTCTTTTCAACTTGTTCAAAACACAGGAAATGATACATAGACATACAACCATTCACTAAGGCTGCATTACTATTACTATGAGTTTTCTCATCGTTCCTATCACCCATCTCCTCCCACTTATGACTGCAGGACTGTAGCTTCGTGGCTTACATCCTTACGATTTATATTGATATTGATTGTTTCCTGATTGCTTATTTGTATCCTATGACTATCATTAAGTGTTGTAGCTTATGATTCTTGACGAAAGTATCTTGTCTTTTTATGTACACTGAGAGCACATGCACCAGAGACAAATTTCTTGTGTGTCTAATCACACTTGGCCAATAAAGAATTCAATTCTATTCTATTGAATTGTAAGCCAATAAACAAAATACCAGGTATTTTAATTAGTTTTAATTTTAAACAAGTCTGATGACTCATGTAACAAACCCAAGGAAGCTAATTTTACTCTGGTTTAGATCTTTTACATAAGAAATATTTCAGGTAAGACCAGCTCAGAAAAGAGAATCGAGATCTGAGTTGCAGGGTTCAAAAACAAACTGGGGAGAAGGTGGAACTCCTCAGAGAAAACAACCAACACAGAATCAATAGTTTGGGGAAAGAACTCAATGACGTAAACAAGGAAAGCCATCATCTCCACTGCAGAGTTCGGGAACAAGCTGGGGAGGACCAGGAGCTCCTCAGGGAGAACCGAGCATTGAGGGAACAACGGAACAGGTCAGAAATACCGTCTTTCCCTGAAAATAAGCCCTAGCCTGAGTTTTTTTGGGTGGGACAGTATAAGTGAAGGGGTGGGCATGGCCAGCACAGGAGGCAGCTTTTCCCTTCCCCGGTCACCTCATGGAGGCTCCGCCCCTTAATTATGGCTCACGGATAAGCTGAGCGAGTGAGGGCCAGGCAACTCGGCCCAGATCTCTGGAGCCCTTTCCCAGCTGCCAGTCTGCCAGGGCTCCCTTCACCAACCATTAAAACCAGAGAATTGACTCCTCTTCCTCCATCCCTTCTCTCTTTCAGGAATGGACCCGAATGAGCTGTTGCAGCCATCCAGGGAAAGACCCCAGACCATCTTTGGAGACCCTTGGAAAGTCACATTGTTCATAGTTGGGGTCTATTTATTCGTTGGCCTCTGCATTTTTTACCACCAATGCAAGTAAGTTGCTCCTGTTAAAGGAAGTATCATCACCACAACCTGGGGAGTCCTGGGGCACTGAAAGCCCCCCCCCCAATGTTGGTGGAACTAATAGGAGAAAGGATAGAATCCCTCATGGCTGGAAGGGATCTTGAAGGTCTTCTAGTCCAACCCCCAATTTTTTCTTGAAAATCTGGAGCTGATATTAAGAATTATCTTCATTATCATTGTTAAGAAAACAATGTACTAGGCAGTTATATTTGATTCTTTTCTTCTTCTTCAATCCCCAGAAAAAAGTGTCTGCAAGTGTCGCCAGAACAACGAAATGAAGATGTGGAGGCCGCCATAATCACGGTGGAACCGTACATACCGGAACCCATCTACCCCAACATCCCCATCATTGATGAGCGAAGGATGTCAGACGTTCTGCCTTGCACGACAATGTGATGGTTGGTAAGTGACCTAATGTGGTTGTCAGGTTTTCTTTATTTTTCTATTTTAAAGGTATTCTGTTGTTGTTATTATTGTTGTTATTGTTATTTAATATCTTAATACCTTTTGTTGTTTTGCATTTCTTGCTTTTGTGGTTTTGTGTGGAGGTGGTTGGACTATGGAAACTAATAGGAAAGTAAACTAGGAGCCTTTAATTTGGTTGCTGTTTTTTTATTGTTTTGTTTCTATTTCATTATTCTTAAAATATTCAATCTGTGTTTCTTTTGCCACAGGACAAATTGCGGCAACCATCACATTGTTGACCAGGGCTGAACGTCTGACATTGTCTCCCATCAATGATGGTGATGTTGGGATCGATGGATTCCGGTATGGAGGTTCCACAGCGATGGAGGCCTCCTCATCTTCAGCTGGTGATTCTGGTGACACTTGCAATACCTTCAACGCAGAGGCCAACCATACATGGACCCCAAGGATGACCAAAGTCATTTTCAAGGGTCTCCAAGGAACTTTGGTGGGCTTTTGCTGGATGGCCGCACCAGTTGCTGGACTTGCTCAGATGTGACAACCAAGTGTGAGGCAACATCGGTGGTGAGAGAAGACCGGATGATGACACAGGATCCCTCTAGTCTTTCTGGGGCAGAGCTAGCTCACCCCCTGGGATGCACCCTGGAGAAGCTCATGAGCAGAAACTGAATGGACTAGCACTTTTCGGCAGTGAACAAAATACTATGTACTGACATTGTAGACTCCTGGCTAATTATACCTTTGCCAAATGCTAAACTTTGTTTTTTAATAAATTCAACTTTTGATGAACAAATTAAATAGATTATTGTTGATTAGCCATTATGCCATATCAAGAAGCAGAATATTAAATACAAAGCATTAACAACCCTGTATATGAAAATTGAATAAAAGAAACAGATAAAAAAGAATAAGAAAAACATAAATCACATTTCTGCATCATCCTACAATTTGTTGCAATCAGACCCACCTATGCAGATGTCAAATCAATGTTTGGTTCCAATAAATGTTTAATTCTGAATGCACAGAAAATGCTTTAACCCAAGTATCCCAGTAGGCTGTTTGTCTAATGTGCAGTCCAAGACTCTGATCTCTCTCTTTCTTATGCACTTGACATTCAATATTCCAGATTGTTGGTGAAGCAATCTTTTTTTTAAATTTATTTATTTCTGTCTCACCTAGTTACATGAGAGATAAGGAGACCACAGCTCCTAATAGAATTTGTCAGCTGCATAATCCTAGAGAGCTTTATTTGAAATTCTGCATCTTCTAACACAGAGAACTCGGAGACTCTATCAGGTTCATCCAGAACTTCATGGGGGAGGAAAAGGCTGCTCTGGCGTGCATCCCTGTGACTTGGCTGGGACCGGAGGGGGCGATTCTGCTCACAGAGATGCTTTCTGGGTTTGGCACCAGCTGAGACTCCAGGGGAGGGGAGAGGAGGGGAGACAACTGGCATGTACTTATGATGGTTGCAGGTTGGGAGGCATGCAGGGCCCTTGTCCCACAGATAGCCAGAGGAGAGAGGCTGTTTCTTCAGTTGGGCACCAGGATGGGTCAGTGAGGGCTGCTGTTCTTGCACCAGACTCCCTGCCTGACCTCCGGGGCTCTGGGGCTGGGCGGGCGGTGAAGTCCCCTGGGCTTATGGTGCTGGGGGGCTCCAGACAGCCATCCCTAGGTGTGAGCTCAGGAGTTTATGGCCCCAAAGCAGCCCTGGGCCCAAATCATCCAGGACCAACTCCTAGCAATGGTAAAAGGAGTCTTTAATTGGCAACCATTTTTCTATTGACCACTGGAAGTTATAATGGGACTGAAAAAAGTGATTTATGACTATTTTTTTTCTCTTATGATTGCGGTATCCCCATGGTCACATGATCCAAAGTCAGATGCTTGGCAACTGGCATGTACCTACGTATGATGGTTGCAGAGTCCCTGGGTCATGTGATCACCATTTCTGACCTTCTGACAAGCGAAGTCAGTGGGGAAGGAAGATGCCTCTGAATGACTTTCAACATTTATTGAGCGGGAAGGGAAGGGAGTTACAAGAATTACACTCATTCAACCATTTCCCATTTCCAAACATGTTGATATGATTTTCTTTGACTCCTGAGCCGTCCTCAGCCACTGCATGCCCAACGGAACCGAGGCTCCCGTAGCCTTTTACTCTAGGACCTTGTCCGTTGCAGAGCGGAAGTACAGCTGGACCGTGAGGCTTCTGGCTGCAGTGGCCGGAGTAAAGAGGTTCCATGAGGACCTATACGGCTGTAATTTCAAACTAATTACGGACCATAAACCGCTGCTGGGTTTGCTGGCTGGGGACCGACCTACTCCTGTGTCATTATCACTGCGGATGACCAGATGGACCATTTTCTTAGCCGCCTACTCCTACCGCCTCGTCCACCAACCAGGTGCCACTTTGGGGCACGCCGACGCCTTGAGCTGCTGCCCGCTACCAGAACTTCTTGCTGACTCTACCCCCGAGATGCCAGTTCTGCTCATTGACTGCTTAGAGACTGGTCCTGTCTCATCTAGTCACGTTGCCCGCCACTCTGCAAAAGACTCTACCATCAAACAAATTTTGAACTGGATGTGGAAGGAGTGGCCCAAGGGGCCTGTTGGGTCTGAATTCAAAATGTACCATTGTAAGCGCGACAAACTGTCTGTTGTTAATGGCTGTTTGCTGTGGGGGGACCAGGTCGTTGTTCCACCCAAACTGCGCATTGCAGTATTAGAGGCTTTACACGTAGGGCATCCTGGAATTGTCAGGGTGAAGTCTTTGGCCAGGAGTTAGGTGTGGTGGCCTAACATGGACAGGGAGATTGAAGAATGGGTGGCTACCTGCACACCATGCCAGGAGTCCAGACCAGCTCCCCCAGAGGCGCCCGCTAAGGAGTGGGAGCGACCTCAAGCACCTTGGTCTAGGGTGCACATTGATTTTGCTGGCCCAGTTCATGGCCAGACATTCCTTGTAGTTGTGGACACCTACTCGAAATGGCTAGAGGTAGTCCTGATGACCTCCATTACGGCAGAAGCGGTCATCAAGGTACTACAGAGACTTTTCTCCACACACGGCCTGCCCGACATCTTGGTCTCTGACAACGGGCCCCAATTCACGGCCATGCAATTCGAGACCTTCTTAGCAGCACAGGGAATCAGGCATGCCCTTGTCGTGCCATTCCATCCGGCTCCAATGGTCAGGTGGAGAGAATGGTGAGATTTGCAAAAGAGGCCCTCTCTAGGATGGGCCCAGGAGATTGGCAAACACAGGTTGACCACTATTTGCTAATTCAGCACACCACACCCAGTGCCACTACAGGGAGAAGCCCCTCCCAGCTTCTCATAGGTTGCTGGCTAAGGTCCCACTTAGACCGGCTACACCCAAACTATTCTGCAAATCGCCCCCTGACTCCACAAGCAAAATTTGGAACTTTTGCGTAGGGGATTCAGTTTACGCCCACAACTATGCCGGGGGAACTCTGTGGATTCCTGCCACAGTGATAGGCATCACCGGGCCTCGCTCTTATCTTGTAGCACTCGAGGATGGTCGGAATTGGAGAAGGCACGTTGCCCAACTCCGTGACCGCCTCTCCAACTCCACTTTTAGCTCCTGCACAAGTTAGCCAAAGCCCTACCCAAACGGAGCAAGAACTCACTCCATCCAGAGGTAGCTCAAGCCCGAGGGTACCGGGGAACTTATCTGGTTGTGTTGCAGGCCTGCAGCGAGCTCCGAGCGAACTGGCTCTAGAAGCTCCAGACGTAGCCTGTGAAAGGTTCCAGGAGTTTCCACCAAGTGGAGCTGCGGAGCAAACAGGTCTATCCGACCTGTCCGAAGAACACCCTCCGACTGAACTGCACAGGTCAGGCAGAGCTACCAAAATGCCCGCCTACCTGCGTGACTGCATAACCATCGGATTACACCATCTAAGAGGGGAGGGGTGTTAGATACTAGCATCACCTATCATGGTTTCCACCAACGTCCTCTGTTCCGGCGGGAAAAGAGGTTTAATCTCATTGGTCGAAGGGTATGATAGCTCCCTATAAAAGGGCTGCTGTCAGACTCAATCTTCGCTGGATTGTACATAGTTGCTACTGAGTTAATAAAGAGCTGTTGTTACCGTTATCCTGTGTGTGCCTTTCCATTACCCAATCTAACACGAAGCCTCCGTGCATCCTGTATTTGCCCTCCTCAGCCCCCAGAAGCAGGCCAAAACCAGGCATGTTTTTTGGTGAAAACAGGACACACGGAGGGTTCAGGAGGCCAAAGACAGGCCTCTTTTGCCTGCACAGTGCTTCTGGAGGCCGGGGAGGGCAAAAATGGGACGAGTGGAGCCAAAACCTTTTTTCCCCTTGTTTTCCTCCTCTAAATCTAGGTGTGACGTATAGTCTGAAATATACGGTACACACTTTCAGCCACTGTCAGTAAGAATAATTGCTCAATTTTTTCATACGATGTCTAGTTCATTGATAGTTGCCGAATATTAAATTCCTCTGAATGATTTTCAACGAGTTCTTCTCCTTAGCTAAATTTATTGTGATGAATAGGAAGACACAAGAATTTCAGTCATTCAAACATTTTCCATTTAGAGACAGACACATATCATTGTCTTTGATTCTTGCATACTATCTAAGTGGAAATAATTTAGGTATTCTTTCAAATAAAAGGACATTTTACCATTCTTATAATATCATGATATTATATCTCATGTTTTTACATTTATTCTGGCTGTAAGCTGCTCCTTTGTGTTCAGGTCTGGCCTCAGAAGGATAATGTAGCACTTGGGGATGAAGATGCAGACCAGCAGACCAGCACTGGAGGCCAGGATGGAGAAGACCTGAACAGCCACCATGTATCAGTAATGCATTTGATAAGGTAGACCATAACCTACTACTAGATAAAGTAGAAGAATGTGGTTGGACAGAATCACCACCAGATGGATTCGTGACTGGCTGACCAACCGCACTCAACATGTAGTCCTCAATGGAACTGCATCTACATGGAGGGAGGTATGCAGTGGAGTACCCCAAGGCTCTGTTTTGGGCCCAGTACTCTTCAACATCTTCATTAATGATTTGGATGAGGGAATAAATGGGGAACTCATCAAATTTGCAGATGACACCAAGCTGGCAGGAATAGCCAACACTCCAGAAGATAGGCTAAAGTTACAGAAGGATCTTGACAAACTTGAACATTGGGCACTATCTAATAAAATGAAATTCAATGGTGAAAAGAGTAAGGTTCTACATTTAGGCAACAAAAACGAAATGCACAGGTACAGTATAGGTGGTACCTTGCTCAACAGTAGTAACTGTGAAAGGGATCTTGGAGTCCTAGTGGACAACCATTTAAATATGAGCCAGCAGTGTGCAGCAGCTGCCAAAAAAGCCAACCCAGTTCTAGGCTGCATCAACAGAGGGATAGAATCAAGATCACGTGAAGTGTTAATACCACTTTATAATGCCTTGGTAAGGCCACACTTGGAATACTGCATTCAGTTTTGGTCACCACGATGTAGAAAAGATGCGGAGACTCTAGAAAGAGTGCAGAGAAGAGCAACAAAGATGATTAGGGGACTGGAGGCTAAAACATATGAAGAATGGTTGCAGGAACTAGGATATCTAGCTTAATGAAAAGAAGGACTAGGGGAGACATGATAGCAATGTTCCAATATCTCAGGGGTTGCCACAAAGAAGAGGGAGTCAAACTATTTTCCAAGGCACCTGATGGTAGAACAAGAAGCAATGGGTGGAAATTAATCAAGGAGAGAAGCAACTTAGAACTGAGGAGAAATTTCCTGACAGTTAGAACAATTAATCAGTGGAACAGCTTGCCTCCAGAAGTTGTGAATGCTCCAACAAGAAGATGTTGGATAGCCATTTGTCTGAAACGGTATAGGGTTTCCTGTTAGGCAGGTGGTTGGACTAGAAGACCTCCAAGGTCCCTTCTAACTCTGCTATTGTATTATTGCATTTCCCTTTGGTGCTCAGGTAGGTGGGCACAAAAGTCACCCAGACACTGCAGAAGACCAGCATGCTGAAGGTGATCAGCTTGGCTTCGTTGAAGGCCCCAGGCAGATTCCTGGCCAGGAAAGCCACCGTGAAGCAGATGGCAGCCAGGAAGCCCATGTAGCTGAAGGTGACGTAGAACATGATAACAGGTTTTGGACCTTTGCTTTTCTGCCAAAAGAAAGGCCAAAAGATTCTGCCTTTGAACCCCATTTCTTTGTGGAAGATCCATTTCAAGATCCTTATTTCCGCTGTTCTCTTTCAAAGAACGTCTGTTCTGTCAAAGGCTCCAGAAGATGCACCCAGAAAGCCCCACTGGAGATCCAGGAGAAACAGAACTGTGTCCGGATCAGAAATCACTCCCATTTGTACAGTTTTATTCAGACTCTGGCCCAGGCCATGAACGCTGCCTATTCCTCCAGATGGAGGAGGAGGGGAAGGAAGGAGGGCAAAAGGATCTTGGGGGCTCCAAGGCTGCAACTGTGGCAGGTATGGGCTCCCGATATTGTGGAATATGAAGTATTGCTTCTAAAATAAAGTTTCATTATAGCTTCTGCATAATAAATAGAGAAAATAAGGAACTGGGAAGTTAAGGAACTTTTTGAAAAGCTCGTGAAAAGAGTCTTGTTCTTACAGTCAACAAAGTGATTCAGAAAAGTCTAGAAAGAAAAGGGGGCGGTGCTTTCTGAGCAATAGCTTAACTGGCACATTTCAAAATATAACCGATTTATGCAAAAGAGGAACGGAAAGTTGGTGATGCATAACCACATCAGGCCATGGAGTTATAAGGAATCACAAATATGAGTGTGGAAAATGTAATGTAGTTGTGGATGACCCTTTGCATGAGTTGTATTGGGAAAAATAAAGAAATAAATTAATATTAATATTAATCATATTAATATTATTCATTGATAAATATCATCACATTAATATTAATATTAATAGTAATGTTAATGTTAATAATAATAATAATGATAATAATAATAATAATAATAATAATAATAATAATAATAATAATAATAATAATAATAATAATAATAATAATAATAATAATATGACTTTGAGAAAAGCATTGGCAACAAACAAATGCAAGTATTAGAAATAACAACTGAGATGGTCAAAAATCGAGTAAAAAAAGTAAAGAATTGGACATCACCTGGAAAGGACCAATTACATGGTTTCTGGCTCAAATATCTGACCAGTTTACATGCAATATTGGCCAGGCAACTGAATGAGATTTTACAAAATGGCCAAATTGATGAATGGTTGACAACTGGAAAAACATACTTGATTCAGAAAGATGCAACTAAAGGAACAATACCTGAAAACTACAGACCAATAACATGCTTGCCAACAACCTTCAAATTACTCACAGGCATTATTGCAGATAACATTATGGATTATTTGGAAACAAACAACATCTTGCCAGTAGAGCAGAAAGGCAACAAAAGAAGGAGCAGGGGCACAAAAGATCAGCTCCTAATTGATAAAATGATATTAGAAAATTGTAAGAACAGAAAAACGAACTTGAATATGGTCTGGATTGATTACAAAAAGGCATTTGACTCATTACCACATAGTTGGATCATAAAATGCTTAGAAACAACTGGCATTAGCAAAAATATTACATCCTTTACTGAAAAGGCGATGAAACAATGGAGAACCGAGTTGGCAGTAGGGAATGAGAACTACGGAATGGTTAATATCAAGTGAGGAATTTTCTTATATATATATAAACAATGCAATGCCGTGGAGTCGGGGTGATCGTATATTCACATTATGTATAGCTAGTTTCAACCATTAGCAGTTAATCTACTTAATACATTGTCTGTCCTTCTGTTCGATCACAATATATACATTTGTTCCAGTCTTGTCATCTTAACTTATACCAATCATAAAATCTATTCCATACCTCAAAATATTCTGATTCCCCTTTATTTTTAAGTTCCAAAGTGAGCCTATCTGCTTCTGCATAGGCCAACACTTTTCTGATTATATCTAGCTCTGATGGTGTATTTTCTTTTTTCCAATGCTGTGCATAAGTTATGCGCGCTGCAGTTAGTATATGTATGATTAGATAGAGTGTATCTTTCTTAAACCCCTCCGGTATTATGCCTAGTAGAAAAGTTTCTGGTTTAAACATAATTTGTTCTCCCACCATTTGTTCTAACCATGATTGAATCATTTTCCAAAGCGAGGAATTTTCCAGGGTGATTCACTTTCACCTCTTCTCTTCATCATCGCAATGATCCCACTATCAGTAATCTTTAAAAAAATGAAATTAGGCTACCAAACAGCCAAAGAAGCTGAAGAAATTTTGCATTTATTATATATGGATGATTTGAAACTCTATGGAAAGTCAGAAATAGAAATCCAATCATTGACAAACACAGTCCGAGTATTCAGCACCGATATTTCAATGCAGTTTGGCATGGAAAAATGTGCCACTGTATCCATAAAAAGGGGCAAAATCACTACATATGAGGGAATTGAAATGCCCAATGGCCAACTAATTAAATGCAACGAAAATGAAGCCTACAAATACTTAGGCATTGTGCAGTTGGATAACATCAAGCATGGAGAAGTAAAAACTATTGTCAGGGGAGAGTACACCAACAGAGTTAGGAAAATTTTGAAATCTAAATTGAATGGTGGAAATACAATCAAGGCCATAAACACCTGGGCAATACCAGTTATAAGATACACAGCTGGTATAGTTAACTGGACACAAGCTGATTTGGACATTTTGGATCGAAAAACCAGGAAACTAATGACAATGCACTACAGTTTACATCCACATGGTGATATTGATAGACTATACCTACCCCTAAAATCAGTTGGCAGAGGATTATTACAGGTGAAGCAAATAGTTGAAGAAGAAAAGCATGCACTGGCTGATTATTTAAAAGAAAGTCAAGAACATCTATTAATCGAAGTAAAGAACAAAAATCTATTGAAGGCCCAACAGATGAAACAAGAATACAGAAAAGATGTGATAAAATTAAGAATGGAGAGTTGGCAGAACAAAGCATTGCATGGCCAATTTCTGGAAAAAATAAAAGATAAAGTGGACAGTGAAAAAACTTGGTTATGGTTAACAGCAGGTACATTAAAGAAAGAAACAGAGTCACTAATCCTGGCTGCGCAAGAACAAGCTATCCGCACAAATGCCATTAAGGCCAAAATTGAAAAATCCTCTGATGATGCCAAATGTAGACTTTGCAAAGAGGCTGATGAAACTGTTGACCACATACTCAGCTGCTGTAAAAAAATCGCACAGACTGACTATAAAATGCGGCACAATTCAGTGGCACAAATGATCCACTGGAATTTGTGCAAAAATTATAATATTAAAACAGCAACAAACGGGTGGGAACATAAGCCTGAAAAAGTCGTCGAGGGTCAGATGGTCAAGATCTTGTGGGATTTTCGCATACAAACAGATAAAATACTGGCGCATAATACACCAGACATCACACTGGTTGAGAAAAATAAGGTTACAATCATAGACATCGCAATACCAGGTGACAGCAGGGTCGCCGAGAAGGAATATGAAAAAATCGCGAAATACCAGGACTTAAAAATCGAAATCCAACGATTATGGCACAAACCAGCAGTGGTAATTCCAGTGGTAATCGGCACACTGGGTGCTATTCCAAAAGCACAGGAATTACATTTAAAACAGTTAAAACTTGACAAAATCACCATCAGTCAAATGCAAAAGGCCGCACTGCTTGGATCCGCACACATATTACGAAAATACGTTACGACGTCCTAGGCCCCTGGGTGGAGCCCAACTAGTAATTAATGCCAAATCCGGCGAAACAACTGGCCGCTGTGATACAATTTTGATATTATTATTATTATTATTATTATTATTATTATTATTATTATTATTATTATTATTATTATTATTATTATTATTATTATTATTATTATTATTATTAAATGATGCCCCAAAGAGATAAAAGGCTACATTTTGCTAGAGTTATTCTTTGCTTCCAAACTGTTGAGGAAGGGGATTGGACTCCATTGTCTATATTTCCCTTTCCATCCCCATGGTTCTTTAGTGAAAATTATAACCCAAGAACATATAGATCTGTTAAAATGTTCCCATTCTCACTTTCCATATTGGGAATCCCTAGGTACCATGAATAATGTCATCAAATAATTCAAGCAAATTTTGGTGACATTGAGCTGAAGCCAAAGTTCAAGAAATTGTACCAAGAGTTTTGGTTACAGAAAGAAATTTCTGATCGCTATCCTGCACTATGCACAGTGGTTACCGTGTTTCCCCGAAAATAAGACAGGGTCTTATTTTATTTTGACCCACGAAATATGGCCTTGGTCTTATTATCGGGGTGTGTGTGTCTTATTTGCACCAGCCGAGTGACTGGCAGGCACTGCTCTGATGGGTTTTCTTTGCGAGGGGGACAATCTGGGGAGTGAGGGACTTAGGAAGCCTGGATTGGCGTGGGGCAGTTTCTCCAGTGAAGCGTCTGATTCATCCCCAGGGGTGAGCGTTTTGCCTCCTCTCTGCCCCGGCTTGGAAGCTGCAGAGGAAGCCTGCCATGCCCGGCG
Organism: Natrix helvetica; assembly: GCF_964273705.1. Taxonomy (NCBI): domain Eukaryota; kingdom Metazoa; phylum Chordata; class Lepidosauria; order Squamata; family Natricidae; genus Natrix; species Natrix helvetica. The sequence goes on from NC_138551.1 coordinate 133,483,633, forward strand.
AGGGGGGGGGGGAGAAGAGACGATAAGAGAAGCCACGTCTCGCTCCACACCTCTGACTTCTCCTCCACCCCACCTGCCACCCCTCTCGCTAAAGAGACGGTGTGGAAGGGAAGCAGCCTGGATTCTGTTAGCATTGGGGTGGGGTGGGAGGAGTTGGGTTGCGATACACGCATCCTACCCAAGACTTGCAGCTCCGTCGTGTTTCTTGCTGTTTTGTCCAGGGAAGCACCCTGTAAAAAAAAAATCTCATGAGTTCAACTTCCCTGGACAAAACAGCGAGGAACACGACGGGGCTGCAAGTCTCGGGTAGGACGCATGTCTCACAGCCCAACTCCTCCCACCCCATCCCAATGCTAACAGAATCTAGGCTGCTTCCTTTCCCCACCATCTTTTTAGTGAGACGGGTGGCAGGTGGAGTGGGGGAGAAGTGAGAGGTGTGGAGCAAGACATGGCTACTCTTGCTGTCACTTCTCCCTCCCCTCCCCGGGCATAGCAGGCTTCCTCTGCAGCTTCCAAGGCAGGGAAGAGAGATGACGAAGGGTGAAATGTTCATCCCTGGGGATGAATCAGATGCTTCACAGGAGAAACAGACCCACGCCAGCCCAGGCTCCCTAAATCTCTTGCTCCCCAGATCGTCCGCCTTGCAAAGAAAGCCCAACCGGACGCAAATGCTGCCTCCAGCCACTTCTTCATCCTGGTGAAACTACGCTTTGAAAGGATGATCTGCAGGGTGTGTGTGGATTTCCTGCACATTGGCAGTGACATCTCCTCACAGGGCATCTCCCGATGTCCCAGGTACGAAGCAACATCCCGTAAAGGAAGGCATGGAAATCCATACAACTGGGGATGTCAGAAGAAGCCTTGTGAGAAGACGCCGCTGCCAATGTGCAGGAAATCTCCTCCCCCTCCCCCTCTCCCTTCAGATAGTCTTGTGGGCTGGCCAGAGAAGTCTTCAATGAACTTCGCTATGTCTGTGTCTCTGCAGGCAGCAGTGTCGGCAGCATCTCCTCGCAGGTCTCATTCTTCCTTCTCTTTGGCTGATTCTCAAATATTTTCAAGCAAAACACTGCCAAGAGAGGGAAGTATCTCTTCTCCCTCCCTTGCCAAACTTTGCGTGTAGGCATAACGTTTCACAAAGCTCCTTAATCTGTGGCTGCTGGCTCCCTCGCTTTGTGTTTTTTATACACATACCGACATACCCACCCTTCCTGGGAATGCCGTTTCCCACTCCCAAGATTCTGTTTCCAAGGAAAGAAGAGCACTGCGGCCGCACTGGACATTCCCCCCTGCCCTGACTCCTGTCAGCCTCAACTTTGCTCCTGAAACTCTGCGGGCCACTTCTCTACTTGAGCTCAGCCGAAGGGGGGGTTGAGGGCAAGGGCGAGATGAAGCTGATTGCTTCCCCTTTGCCTCCTCTCCCAAAAACAGTCTCGGGTGCAGCCACTTTTGCAGCAAGAGACTCAAGCCGTCCTTACGAAGGGTGCTGTAGCAGCAGCTATCCACAATTTTTTTACCCTTATTTTGTCCCAATCCACATGGCTCACTGGGCCACGTGAGTCGGGATGAAATAATGATAAAAAAATTGTGGATAACTGCTGCTACAGTAATCTTCGAAAGGCCGGTGCGAGGCACGTGGGGTGCATCACTTGGCCTCCTGCTGCTTTTGTGGCCATAATTGATGGCAAAAGCAGCCGCACTTGCTGGAGGCCACGGCCTGAGCAGCACCCACAAATCAGCTGTTTTTTGAATGGCAGCCGGATGGGCTCAACTGATCCGATTAAGGAGCCAAGAAGCACTGAGGTGACCAGGGAAGGGAAGGGCTTCCTCCTTTACTTGCCACGGCACCCTTTCACTAGGGCTTATTTTCGGGGGAGGGCGTATATTTACACCCACCTCAAAAACCAGGCAAAAATCAGGCCTGGGCTTATTAGCAGGACATGTCCTATTTTCGGGGAAACATGGTAAGGCTGTCAACTTTAAAAGCAATGTTCTTTCTTGATTTGTAAAATGGCCTGCAGATTGAGTCTTTCTCTGATGAGCTCCTTGTCCTGCCCTCAGGCTCAGGCATTATGGAGAATAAATAGATGCCCTCTTCTATGTTGGAAGATGCCTCTCTCCTCAGCCTTCTTTTCCTAGAGGGTAAACATACCTAGTTTCCTTAGCCATTTAGTGATTTAGCCTCCAGATCAACCAGGAAGCAACCTGGGATTGAGGAGAAGCTTCCTAACTGTTAGAACAATTAATCAGTTGAACAGCTTGACTCCTGAGGTTGTGGGTGCTTCATCAATTGAGGTCAGTTGTCTGAAATGGTATGTGATCTCCTGCTTGAGCAGTGGGTTGGACTATTTTACGACAGAGAATGAGGGGGCTGGACGGAGTCTCCGAAGCAATAACTCAAGTCAGCAAACATATCAAACACACCCTCCTCTTCTTATTTTTCACACAACAACATTGTGAGGAGGGTTGTGGCTGAGACAGTGTGACTAGTCGAAAATCACCCAGCTGGCTTTCACGGCTAAGGCAGGACTTGAATTCAGGATCTCCAACTTTCTAGCCTGATGAAGATGTTGGTATTATATTATATTTGCACATGTCATTACACTTCCTTAATAGATTGTGGAAATGCTGGTGATGTAAAGATTTCAGCAAAGGAATAAGAACCTACTTGCTGATAACTAATTAATTGAGATAATTAATTTCAATGTCCCTCATAAAACTGGGAATTTGTGAATAACAATTAGTCCTTGATCATCTATTTTTCTATATTGACATTAATGCAGGCGGGTAGTTGATAAAATATGATTTTCCGATGCAACATTTATATCAACTTTTAAATATATTTTGATGTCATATCCAAAATATGTAAATTTTAGTAATTAGGACTTAACAAATTATGCTATTTTGTATAAGGACATTTTTATTAAGATTTCATTTGCACCTTCTCTTAAGTCATTTCTTTATAACTTAGACCCAGGCATAAAATTCAAGAAAACATCTTGATGGTTCACCAAAATTGTCTGAAAAACCCCCAAAAGGAATTTAAGAGAGAGAGAAGTGAAAAGATCTTCACTTAGAAGTAAAATGTGATGCAAGAGAAAAGGGATGATGGATACCAAACTGGATAGGAACATTTGGTGAAATGATCTCAACATAGTCATTGATTGGAAGCCACAGCAGAGCAAATATTCTTGTCTGGGGAAACCCCAACTTAAGGTCCCCTTGTAGGCACCACCCTTGGGGAAGACGTGGCAGAATATCTGGCTCAGGAAGGGCAAGAAATGGGAAAGGAAGCTGCTGCCATCTTGGCTGCCAAAGGGCCCTATTGAAATAAGGTAGATGAAAATCAGAGGGAGCCTGGGACCATCCTTCCATGCAGTCATAGAGTCAGAGGGCTGGAAGGGATCTTGGTCTTCTAGGCCAACCCCTTACTCAATACCATCCCACTCAAATGGTTACGCAGCCTATTTTTGAAAGCTGCCAGTGATGGAGAATCCACAAGCCCAAGAGGCAAGCTGTTCCACCCATTAAATAGTTCTCGCTGTCAGGAAATTTCTCCTTCCTTCTCGGTTGGATCTCTCTTTAACAGGCTCCCACCCATTGCTTCTTGCCCTGCCCTTAGGGGCCTTATAGAATAAATGAAACCCCTCTTCTTTAGGGCAGCCTCTCAGGTACATCTGTTATGTCCCTCCTAATCCTTCTCTTCGGTTAACTAGATATTCTGGGACAATCTCTCAATTGGCGAATGGAGGATGCAGCCCTCTTCCAATGACGGAAAGACAGAAGCTTAAGATCTGTTTACTGTTATCCCAGAGTGTCAGGCATGGAAAAATGAACTCAGTTACAAGAGAGGAAATTCAGAGAAGCAGAGGAGTTCAGTCTCCCCTTCGCTGTGTAGGACGTTATCACCCAGCCCTCTTCCAGAAAAATGAGATATCCTAGGAAATATTGAAGAGGCAGAATATTATATTTCCCTGGATGTGAGAAGGAAGAAACATGTTTTAAATTGAGAATAGCTCCCTGTAGCTTCCTGCCTCCCACATTGACCCACTTTACATAATAAAGAGTTCTCCCCATGAGCTCCAAGGGGATGGGATAAAGGCATGATAATATAAGCCTTTACTCAACTGACCACATGGCATCTGAGAACTCTGAGAATTCAACCAAACCTGGACTCAGCCTATAGAGTTGCCCCTGCATGGGCCCATGTGAGTCTGACAACCAATCAGAATACATTTCTTACAGAGGAACAGGAAACAGAGAGGTGGGACTGAACAGTTTATAAAAAGCCTAGCAAGCCCCTCCATCAGCCTTTCTCTTCTTCTCCACCAACATTGAAGCATGTGATCACCATTTCTGTTCAGGACTCAAGCCATGTGGTCCTGTCCACCAATAAACCATCTTTCCAAGCAGCCTCCATGTCTCCAGTGTCTTTTTCCACACTTGGAGCCGAACCCAGAAGGACATTTCTTCCAACAGCTATTTGTCTTTCTCAGGCGCAAGTAAACAAGAACAGCAGTTGATCACTTCCGGTTCCGGTGGCTGATGGCGACGGGCAAGTCGTTTGCCCGCTCTGGCTCCCCGGTGGGCTTCCCCACTTCTTGGGGGGCACAGGACGCCCCGGAGAGGCGTCCTGCCGGAGGAGTGGCTTCGCGGGGGATTCCGGCATCAGCGGCAGCTGGTGGGGGGGGCCCCGCTTCGCTCTAGGCATCGGGGAGCAGTTTCGGAGGACGCTTCGCGTCTTCGCAACAGGCTGATCGGAGTATGAAAAAATAGAAGGAAGCAGCGGCGGTGTGGTGAGGCGCTACCCCCCTTCATTCCCTTTCTTGACTTGAAGGACCTTTCAGCATTTTAAAACCTTAACTTTCGGATTACTTTGGAGGCGTGGCTGGAGGGAGGGGAATTTCCCCCCCCCCCTTGGACAAGCGGCTTGGAACAATTCTGCTCTCAGCCCCAGGGGAAGGAGGAGGGGGGAGAGCCAACCAATGCAGCCTCACCCTTGCTAAAGTGACTTTTCATTGAATCTAACTCCATAACTTATTGATGATCTGAGGACTTTGGGAACTTTTAAAACTTTGTTATGCCTCTGAGCCCAAAGCTGGCAGGGCAAGATGGCACACTTCCGTTGTCTTCATGAATTGTGAAACCTGACTCCACCTTTAAAATTCAGGCTTCCGGTCTTTGTCTCCGTGCCACCCAGAGGAATCTCTTGTGGATTGTTATTCTTTGAACTCTCTGGGGGGAAAACTTTTCTCTATTGCCAGACTGACTAAAGAAATTCTCTTCTGCTTGGATCTTCTGCCTCCTGGACTCATCTGGCTGCTCTGCTTCTCCAGTTGTCCATTCTCTATACTGACTGAACTCTTTATTTTACAAACTATGTCTCCTAAAAGACCACCCCCTGGAAAACCTGGCTTTGCTACCTCTGCCCCGACATCTGCAACATCCAGTCCTGCCACACAATCAAAGATTACAGACCTGATGCAACCTAAGAGTACAGAGATGGATTTGCAACAAATGCTTCAGCAACTTATACAGGGCCAGGAGGAAATTAAGAAACAATTAAAGGAAATGAAAGAAGAAATTAAAGAGAACCAAGTCTAAATCTATAAGAACTCACAGAGACTGGACCTTGTGGAGGGTGGGGTGGCGGAGGTGAGGGGGGGGGTAGAAGCGGTGCAGAAGGGAAACAAAGAACTTGATACCCAGCAAATGAAAACAGAATTTGAGAGAATGTCCTTTTATCTTAGATTCCAAAATGTCATAGAGGCAGATGGGGAAAATATAAGGGACATTATGACAAACATTTTGGCTGAATACATACACAAAGAAAAACAACAGATGGAATGGGAGATAGATCTGGTTTACAGAGTGAACTCAGCTTATGCTAGAACACACAATGTACCCAGGGAGGTCCATATTAAATTTCTTAGAAAAAGCACAAGAGACGAAATTCTGGGTGTGCAAAGGGGGCAGGCACTGACATACCACGATAGGGAAATAACCATCTTGAAGCAGATCCCCAAGAAAATTAGGGAAAAAAGGAAAAATTATTCGCAATTGGCGAATAAATTATACCAGAAGGGGGTGTGGTTTAGATGGTTGATGCCTGAAGGTATGCTGATATTCTGGGAGGAGACAAGAATTAGAATTAACACACCCATAGAGGCACAGGCCTTTATGGAAAAAAACAAAACACACCTAGAAAAAACAGAAGATCCTACAACGGATATGCAAGACCCGGGAGGGGCCGGAGCTCTGCCAGCGGGGGGAGAAGGGGCAATACCAAGAAAGCTCAGATCACAAAAATGAATAAGAAAATCTCACTGTTATAAACTGACCGAAAGTAGTAATGGAATTATATGTAGATTATATACTACAATGTATAAACTGATTGAATCCAACCTGGTCCTCAGGAACCTATTAGAAGAATTTATTGTCAATTAGCCATTTAGCCACGTCAATAATGTAGAACACAGAGCATAATAAGTCCATATATAAAAATGGAAAGTAATAAAAAATAAGTGAGAAAGAATATGAATAAAGACTGGAAAACATATTTATGCATTACCCTTAAAATTTGCCACAGTCATGCCCACATATCCAGTTCTCAATGGAAGAGTTTTGCTCCAATAAGGGGCTGCATTATATGTAATTTTGGAATTCTGACCACCCAGGAAATCAATTGTTTTGATTTAAGCAATGGGTCATTTGTCTAACAATGCAGTCCAAGATCTTTCTCTTTCTTAGACAGTAGACATTCCAATAACAGATGTATAAAGATGCATGACATCTTCTTAACTGGGGCTCCACAAATAAAATCCTTTTCATTATAAGCAGTTGATTATATTTCTTTAATTAACCATTATGACTAGCTTTTCAAATCTTGCTCAAATAAATACGACCGTGAGATATTAAGGCATTTCTGTGTCTCAATACTTGGAAATTTGGGAGGTCTGTTTGTAGCAGCTCATCCACTTCAATGTGCCAACCTTACTGAGGTTGGGTGTATCTTTCTCTGCTCGGATATCCCAGATTCCTTGTGCAGCCTTCTCTTGAACTTGTTCTCCGAGGACGCAAGAGACAGGGAAACCACAGCTCCTAATAGGATTTGTCATATGTTCAAGGAAAGTGGGCTGTAATTGAAATTTTGTTGGTTCTGACAGACCAGATTTTGGGGTTCTCTCATTTTCCTCTAATTTCATTTTAGATTAATAATAATATTCCCCAATTTTTATGAGAGAGAAAAATGAACAACTTCCTAAATTGGTTCTGAGGGCAGAAGCTAAAGTTCTTTTATCCATCTCTAAGATACTCTTCAGATGCTGGGACTGGAATTGTACTAAGCATGAACTATTTTAACTATAGTTTGATATAGGAGCTTGGAAATACAGACTTTAATATATTGGGCTAAGGAAGCTGGATGGTTTTTAAAATTTAAGCAGCAAATTCACTGAGTCCCCTGCTCTAAAGGCGCTTCATTGAACAAGAGTGAGTGAACTTTCAGTTCTGGAGAAAACTACCCTAAATAACGAAAGAGGTTAATTCACTCTATTGACTCACCATCAAATAGCCATCTATGGCTATGATGTTATTTTCCAAACACCCTAACTGTTTACTTTCATTTGTTAATTTAAAAACAATTATTAGCAGAGTAGGAACCAACTCTTCTCAACAACCCAAGTTGAAACTATAAAAGTAATATCATAACATCAGCAAAGAGGCATTTATCTCCTAAGGCATGCTTACTTCATGCCTTGATTTTGACGTCTTTTCACTCATTTTTTTTAACTTTTCTCCCCCCAATTCCTTCCTTCCTGCGTTCATTCCATGCGGTGAGAGGCAGCCCTGATTTCATTTTTTCTAACCTCTCTTGCTCCCCCCTCCCCCCCCACTCTCATTTTTTTTTAACTCTGCAAAATTCTGGTAACTGGTTTTTCAATAAAGTTGATTTTGTTCTTGGAGACAGGCCATACTATAGCATCAGCCCTTTTGTGTGGTGCCCTTGAGCATTAGCTTTCAAAATAAAGTACATTTTGGTTCCAACTCAGCTGCCAACTATTTCAGTTCTGTGATATGCTCTGCCATTAACTGGTCCCTGGAGCTTTGTCTTCTATCACTATGCCAACAAATCTCAGATTTATTTGTTTCTTCAGCCACAGGTGCTGTGTATTCCCTCTGGGCTCAGTTTCAAGCATGGAGACCCCAAATCTCTCGATTCTAGATTATGGCTTTAATTCGATATCTGCCCCTGTTATTATGAATCACATGGGGATTATTTCCATTTCATTTCCCTCCAGAGAATTTCCCAACAACCTTTGAGTCCAAGGACTGGTTGAATTATCCAGGGATCCCTCCTGAGAGGGAGAATTATGATAAAAGTTTCAGCTCTGCTGTTTGGCTGAATCCTCCAGGGGAGACTTTGGGCAGAGAAATATGGAGTTTAGGGACAGGCAGGGTCTGTGCTCTTGAATATCTGTCTCTCTCCTTTCCAGGTGAAGCTGAGTGTTTCTCTGTGTTTCAATCAGGAAAGACACTGACTCATATTCCACCTTGTGAGAGTCCTTTGAATTCTTCTAATTCTTCTTTAGAAACAGAAAAGGGATTCATTGATTCACCCCATGAATGATGGACCTCCTGCTTCTGCTTCTGATGCTGCTTTTGTCCCATCCAGTCTCTGGGAAGCTGAGAATGAAATGCCCGCTGAGTTTGGAGCACCAGGATGGAAAACGACCACAGAGCTTTTACAGCCCAGGAGACCATCTCATCGGTATAGTCATCAGTGGAGAGGAAAAATTGCATAAAAACTTGCTTTTCAACATGGCTCCTTCTCTTCAGTTTGTTTTTCGTGATCTGTAAGTCATTCAGGGTGATAGAGTTGCACTCCCTCCATTCTAACACTCTCCTTCTTTTCTGTTTTTATTTTTCATTTACCCCTATATTGGAGATTATGTCTAATTTCCTCAATGATTTTGATTTCCATGGCTTCTCTCTTTTGTCTGATTTTGTGAAAAAAACTCAAATCAAAAAATAGGTCTGAAAAAAAAGCTGAAAGGGCTGCAGATTATTTTCCTCTCTCAGTTCAATCCTTAATTTGTCAGTTTAATAATGAATTTTATTTAAAGTTGTGGTGGAATCAGTTGTACTTGCTGTACCTCAGTCCATTTCCATATTTGCATAACTGATCATTGCTTTTGGATCAAGGTTGGCTTAAGGTTCAGTAGGCATTGGAGGCTTATATATTTTTAAAAAGTATTTGTTGCTGCCCATTATAATAACATTTTTTTACAATAGGGATGGTTATGATTTTCTAGATGCCTTTAGATTCATTTTCTCCATTCAAACGGTCAACAAGAATTCCCAGCTCCTGCAAAATCTCACACTTGGCTACAACCTCCATGACAACTATTGGAGCACTTTCCACACTTCAGATGCCTTGCTGGACATTCTCTCCACTGGAGAAGCCAATGTCCCCAACTACGGCTGTGGAAGGAAGGACAACCTTCTGGCTCTTTTTGATGGAGCTAACAGGGACATCTCCATCCAGATGTCAACATTAGGAGGCACCTACAAAGTCCCACAGGTTTGTGTGTGTTTTTCTCCATCTGGTAAAGTGCGGGGAGGGTGGTGGTGGGTGAGCAATAGATGCAATCATGTCTTCTCCATGGAATTCAAGAGCTACTTTTTTCCATATTAGCAAAAATGACAATATTTTACTCCATTACGTTCATGTTGAGATTAATCATAAAAGACCCGAAATGCAAGCAATACATTCCCTGGAGAAGACATTCTACCAACTATTTAACTGATAAAAAGTATCTCTGGTTGTTGGGGCCTCTATTGGCATCTTCATTTCCACATATAAATAATATCCAGTCGGATTTAAGTTGGCAATAGTAGCATTTTATCTATCTAAAAAGTGGAATAAAAAGGGCTCTAGCAATTATAGGCCAAATAGACTAGCAGATATTGTGATTGAAATGTATGCCTGGATCCTCTTAGTTAAACTTGAGAAAAATGCATTCCTTGCAAAAGAAACAGACGGTTTTATGTAGTGAACAGCTATATAGATTTTATAAGAAATGTTGCATGTCAATAATCTAATATTGGTAACAAATTTGTCTTGAAATATCTCATCTATATCAGCGAAGTAAAACACGGTTTTGCTGGCTTTCTAGATGCTAGTGCATTTGTCATAATTAACAGAGAATTATTATATAGGAAATTGATTGCCCTCAAAATGGAGCTCTACCTGTTAGTCCTGATCCAGGCTTTTTCTCCAGGTCCTTGTTTGAGAGGGAGGTTGGGGCTCAACAGAGCAATGAGAAGAAGGATTGATACTTACAAAGGAGGAAGGGAAGGATGCATATTTGAACCCTTGTTATTCTCTCTTCATATTGACAATTTACTTCAACTAATGAAGGATCCAAAAACACATCATAAACAAATGTTACTTCTTTCTTTGACAAAAATTACTAAATTAGTGGACCAGTGAAATGCAGTGTGCATAGTTTCCACTACTTGGATTTTAGAAAGGCTTTGACATAGTAAACCACTGTCTACTTCTTGGTAAGCTAAAAATATGTGGGATGGACAGCATCACCCCCAGATGGACTCAGCCGGTGGTCCTCAGTGGAACTACATCTACATGGAGGGAAACAAGCAGTGCGGGACCCCAAGGTTCCTATTTAGGCCCAGTACTCTTCAACATCTTCATCAATGGTTTGGATGAGGGATAGATGGGGAACTCATCACATTTACAGATGACACTAAACTGGCAGGAATAGCCAACACCCCAGAAGATAGGCTCAAGATCCAGATGGATCTAGATGGACTTGAACCCTGGGCCTATCTAACAAAATGAAATTCAGTGTAGAGAAAAGTAAAGTAATACAATGGCAGAGTTGGAAGGGACCTTGGAGGTCTTCTAGTCCAACCCCCTGCCCAGGCAGGAAACCCTATACCGTTTCAGACAAATGGCTATCCAACATCTTCTTAAAGACTTCCAGTGTTGGGGCATTCACAACTTCTGGAGGCAAGCTGTTCCACTCATTAATTGTACTAACTGTCAGGAAATTTCTCCTCAGTTCTAAGTTGCTTCTTTCCTTGATTAGTTTCCACCCATTGCTTCTTGTTCTACCCTCAGGTGCCTTGGAAAATAGTTGGATTCCCCCATCTTTGTGGCAACCCCTGAGTCTTACACTGAGGCTAGAAAAACCAAATGTACAGGTACAGATTAGGTGAAACCTGGCTCAATAGCAGGAACTGTGAAAGGGATCTTGGAATCTTAGTGGACAATCTCTCAAATGTGAGCCAACAATGTGTGGCAGCAGCCAAAAAAAAGCCACTGCAATCCTAGGCTGCATCAACAGAAGGATAGAATCCAAATCACGAGAAGTATTGGTACCATTTTATAATGCCTTGGTAAAACCACCCTTGGAATAGGGCATTGATGGCGAACCCTTTTGGCACCAAGTGCTCTTGTCAGGGATGCAATCTGGAAGAGGAGTTCATCAGTGTGCATGTTGGTCCATACAAGTGCACCAGGCAGCTCCTCTTCCAGTTCCTGGAACTGCCGCGCATGTGAAGGCCAGCTGATCGTCATGCTCACATCAAAATCAAAATCAAATCAAATTTAATTTGTTAGCCGCACCCGCTCCACAAGGGACTCGGGGCGGCGTACAATAAAAACAGATACATATATGCATATAAACATACAAAAACACACAAATGGATACATACACATACCCGGAGGAGGTAACAATCATTAAAATACAACACAATAATACCGATAATAATTTGCCATTAAAATACCCCATATTAAAAATTACAAATTTAAAAAGGACTGTCAGGAGGAATAGGGTGAACTAAGGTTGAGCCAGGCCAGATAATTGAAAAAGGTGGGTCTTGAGCTTTACACGGAAGGAGCGGAGATCGGACGTAATCCTGATGTCAGGGGGGAGGTCATTCCACAGGGCTGGGCCCATCACAGAGAAGGCCCTGCTCCTGGGTGTCGCCCCCCGACACTGTTTAGCGGACGGCACCCGGAGAAGTCCCTCCCTGTGTGAGCGGATTGGTCGCAGGGATGTATGGGGCAGGATGCGATCCCACAGGTAACTAAGTCCTGTGCCATGGAGCGCTTTGAAGATCCTGATCAAAACCTTGAAACGCACCCGATAGACCACAGGAAACTAGTGCAGCTCGTGCAGGAGAGGTGTTACATGGGAGTACCTAGTACTCCCCATAATCACCCGCGCAGCCGCATTCTGGACCAACTGTAGTCTCCGAGTGCATCTCAAGGGAAGCCCCATGTAGAGAGCATTGCAGTAGTCTAGGCGAGACGTCACCAGCGCATGGGTGACTGTGCGTAAGGCATCCCGGTCCAATAAGGGGCGCAATTGGCGCACCAGGCGAACCTGGTGGAACGCCCCCCTTGCCACGGCTGTCACATGGTCATCCATGGACAGCTGGGCATCCAGGAGGATGCCCAAATTGCGTGCCCGCTCCATGGGGGCCAGTTGTTCGCCCCCGATGGCCAGAGATGGAAGCACCTGGTTGAACCGGGGGGCCGGAAGCCACAGCCACTCCGTCTTGGAGGGGTTGAGTTTGAGTCGGTTGTCACCCATCCAGACCCGTACGGCTTCCAGGCACCGGGACATCATTTCGACGGCCTCGTTGGAGTGGTTCGGGGTGGAGATGTACAGCTGGGTATCACCAGTGTACAGATGATATCCCACCCCAAAGCCACGGATGATCTCGCCCAGCGGTTTCATGTATGTGTTGAACAGGAGTGGCGAGTGAGCTGACCCCTGTGGCACCCCACAAGTGAGGGGACTCAGGGTCGATCTCTGCTCCCCTGCCAACACACGTTGCGTCCGGTCGGAGAGGTAGGAGCCGAACCACCGTAAAACGGTGCCCCTAACTCCCAACCCCTCCCGCCGGTGCAACAGGATACCATGGTCGATGGTATCGAAAGCCGCTGAGAGATCTAATAGGACCAGGATAGAGGAACAGCCCCTATCTCTGGCCCTCCAGAGATCATCTACCAACGCGACCAAGGCCGTCTCCATGCTGTGCCCGGGCCGGAAGCCGGACTGGCACGGGTCTAAATAATCATTCTCCTCCAGGTGACGTGTAAACTGTTGGGCCACCACACTCTCTACAACCTTCGCTAAGAAGGGAAGGTTGGAGACTGGACGATAATTAGCTAGCTCCGTTGGGTCCAGGGAAGGCTTCTTGAGTAAGGGTCTCACAACCGCCTCTTTCAAGGCGGCCGGTAGAGACCCCTCGCCCAACGAAGCATTCACTAGGCCCTGGAGCCAGTCTCGTGTGACCTCCCAGGATGCCAGTAAAAGCCAGGAGGGACACGGGTCCAATAAACATGTGGTAGGTCGCAGACGTCCATGTAACCTGTCCAAATCCTCGATGGCAACCGAGTCAAACTCCTCCCAGAATGGTTTCTCAAGACTCGCCTCGGGCGTCTCCACTAGCCTACTGAAAGGAACCCATTCCCTCCGGATTTGAGAGACTTTATCCTGCAGATATTTCCCAAATTCCTTTGCCCTGCCCTGTAGAGGGGCTTCCCGCGGCCTCTGAGACAGAAGGGAGCGGGTCACCTGGAACAGGGCGGCAGGGCGGTTGTCTGCGGACGCAATAAGAGCGGCACAATGTCGATGTTTGGCCGCTCTCAATGCCACAAGGTACGTCCTTAAGTAGGTTCGTGCCTGTGCTCGGTCAAATTCAGAGCGGGAGGATCTCCAACGACTCTCTAGGCGTCTCTTGTGGCGTTTCATCACCCTTAGCTCCTCAGTAAACCAAGGGGCCAGGGTGGTTCGTTGCCGCAGGAGAGGCCGCAAAGGCGCCACTCGGTCTAGGGCCCCGGCGGTCGCACTATTCCATGCGGCTACCAGGTCCTCTACCCGGGGGCGGGTCAGGTCTACAGGAGGTGGCCCAAGCTCCGTCTGGAACTTATCTGGTTCCATCAGGCGCTTGGGGCGGAACTATCTAATGCCTTCCGGCTCCGCCTCCCCGCAGCGGGGGGTAGCACCAGGGAAGTCAAGTCGGAGAAGTGAGTGATCTGACCATGACAGGGGAGTGATAGTTAGATCCCCTATTCCCAGATCACTCGTCCACTGGCCAGAGACAAAAACAAGGTCCAGCGTGTGGCCTCCTTCGTGTGTAGGGCCCTGAATTAATTGAGTCAGGTCCATGGCTGTCATGGAAGCCATGAACTCCCGAACCCCCTCGGACGCTTCTCCCATCGACGGCAGGTTGAAATCCCCCATCACTAAAGGTTTGGGGGTCTCAACCGCCACCGATGCGATCAGCTCGAGGAGTTCAGGCAGGGCCGCTGATGTATAGCGAGGAGCCAGGTATACTATCAGCAGGCCCAACTGCCTCCCTGGGCCCCATCTCATGACAAGGGACTTACACCCGGATGTCTGTGGCACAGTGAACTCTCTCAGCTCTAGGTCTTCCCGGATAACCACTGCTACCCCACCGCCCCTTCCCTGGGCCCGAGGCTGGTGAAATGCTTGATAACCTGGTGGGCACATTTCCACGAGGGGTAGACCTCCCTCGTGGCCCAACCAGGTCTCAGTTATTCCTGCGAGGTCCGGCTCCCCCTCCAGAATCAGATCATTGATGAGGGGGGCCTTGTTGACAACAGACCTCGCATTGCATAACAACAGCCTCAGGCCCTGGGTCTGTAGATCCTGACCACCTAGTATGCGGGGGTTGGTACAAGCGACCGGGTATGACCAATAACCACGGTCTCCCAACCGACTACGCGTTCTTAATCTGTCCTCGCATCTGCCCCTCCCCATGACCGTTGGTATCAAAGAGCCCTGTGTTGGAATGCTATCTTCCCTCTCCCCTTGCACACAAGAAACCCGGAAGAGCAACGGGCAAGGCCACGCGTGCCAGTCGACATGTCTTTGGGTTCCACTTAGCCCGAACTAAGAATCTGAAGCAGAGGGCACCATTTCCCCTCCTGGGGCCTCCGTGCATCCCGTTTTTGGCCTCCCCAGCCCCCAGAAGCACTCTGCCGGCCAAAAGCTTTGGTCTTACTTTGCAGTTTCTGTCCGTGGGGCTTGCAAAGGTAAGGCATGCACTTAGCCGGTGGGTGGGGACTGGCAAGTGGGTGGGGTGATTTGGGCGGGGCAGTCTCATGGACCCACGTGGGCTGGATTAATGGCTTCAGTGGGCTATATCTGGCCCGGGACGTAGTTTGAGGACCCCTGGTATAGGGTCTCCTTCTTGAGCAGGGGGTTGGACTAGAAGACCTCAAAGGTCCTTTCCAACCCTTTTATTTTGTTATAAGTTCTGTTATGGGTACATATGTTTAGCATGCTAAATACCTATTGGAACATGCTGATTTACACTGCGATATCATCATACTTACACATTGGATTATATACCCTGTGAGGAAGACTTGGGTTCTTTTCTCATAATAATTATCTGATAATTAATACCAGTAAATCAAGTTCAAAAGTTATGGTCTTTGGGAAATGACATCCTAGCCATAGATGGTCAGCCAATAGAGCAAATAAGACCTTTCCTTACCTGGGATAGTTTTCTCTGAGACTGAATCTTGGCTCCCTCATCATCAAAGGAGCTCAGTTAGATCAAAGACATGAGTGAAAGTGGTGCTTAAATGAAAATCTCAAAGCTCTCCAGCTTCCTCAGCCCCAATTATTGAAGTATCTGAGGCCAAGGTTTCCCCCATGTTCCTACGTCAATCTTGTGTTTGAGGCTTCAGAGAGAAACCACCAGCAGAACCAACTCAATCACAGGCTCCGAGAAGTATCTTGGGGTGGACAAAAGGACTCCAGCTGCTGCCCCTCAGAGCTGATTTGGGAATTTACACAATTTCTACTTTGTCTAAAATCAGAAAATATGGGTATTGGCATAAAATGTAACTTATGGAAACTAACAGACTCTGAAAATTGTGGCTGTTAGAAAAGACAAAACTTCAATTAAAGACCAATCTTGGATTCTACTACTGACAAATTGTATTAGGAACTGAGGTCTCCCTGTTTCTTGTACAACTGGAGAAGCTAAAAAGATTCCTCCACAAAGAATCTGGGCCATAGAAGCATTAAAATATGCAGCAATCCTCAAAATTATAGTAGGCCCTTTATTGGAATAGAATACTTCATTTGGCATTTGCACATGTTAATCTAATTGAAATAAATTGTAGGGGTGAGATACAGTAATATGACTTACATTGTTTATAATTTTTTAATTTATTTATTTTCCACTTTTATAATACAATCTTGCTAATATTCTGTCTTTAATATTTTAAACAATGTCTAATTAACAAATGATTCTAATGTTTTCATGAGAACAAGATTGGATTTGTTAAAATATAATAGTTTGGACTTGATTTGACCCCAAATATAACACAGCATTCTTCATTGTGCAAGGTTTTTGAATGCAGCTCAGAATCTGATAAGTCCAGTGAAACTCTGAAGACGAGGCTGCTGATTATCAGCTTTTATTTCTTCAGAAAGCAAAAGACTGGATGACCTTTTTGTCTCCCACCTTAACAGAGCAGGCAGAGAGAGAAAAACAGGCATGTGCCAAAACTTTTCCAAACATCTTATAGCTTGCACTGAACGTCATTGCTATAGAAACATAATTTGATATCACACAAATTTCATGATTTTTGTCAGCGCTTTGAAAACCATAGACTGTAGAAGGGAAAAGAAATCCATTTTGGGGAGTATAACTCATAGCTTTGTTAGGGAATGCTGAACACACATTTTAAGGTACAAGCAAGGCTACTTGGCAGATTCCACATTTTACTTTTCACAAGACATTACTTTGTTAGGCTAAGCTTGGCAATTCGCCTAGAAGTTTTATCTATGTAGTTGGCACGTTAGGTTACAATGGAGCTTCTCTCAACAGCAATTTAACAAAAGTTGAATTAGGTTACACTCTGTGTATGCTCTAATGCAGTGATGGCAAACCTTTTAGAGACCGAATGCCCAAACTGCAACCCAAAACCCACTTATTTATCTTGGCGTGCCAACAGGGCAATTTAACCTGAATAATCAGGTTTTAGTTTAGAAAAACAACTCATACATGATTAACGTCTTTTCTCTGAACCCCCCCCCCCCCCACAATAACAGTGCTTTCAATGATACAAACACCTTTTTATTGAAAGGTAAACATTTGCCTTTGGCATGCTTTTGATTAATGTGACTTTTGCTGTTGAATGCAAGCTGATAATTTTTCTAACCTTGACTCATACGTTGTAAGTTTGAGAGCAACACATGCAGCACTCAGGTCATCTGTTAGTCCAGGGGTGTCAAACTCAATTTCAATGAGGGCCCCATTGTGGTTGACTTCGGAAGCCATGGTGGGCATGGGCAGCTCCCACTGCTGCCGTGCTCAATCTCCTTGGTTGCCCATGATGTGTGCAGGAGGTCAAAGTATGTGGGTCAGTGGGTGGTCCACTCCCTCTCCTTACGAGACCTAGCTTTGTAACCAAAACATCCCCAATGATAGGATGAGAGACCACCAGGAGAGGTCAGAAGGAGAGGAAAAGGGGATGGTAAAAGGCAGGAGGGCTGCTGGTGATCAAGTGCTAAGGCAGAATTTACCTCATACCCTCACTCTCACTCCTTATAATCTCCTTCCTTCCCTTCTTTTTCCTTCCCTCTTCATTCTTTCTTCCACTCTTTCCTTCTTTTTGCTTCCTTGCTCTCTTGTCCTCTTTCCGTCTTTATCTTTGTCTTTCCTGTCCCTTCTTGGATGCTCCAATGCAAAAGGGGAAACATTCCTTGCCTTGTGATCAAATGGCACTTTTGCTAGTAGTTTGTGGCCACAGAAAAGACTGAGAACAAACCAGGCTCCGTTTATTCCATGCTTGCATTTCATGGGGACAGACTACAGGACAGCAAAACTGTCAAAATGATGGCTCTGGTAGTTGATCAGAGCTCCTCTGTTTTTTATGTACAACACCATTAGCATTTTAGAGCAGAGCAAAGTTAGTTGCTTTTCTATGAATACATAATGATCCCTGAAAGATCTCTTCTGTAGGGCCCCTGCCACGGTCTAATTCAGACTGGAAATATAGCAAAGGAAACTATTTCCCCAATTGCTTTGTCCTTTTCCCCCTACTGGAAACAGCTGTTTGCAACCCACAAGGAGGGGATACTTTCCTAAGAGCTCAGAATTCAAGGATACCAATGTGCCCATGACCACCACCAGATGGATTCGTAACTGGCTGACCAACCACACTCAATGTGTAGTCCTCAATGGAACTGCATCTACATGGAGAAATGGATGCAGTGTCGTACCCCAAGGCTCTGTTTTGGGCCCAGTACTCTTCAACATCTTCATCAATGATTTTGATGAGAGAATAAATGGGGAACTCATCAAATTTGCAGATGACACCAAGCTGGCAGGAATAGCCAACACTCCAGAAGACAGGCTAAAGATACAGAAGGATGTTGACAAACTTGAACATTGGGCACGATCTAATAAAATGAAATTCAATGGTGAAAAGTGTAAGGTTCTACATTTAGGCAACAAAAACGAAATGCACAGGTACAGTATAGGTGGTACCTTGCTCAACAGTAGGAACTGTGAAAGGGATCTTGGAGTCCTAGTGGACAACCATTTAAATATGAGCCAGCAGTGTGCAGCAGCTGCCAAAAAAGCCAACACAGTTCTAGGCTGCATCAACAGAAGGATAGAATCAAGATCACGTGAAGTGTTAATACCACTTTATAATGCCTTGGTAAGCCCACACTTGGCATACTGCATTCAGTTTTGGTCTCCACGATGTAGAAAAGATGTGAAGACTCTAGAAAGAGTGCAGAGAAGAGCAACAAAGATGATTAGGGGACTGGAGACTAAAACATATGAAGAACAGTTGCAGGAACTGGGTATGTCTAGTTTAATAGAAAGAAGGACTAGGGGAGACATGATGGCAGTGTTCCAATATCTCAGGGGTTGCCACAAAGAAGAGGGAGTCAAACTATTTTCCAAGGCACCTGAGGGTAGAACAAGAAGCAATGTGTGGAAACTAATCAAGGAGAGAAGCAACTTAGAACTGAGGAGAGACTTCCTGACAGTTAGAACAATTAATCGGTGGAACAGCTTGCCTCCAGAAGTTGTGAATGCCCCAACACTGGAAGTCTTTAAGAAGATGTTGGATAGCCATTTGTCTGAAACGGTATAGGGTTTCCTGCCTGGGCAGGGGGTTGGACTAGGAGACCTCCAAGGTCCCTTCCAACTCTGCTATTGTATTGTATCTCAGGGTGGGGAAGGCCATGGGGGTCCTAGTGATAGAAGAGACCCCCAAGGGCTCCCCAACCCACTAAGATACCTCCTGCTTCTCCCTCCCTTCCTCTAACAAGGACTCACTTACTTTCCAAACCTCTGTCTCCTCTCTTGTTTCTCGGCTTCTTTGCTTTTGAGGAAGGGGGAGGAGAGTTGGCTGGGAAATGCTTTTTGTGCCGAGAATGGACGCTCCTGGGTGCTATAATATTGTGCAGATTCAGGCACCCATCTTCTTTTGCAGAGTCAGGGATCCAGAAACTTTCATTCTCGGGGGTGGGTGGGTGGTTTAAAGTGGTTACCTGCAGGTCTCCTGCTCCTCCCTTCCCCCCAACTACTTTCCACTTAGCTACTTAATGAGGCTTCTTTGTCTCAAGGAGTAGCAAATGGGGCCAGACAGTGACAGGCAATCCAAGTGTGTTTGGCAGAGAAAGCATACTTCAGCCAAGGCACCCAAACTGCTGCCAATGGTGTGGGCGACAGCTGAGCATGCAAATGGGGCAGTGGTGGGTTTCTGCCGGATCGCACCGGATCGCGCTATCCGGTTGGCCAATGAATCCGGAAGTAAGTTTCCTGCCCTGCCCCTTTCACGGGACGGCGCTTGCCTGCGTTCCACCAGCTCGGGCGCGACCAGAGAAGTTTCTCTTCTCAGAAATGTCTTCAGTGGAGCGGTGGCAGCCTGCGTCCCTTTCAGGAGCTCCACTGAGGAAGCTTCTCCTGTCGCACCCAAGCTGGTTCACGCTGCAGAGACGAAATGCCAGCCTTCGGGTTGCAAACCCCACCTGCCTCCCCTTCGCGCCTCTTGCAGCTGCCAGCTGCTCAGGAAAGGCGGGAGGCTTCAGCTGGCCAACTTGTGTAAGACAAAACAGGCAAGCTGGTGGGCGCATAGAAGGTGCAGAATCAGCTCTGTCTGAAGGCAAGAAGGCTTGGAGCTACCACCACCCCCTGCTTGCCCACCAGCCGAAGCCTCCCGGGAGGTTTTGGCTGACGGGTGCGCGGGGGGAGGTCCATGCTTTTTGCCTTCAGGCAGAGCTGATTCCGCGCCTTCTACGTTTTCTCCGGCAGAGTCACGGGCCCACCCGCCTGCCTGTCTTATCTTACACAAGTTGGCCGAAGCGGCTTCTCTCTCCTCCTCCTGCCAGCCGAAGGGAAAGATGGGCTCCGCGCGCTGCTCTGCCGGGCTGCCGCTGCCACAGCCGATCCTCCGCTAACCTGCCCCATACATCCCTGCGACCCGTCCACTCACACAGAGAGGGACTACTCCGGGTGCCGTCCTCCAGAGAGTGCCAGAGGGCAGCGCCCAGAAGTAGGGCCTTCTCTGTAGTGGGCCCCACCCTTTGGAATGACCTCCCCCCAGACATCAGAACTACAACCGACCTTCGCTCCTTCCGTATGAAGCTGAAACCTACCTGTTTCGACTAGCTGACCTGGCATAACTCTACAACCTCCCCAGCCCAGGGCATTTTTAATTGTAATTTTAGTTTTTAAGGGTCAATTTCA
Organism: Natrix helvetica; assembly: GCF_964273705.1. Taxonomy (NCBI): domain Eukaryota; kingdom Metazoa; phylum Chordata; class Lepidosauria; order Squamata; family Natricidae; genus Natrix; species Natrix helvetica. The sequence goes on from NC_138551.1 coordinate 133,504,423, forward strand.
CTGGGGTTTTAACTTTTTAAGTATTGTAACTTATTTATTTATTCTTACCTCCTCTATACGCTATAAAATACCTTTGTACGTCGCCCCGAGTCCCTGTGGGGAGAGGGGGCGACTAATAAGTTCAAGTAATAAATAAATAATAAATAAATAACCCTTAAAGAAGAGGATCCACCACCGCTTCTTCTTTAGGGGTCAGCGGCGGATCGGCTGCAACAGCCCTGCAGAGCAGCGCGCGGAGTCCGTCTCTCTCCTCCTCCTACCAGCCGAAGGAAAAGCCCCGGGAAGACAGGCTCCGCGCGCTGCTCTGCCGGGCTGCCGCTGCCACAGCTGATCCTCCGCTAACCCCTAAAGAAGAGGATCCACCACCGCTTCTTCTTTAGGGGTCAGCGGAGGATCGGCTGCGACAGCCCTGCAGAGTAGCGCGCGGAGTCTGTCCCTCTCCTCCTCCTGCCAGCCGAAGGAAAAGCCCCAGGGAGACGGGCTCCGCACGCTGCTGTGTGTGTGAGGGGGGGGGAGAGTGAGAAAGAAAGAATAAGAGAGAAAGGAAGGAAGGGTGAGAGAGAGAAAGAGAGAGAGAGAGAAAGAGAGAAAGAGAAAGAGAGAAAGAAAAAGAGGGAAAGAGAAAGAAAGAACGTTGGAGAGAGACACACAAGAAGGATGGAGGGAAGGAAGGGAGGAGGGAGGAAATAAGTGGGGGAGAGAGACAAGAAAGAAAGAAAGAAAGAAAGAAAGAAAGAAAGAAAGAAAGAAAGAAAGAAAGAAGAGAAAGGAAGGAAAGAAAGAAAGAGGGAAAGAGGCACAAGAAGGAATGAAGAAAGAAAGTAAGTGGGGGAGAGAGACACAAGAAAGAAAGAAGGAAGGAAGAAAGGAAGAGGGAGAGAGAGACACAAGAAAGGAAGGAAGGAAGGAAGGAAAGAAAGGAAGGAAGGAAGGAAAGAAAGAGGGAGAGAGAGACACAAGAAAGAAAGGAAGAAGGAAGGAAGAAAGAAAAAGAAAGAAAGAAAAAGGAAGAGAACTTATGATCACAATTGAGACCAAAATTTTGGTTTCTAAGCAAGAGCATTGTTAATTGAGTTTCACCACATTTACAAGTTGGTCACTCCCACCCGGTCACATGACCGCTAAGCCACGCCCACAAAATAGGCCACACCTACAGAATAGGTTCTAAAAAAAATTGAAACTCACCACTGAAATGGGGCCAGACAGAGGCAGGGAGGGTAAGAGAGTAAGTGTGTGTGTGTGTGTGTGTGTGTGTGTGTGTGTGTGTGTGTGAGAGAGAGAGAGAGAGAGAGAGAGAGAGAGAGAGAGAGAGAGAGAAAGCGTGCTTCAGCGAGGGCACCCAAACTGATGTGGCCGACACCTGAGCAGGGAGGCAGGGTGTATGTGTACTTTCATCCCCATTCAAGCAGGGGCTCTTATTTCCTCCCCAGCACAGTTGGGGCATGCAGGCTGCTGCCACCTAAGCACCATGATTGCCCCCTCCCCACCCAGCCAGCCAGCCCCACCTGACCTGCTCCCTGCCGGCTCCTGCAAAGCCTCGCCATTCTCCTCCTCCTCTTCTTCTTCGTGTCATCGTCCTCCTCCGCCCAAGTGGCAGTGGGCTCCACAGGACAGGTTTTCATTTCTGCCCTGGGGTAGAAAACTCTGGTGGGCTGGAAGTGAGTGTGAATGGCCTGGCTCTCCAGTGCTTCCTGGGTCAGTTGGAGGCTTCCTTCAGCCTTCAAACAGTTGCAGGGCTTGTTTGGGGTTTTTTGCTTCCAGGTTGGTGCAGGAGGCTTTCCAGGGCCAAAATGGAGGAAAAAAAACCACCTGTGCTTTCTGCACCCCATTTTGGCCCTGGAAAGCCTCCTGCACCAACCTGGAAGCAAAAAATAAAAAATAAAACCCCTGCAACTGTTTGAAGGCTGAAGGAAGCCTCCAACTGAGCCAGGAAGCACTGGAGGCCCAGACCATTCACTTCCAGCCCAGCGGAGTTTCCTGCGCAGTGTGAGCATACACACACACACACACACACACACACACACACACTGCATAACACACACACACACTGCATACTCATGCATCCCTCGCCCTGGCCCTTGGCAATTTTAAAACCCACCACTGTTAGCAACCCACAAGGAGGGGATACTTTCCTAAGAGCTCACAATTTGGGAACAACGGTGGGGAAAAACCCTGCGCTTTCTACGCCCCATTTTGGCCCTGGAAAGCCTCCTGCACCAACATGGAAGCAAAAACTCCCACCCCCAAAAAACCCTGCAATTGTTTGAAGGCTGAAGGAAGCCTCCAACTGAGCCAGGAAGCACTGGGGTGGTGGTGAGGCCATTAACACTCACTCCCAGCTCGTCGGAGTTTCCTGCCCAATGTGAGCCCCCCCCCCCCAACTGCATACTCATGCATTGCTCGCCATGGCCCTCCACAAAGTCCCAAAAAACAGCTGGCGGGCAGGAGGGGCTCCTGCATGTGGATGCTAGTGGAGCTGGGCTGGGGCGGCTGGAGTGCCGGGAGAGGACGCTCTGCATTCCACAGATTCCCCATCACAGCTCTAATCTTTTCAATTCCTTTTCCAGATCAATCATGTAGAAGCTTCAGAGGCTCTGAGTGATAAAAGCAAATTCCCCTTTTTCCACCAGATGAACATCAAAGAAGGGATCCAGTACCCAGCAATTGTCCAGCTGCTCCTCCACTTCAGATGGACCCTGATTGGCCTCTTTGCTTCCGACACAGAGAATGGAGAGAATTTCATGAGGACTTTTACTCCTGTGCTTGTCAGGAATGGAATTTGTGTGGTTGTATCACAACTGTTCTCAACAACTGGACATACAGCAGCCCTCAGGGATTCCCTCTCTAAGTGGAGACAAGTCAATGTCTTTGTTCACTTCATGGAATTTGATTTTATTTGGGACAGAATTCTTCCTTTCCATTTAACATTTATGCGTCTCCCAGGACCCATTGAGGGGAAAGTCTGGATCCTCACAAATTTTGTAGTGTACACAATAAACACGCGCAGACTTTTCAAATACATCCATAGTATTTGGAGCTTTGGTTATCTGAGAAAAATAAGGCCAAAGGATTCTGCCTTTAAACCCTATTTGTTTGTGGAAGTAAAGTTTCAAGATCATTATTTTCATTGTTCTCTTTCAAAGAATGTCTTTTCTGTCAAAGGCCGCAGAAGATGCACCCAGAAAGCCCCACTGGAGACCCAGAGGAAATGGGACAGAATAGAGTTCCAAAATGACTACAATCGTTACAGTTTCATGAAGACTCTGGCCCAGGCCCTGAATGTTGCCTATTCCTCCAGATTGAGGAGGGGAAGGAAGGAGGGAGAAAAGATCTTGGGGTCTCCAAGGCTGCAGCCATGGCAGGTAAGGGGTCCCCGATATGGATCCATTAATCTTAGATCCTTTGGAGAAGGAATCCAGAGGAGAAGGAGGGGAACCATCTCAACACATCTGGCCAATTTAACTACTCAGGGAATTAATGGTTCCAAAGAGTAGAGACCATGGCATTTTTATATTTAGCACTGCTAATTGGAAAATGCTGTATTCTTTTTAAAATAAATTCCTGTATTTGTGGGTTTGTGATTAGCCTGGTGGAATTCCACCTTTCTTCCCTCACCATTGCAGGTGGGTCTGTGTGCAGCTGGACAGGCAGCTAAGCCCCCCTATTCTCCTCCAATGAAAGGGAGCCTGGCGTGGATCTGGATGCTTTATTGGGAGAAGAGGGCAGGTGAAACTGAGGAGATGCAAAGAGTGGACATCAAATAGAAAGACGAGAGAGGCAGCATTAACTGACAGCCAGCAAAGAAGCAGCTGGAACCTCCTCAGCGATGCTCCGTGTGAGGGACTGAGGCCGTCTCGGTCACAACGGCTGCTTCCGTCTTCTCCAAAGGCTGACAGAAAACGGAGTCTGGCTTCAGACCTTATAGTTAGGCTTATCTGCCCCCGGCCACTAGGTGGGGCTAGAGCAACAGCACAATAGTTACCGTATCTTTCAGAATATAAGACTCACCTTTTTCCCTCAAAAAAGAGGCTGAAAATCTGGGTGCATCTTATACATTGAATACAGCATTTTTTGCCTCCCGAAGCCCCTCCCCCTTCACCAAAATGGCCGTGCATACCCTTATGGAGGCTTTCAGAGAGCTCCTGGGGGCTGGGGAGGGCAGTAATGAGCAAAATAATGGACCATTTTTGCCCCCCCAACACCCAGCAGCAATCTATAAGCCTCCATAAGGTTATGCATGCAATTTTTTTTTGACAAAAAACAGGCTTGTTTTTGAGAAAAATGGGCCATTTTTTTGCTCATTTTTGCCCCCCCCCCAGGAGCATTCTGCAAGCCCCCCCCCCCAAGGCTATTCATAGCTTTTAAAAGGGGGGGGCGTTTTCACAAAAACAGGCTGCTTTGGGGAGGTTTGCAGAGTGTAAAAACTTTTTTTCCCACCTCTTGGAAAGCTCTTTAACTGGTTGATGAGAATTACATTGATCAAGTGCTGTGCCAGCAGAAACAAAGTCTTAGGTGCTGCAGATTGTCAGCAATTTCCTTCTCCAGCACATGGATAAATAAACCTGGAAACATCTACCTATCTACCTACTCTCTCTCTCTCCCTACTTACCTACTGTATTTCCCTCTCTATCTCTTTTTATTTCTCTCTCTCTATCCCTCTATCCCTCCCTAACTACCTTCTCTCTCTCTCTCTCTCCCTACCTACCTACTGTATTTCTCTCTCTTTCTCTCCCTCTACCTACCTACCTACTTTTAAAAAAAATGCCTCTTCAAATCCTTGGTGCGTCGTATACTCCGGTGCATCTTATACTCTGAAAAATACAGTACATGTTGTGGCATGATAACCTTTATAAATTAGGAAGAGACCCTGAGACCATCTAGCCCAACCCCTCCTCTCTGCAGGAATCCCAGTTCAAGCTTCTCTGACTGATGGCTGCTCAGTCTTTGTGCTCAGACGATCCATGAAGAGGAGACTGAACGTCTCTACTGGCTCAGCTCTAAAACAGCTCATCCTTTTATCATATTTTTCTCTCTCATTCAGGTAAAATCTCCTCTCTTGTAACTGAATTCACTTTTTCCATGTCTGACACTCTGGAATAAGAGTGAGCAGATCTTACACTCGTGTGTAACAGGAGTCAGTTATTGGAAGAGGGTTGTATCCAGTGGTGGGATTCAAATCTTTTTACTACTGGTTCTGTGGGCATGGCTTGGTGGTCTTGTGACTGGGTGGGCGTGGCTTGGCGGTCATGTGATTGGGTGGGTGTAGCCAACTTGACATCATTCACATCAAGGGGTACCTTGCCTGGCCTCTCCTTGCATCAACAAGATACAATTTCCCTGTCTATTTATTTACTACTAATGAACATCCAAAATACACAATTTAATCCTATGTGTATATATGCCATATGTGTACATACATATTACAAGGTATAGTCTGTGTATAGGCACACAAAAAGATACATTATCTACTTTATACACTGTATGTGTATGTACACATACACACACACACACACACACACAGCTCTTCTAAAACTATACACATTCAACCTCACTTATTGCGTTTGAAAAAAACACATCCAGAGTCCACTTTCTGTCACACATTTAACTATCACTTCTGCACATTAGAACATTACACAGGCCTTCAGATGTTCTTCCCTAGCCTGCACATGACTGTTAGAGCCAGGAAATGTCATGGATTGAGTAAAATGTGGCAAAGCTCACTTAACAACGCTCTTGCTTATCAACCAAAATGTTGGGCTCAATTGTCATAAGTCAAAAACTGTCTCTGCCTTCCTCTGCATGGCAGCCTTGTCCTAGTAAACTCCTTTCCTTTTCTGGCAATTTTCCTCTCTGTTAGAGGCACCAAAATAATCCAGAGGATATAAGGTCTCCAGCTGGAGCAGGGGGTTGGACTAGATGGCTTCCAAGGTCCCTTCTGACCCTACTAGAGCAGGGGTGGACTAGAAAATGACCTCCAAGATCCCTTCCAGCCCTTTCAAACATTGTTGTGCTGTTTGAAAGAGTCTTCTGAAGCCATGGTTTGTGTCCTTCCTTCCTCTCATTTTCTCTCTTTCCCTCCCTCCCTCCCTCCCTCCCTCCATGTATCTATTGACCCATCCATCCAACTATATCTCATTCACTTCCTCCTCCCTCCCTCTCTTTCTTTCTTTCCCTTCCTTCCATAACTCCCTCTTTCTCTCTCTCTCTCCTTTCCTTTCTTTTCCTTTCCTTTCCTTTTCCTTTTCTTTCGCCTCTCTCTGTCTCTCTCTTTCTACCCCTTCCTTTCCTCCTTCCAAAGTTAGGAGATCCGCCTGAAACAAAAACTCCTTTGGATGAAACTGCCCATTTTACACACACACACACACACACACACTTCCAACCAGCTCTGCGCCTTGCCTCATTGTTTGATTTTAGTGGTGGGCCGGTGGCCGAAGTCCTTTCCAAGCGCCCGGCAGCATCGCTCACATCCCAGGAAAGCCAGGCTGATTAACTTACTGGGACGCACTTCGATCGGTGCCTCTTCTGCGCAGGCAAGCTTCTCTCTCTGGAGCAGGCAGAGAAGGGGGACTTGCAGGGATAAGTGTGTGTTTGTGTGTGTGTGTGAGAGAGGGGGGGGAGGGGGGGAAGAAAAAAGAAAAAGAGAGTGAGAGTGAGTAATTAGAAGCTTTTCAACCTTTCCCTGAAGTTCACGTAAATTTTGTACAAATTCTACTCCAAGCTTGGTGCCTGCAAGGGGACCTGGTCCTTGAGTTGGGATCTCCCCAAACCAGAACATTCACTTCCTGAGATTCTTACGGCTGCATTTGCCTTCTTTCCATGAACATCTCCCGGCTGACTCAGATTCTGTTTCCAGTTAACTACGATTTTGAGATCATTTTCACAAGCATACATATCAAGTTTGGTATCCCTCATCTTTTTTCCAGTCCATCATTCATGTTCTTATATGAGACTCTATTGTTAGTCAATTCCTAGTTGCTAAAAATCAGATATTATTCTACTGCTTTTTACTTATGCACCCTTCTCTGTGTGCTAATCATAAATATTGTTTCTGGAAACTTGATATTCCTCTTATAAAAAAATTTATTCAAAAAGGTAAAATAAAACTATTAGAATGACAAAACAAAAGTAGACAACACATTTTTTTAAAAAAAAAAGTACATTAAAAACAGACAAAAACATGCATATTGTCTCCTCAGTTGAATACAATACAGCTATAATAGTTTCTCCCCCTTGCAAAACAGGCCCACCATTATAAATTGCAGATCTATTTGCAACTACTTGACTTGTCATCTATCAGCTATATATAAAAAACGTAGTTAACAGACAATCCAACAATAAAGTTAAATTTCAAAACTTCAAACTTCTGTGTTATCTGCTGTTGCATTTAACTCACAGAATATATATAGGGGCTTCTTATCTACTACAAGCCACCACAATCATTATCTCTGATCCATCCAGAATCTGTCCAGGGTTAAACATCTTTGGTTGATTCTTAATAATAATACATTTCCTTAAAATTTTAATTAGGATCTTTCCCAACAACAGCTTTCCATTCCCCAAAGTCATAGGACCTCCTGTAAATGGAAAAACAACGGCTCTTAAGACTTGTTTTCCAGTTAAATATGACAAGTTCATTCCCCAATCTCCCTCAATCTTCTTGAAAGAATCCATTTCCTCAGTCCTCTGTTCTGTCCACTTTGAGTCTTAAGGGTCCATGGCCTCTCCAGCCATCTCCAAGCAGCCTGCCTTCAAACCAGACTCCTCCTTCAGGGATGCCAGCAGCTAGTTAAGTTCCAGTCCGTCCATCCAATCCATCCTATTCAACAATTGTTGCTTGCTTCTGATTATTGCCTTTAAGTTGATTTAAAACCATTGTTATTTTATCAAACTTTTAAAATGAAATTTAAAATAAAGTTTCAAATAAAGCTTCTAAGTTGAAAGACTTTATATTCTTTCAATCACATCAAATTAGCTTACTCTAAGATCGTATTAATTACCGTATTAATAACAGAAAAATTGATGACCAATGGCAAATTATAATCCATCACCTTCAGGTTTCATAGGAAAGATTAAAATTTGTTAAAAATTATTTGAGTAACATTTTGAAGACAGTTTTTATCCATTTAGTTATCATACCACCCCTCAAGTTTCCACAAAATTCAAAAAAGTCTTTGTGAGTCCTTTATTGAAATCCAGTTTTATCACCCGAGTTCCCATAATCCATTTAGGAAGTGTAATGATGTGTGAGAATGATTTTTGGGATGAGGGGAAGAGAGGCTGCCTAGGGAAGGATCAGAGAAGAGGGGAGAATCCTGCAGCTGCATAATGGGAGAGAAAGAAATTCAGAAAGGATCCTCCCTAACCTTTCAAGCTGAGAAAAGTGTTGGTGGGAGATTTTTTAAATTTTTTGTTAATGTCACATTACACTAAAGCAGAATTAGTACATCTGGAGGTGTTTTCCATTAGGATTACAAGGGAGAAGATTAGCCTGAAAGATTTCTTCTTGATCAACTCATGCTTTCAGGGAATCAACCTGTTGTTTTCGAAGAGTTTATGGATCATCTTTTTTTTCGCTGTTCATTTTATTGAATGTTCCCTATAATCGACCAACTGTGCGGATTATATTTTCTTTATATTTTGTCACTATGTGATTGGCAAATTTTTCTCAAACTTTTTCATTCACTTATGAAGATATTGGCAGTATTTGTACCCTGTTTAACCATATTTGGAGATTGGACAATTGTAGAAGAAAGATTCAATGTGGGATAAGAAACAAAGTTTTCTGCTTTTCAAATTCCTGGATGTTCCCATTCTAGTTTCATCCCTTTCTGGAGAAGAATGAATTTTGGAATATTTCCCACTTTAAACTGTATGTGGACCAAAATGGAGAGATAACAGCAGATGTTGGCATTCAAGGCTTCTTGTTTCTCCCCAACGAACATCCCAAGAAAGAGATTCTGGCGTATTTTAAAAGACAGAGACTTTCTATCAAAGAAGATGCTCTTTCACGGCTAAAGTTGCTCAATAAGGTGGGAGAAATTTTGGTGTCTTTTCTCTTTTCCCCAAAGCCTGGGGTCCCATTTCAAGTGGGCAAAGCCTAGAGTCTCCAGGGTGGTTGGCCTTCCATGCCAGTTGGTGTCATCTAATGGAAGTTCTTTAACAGATGGCACCTAAGTGAAGGGGCTTTGCCATGTTTTATGGAAACCTTTCAAGATCTTACTGGTCAGAGGTTTCTTTCTTCATCACAGTTTTATTCTATATTAAAAAATCTAATGTAATAAAAGTTTCCTAAATCTTTTGCATATATCATCATACTTATTTTTTTTTCAATTCAATCCGTTAATAAAGTTTAAAGTAGAAAAGTGTTTTATTGTAATATTAAATACCAAAATCAAAAAGGAGGAAGTAAATGAAGAATCTTCCAGTTGTTATACCTCCTGCATCTGTTTAGAAGTAGTCAGAGATTTTATATTTACCTCAGTGAAGACCAGAGGCTACTTGTCTCCATCCATTTCTCCCTCCATTTTCCATGGACGGAGAGTCCTAGCACCATTTCTTTGGCATTCCTTGTTCTTCGGCTCAGTCCCTGCCTCAGTCCAAATGTGTGGAAAGTTGTCATCCTGGATTTGTCAAGAGGGCTCGAGAAGGAGATCCAGTTTGCTGCTATGACTGCGTTCCTTGTCCGGAGGGGACCTTCTCCACTCAGGAAGGTGGGTCACACTGAGGAAAATGGGAGGCTTTGTGGAACTGGATCCATCCAGAATATTTTCATGAAAGTGCAAGTTAAAAGACAGATTGAAGTTCACCAGTTTTTTTTTTAACCTGCACAATTTATTATTTAAAAGGAAGTAAATAAAAAAAATAAAACTTTTAAGGAGGGGCTGGGAAGAGTTGGGAGGAGGAGGTGGAAGACTGAGCAAGCTTTACTACTATTTAAGGAAATATCTCTTCTGCTTTTTAGTTTGGACTTGTGCTGCTAAATTCACCTTTCTAGGAACACCTGAGTTCTTTGAAACTTGATGAATTGTTAGGTCCACCTTCTGAAAGACCTTGCAATTCACTGTATATAGAATCCTCCCCTTGAGGATCACTGAGAAGGTGTCACTGGTCCATAATGTGGTGCTGTGGATAGTTATGGGGGGAACTCATTACACAAATATTCTGCCAGTCATGTAGATCAATAAATCAAAGTAGAGCTGGAAGGGACTTTGGATATCTTCTACCCCTGCTCAAGCAGGAGAACCTATACCATTTCAGACAAGTGACTGACCAGTCTCTTCTTTAAAACATTCAGTGTTGAAGAACCCAAAACCTCTGGAGGCCAGCTGTTCCACTGGTTAATTGTTCTTACTATTACGAAGTTTTTCCTTAATTCAAGATTGTTTTTAAGTGTTAAAATATACTATAGGTATCCTCCAAGTCCAGTATATTAACTGCCATGTGGCAGGACTCAGGATTTTTGCCTAAAAAGATTATATGATTCATTACTAATTTCTAGTAATGTAGCTCCCTATGAAGATTCTACACATTATACAGGAAATAATTAACATCCTAGGACTTCCCTCAACTTCATACACACACACACACACACACACACACACACACACACACATATAATATCTTTCTTATGCTCTTTTTAATGAAATCATTAAGAAATATTTCTTGGAAAATGTCCATGGTATCAGTTGTTATCGAAAGAAGGTATTTCCTGTAAGATAAAAGGACAGAATGTTAAAGAAAATTGCTTTTTGGTTTCTCAGATGTGGAAAAATGCATCAAGTGTCCAGATGATAAATATCCAAATGAGGACAGAGTCCAATGTATCCCCAAAGTTGTAACTTTCCTGTCTTATGAAGAACATCTTGGCATCATCCTGGTTTCTTTTGCCTTACTCTTCTTCCTAACCACAGGCCTTGTTTTAATCATCTTCATGAAATACAGGGAAACTCCCACTGTCAAAGCCAACAACCGGGACCTCTCCTACATCCTCCTCGTCTCTCTCCTGTTTTGCTTCTTGTCTCCTTCTCTCTTCATTGGTCAACCAAGGAAAGCCACCTGCCTTCTCCGACAAACGGTTTTCAGCATCATCTTCTCAGTTGCCATTTCTTCTCTCTTGGCCAAAACAATCACGGTGGTGCTGGCTTTCCTGGCCACAAAACCAGGAAACCGAGTGAAGAGATTGTTGGGGAAGAGCTTGGCCAACTACATCATCCTTTCTTCTTCTGCTGTCCAAATTATCATCTGCTCCATCTGGCTGGGAGTTTCGCCCCCATTCTCTGACTCTGACCTCCACTCCCAGCCTGGAGAGATCATCCTGCAATGCAACGAAGGGGCTGTTGTCATGTTCTACGTCACCCTCAGCTACATGGGCTTCCTGGCTGCCATCTGCTTCACGGTGGCTTTCCTGGCCAGGAATCTGCCTGGGGCCTTCAACGAAGCCAAGCTGATCACCTTCAGCATGCTGGTCTTCTGCAGTGTCTGGGTGACTTTTGTGCCCACCTACCTGAGCACCAAAGGGAAATACATGGTGGCTGTTCAGGTCTTCTCCATCCTGGCCTCCAGTGCTGGTCTGCTGGGCTGCATCTTCATCCCCAAGTGCTACATTATCCTTCTGAGGCCAGACCTGAACACAAAGGAGCATCTTACAGCCAGAATAAATGTAAAAGCATGAGATATACCATTATGATATTGGAAGAATTGTTAAAGTTTATTTTATGTGAAAGGAGATATTCTTTCCATTTAGATAGTATGCAGGAGTCAAAGAAAATATTTATATGTTTCGAAATAGGAAATTATTGAATTGTTCTAGCTCCCTTCCCTTTCAATGTAATAAACCTTGCTGAAAGTCATTCAGAGGAATTTGTTGTTCAGCAACAGCTACTGAATTTGACACCTTTAAAAATAATTCAGGCACTTGTTCCTACAGCTAAAAGTGTGTGTGTGTGTGTGTGTGTGTGTGTGTGTGTGTGTGTGTGAGAGAGAGAGAGAGAGAGAGAGAGAGAGAGAGAGAGAGAGAGAGAGAGAGAGAGAGAGAGAGAGAGAGAGAGAGAGCACAGGAACAGAGTTCAGGAGGAAGCTGTGGAAACCAAGAACCAGCATGGGTGGCTGATCTTCTCCCTGAGAATGCCAGAATGTTGTGAAATGCCATGTTTGACTGGCTGTCAGCTGGGGAGGGAAATCGAATATATCATTGTTTCTTGATTTCCTGATAAAACCTCCTTTGCAGAAAGTGTTCAGCAGAACAGCTGTCTGGGATTTCAGTTTGGGATTGTTTTTATTTTGGTAGGAACTTCACACCAAAATAATAAAAACAAAGTAAATAAAAAAATGTGTAAAATTTCCACTGTATTTTTTTTTCTTTGATCAACCAGAGAATTAAAATAGTGGTTTTCACACCCTTTAATTCCCCACTCTACAATTTCTACCTAAAACATTTTCTCTGGTCCTCTTCCAAGCTTGTCTTGTTTGTGAAGGGCTGGAGAAGATGCCCAGAGAAAGGGACCTTGTGACTTTCCCCAGAAGGAGGTTGGAGGGATCCTGTCTAAAGGCAGCCGCATCATTGACCAGGTCACAAACCTTCAATGCTGCATAATATCCATCCAGGTCCAAGAAGGGGCTGAATTAGGGGGTGGGGGACTTTGAGGTTTCTAGGACGAGGCACCCATGGAAGCTCTTCTGCTCCCCATCACACAGATGGCTGATCAGTTGGTAATCAATGTTTAGGTCTATGAATGGCTCCTAATTGGGAATAGGATCCCTTTGCAATTTCATTTTAAGGAGGTAAGAAAAGATCTGATGGACCAGAAGAAGGTCAGTCTAAGATTCACAGGGACCACACAGAGGCCTCTGGTTCTCCCACAAGCAGAAGAAGGCAGAGACTTATGGCTTTGCTCAACATGGAACAGACATTTTTGCACAATTTCACTTTCTTCCATCACACACCATAATATTGGCACTCTGACATCTCACACTCTAGGAATCCCCAATTCTGGTATCCCAAATTAATCTGAGAAGATATTTCCAACTTTCACAGCCCCATTCAATAAGAACTAAGGTGGGACTGGAACTCAGGAGTCTCCTGGTGATTGGCCCAAAGTCCCCCAGGAAGTTTTCATGCCTAAGGGAGGATTAGAACTCGAGTCCCCTGGTGATTGGCTCCAATTTGCCCCTTTGGCTTTTATTTGAAGGTAAATAAATGTAAAACATGAGATATAACACCATTATGATATTGGAAGAATTGTTAATGTTTCTTTTATTTGAAAGGAGATATTCTTTCCACTCAGATAGTAGGCAGGAGCCAAAGAAAATCAAATCTACTTGTTTCAGAATGGGAAATGATTGAATGGCTGTACTTCTTGTATCTCCCTATTCAACCCAATAAATCTTGCTAAAGAGAACTCCGTGAAAGTCATTCAGAGGAATGTAATAGTCAGCAGCTACCAATGAACCAGACATCTTATGAAAAATAATCGAGGCACTTGTTCCTACTGACAGAAACTAAAAGTTAGTGTATGTAAGAGAGAGAGTAAGATCCTAAGGTCAGATGAGAGCTGTAGGAGCCCTGCTCTAACCGTGTTGTTGGATCATCTCCATGAGAAGCCTTGGAATGGCAGAATGACCTGGAATGCAGGGATTGACCTGCTCTCCATCACTATTATGTCCTTCTTTCTTGATTTCCTGATAAAACCCCTTTCACAGAAAGCATCGACCAGAACAGCTGTCTGAGGTTTCACTTTGGGTTTGTTATTATTTCCCTATCTACCTTTTAGAAATCCCCACTTTTTCCTTCCTCATCCAGAGAATGAAAATAGCAACATCTAATCTGTCCCTTTAATTTCCCACTCTATCATTTGTCCAAAAAGCCTTTCCCTGCTTCTATCCCAAGTCGGCTTGTGTGTGTGAAAGGCTGGAGAAGAGGCCCAGGGAAAAAAGCCCTTGAGACTCTCTCTGGGAGGAGGTTGAAGGGATCCTGTGTAGAGGCAACCTCTTCGTTGACCAAATGCTCTGGATTGGGGCATGAGCATTCAATGCCGCCTATTCATCCAGGTCAAGAAGGGGAGGGGGAGTAATGGGGATGGGGAGGATGACAAATCCAAGTTTCTAGCAAGAGGCACCCATGGAAAGTCTTCTGCTTTCCAACCAAAGAGATTGTGGGTGGATCAGGAGTCAGCCTGAGGTTTCAGAATGGCTTCTGGTTGCCACTCGGATCCCTTTGCAAATTCCATTTTAAGCAGGTAGAAAAGAGTTGATGGATCAGACAGAGGTCAGTCTAAAATCCACGCTGACCCCCTAGATGCCTCTGATATGCCCACAAGCAGTGGGGAGGGATGTATTGCTTGGCCCAACATGGAACCGGGGAGGGGAGGGAATCGCCCAGTTCCCAAGGCTTCACTAGAACCGCTTGTGAATTGTATGAGCAGTTATGAGAACCAGATGAATTGCCTCGGCCTGCCCCCCAACCCCCTCCTGAAGGTGTGCCCCCTCCTGGTCCCCAGAAAGCGACTTGTCTCAAGATCCCGTGGACCACTTTGGCTCAGGCAGTGGAATTCCCCGCTGGTTCCCTCTCTCCGCCAAGCGACAGAATCGCAGAAAGGCTGCAGATCCCAGAATAGGGGTTCCTTAAACTTCGGAATTGGGAGGTCCAGAAAGAGCAGGAGGACCCAATGGGAATTCTCCCTTCTTTAGCGTCATCGGTCTCCGGGCAGAGTCTCCCTTGACTTTCCCCAGTGCAGGAGAGCGTTCCAGGCAGAGAAGAAGCCCCAGTTGGTTCTTCAGGCCAAGATCCCCCCCCTCCCTTTCTCCGCCTCTCTCTCTCCGCAGAACTGGCTCTCCTCCTTCAGGTGAAGTCCCTAAGGACTCTGCCCGGAGACCAATGACGCTCAAGCAGGGAGAATTCCCATTGGTGCTGCCGCTCGTTCTGGACCTTCCCATCTCAAAACTCCGAAATAAATGAAGTGTCTGCTGAAGGAAGAGTTACTGCGCTGGATGATAAGGGAGGAGGGAAAACTCCTCAGTCAGCGAGGACTTTGGGGTCACAGTCACCCCACAATCCGAAGGGAAGCTAAACGAGGAAGAGGCAGAGAGGATTTGCAGGGATCTCCTCTAGCCCAGCCGGACCCTCCGATTCTCCGCCTCTCAATCCCAAATGGGAAGGAAACCCCACCCCTCTTTTGTTGGGCTAGGAAGAAATTTTGCTAGTGTAAAAGTGCAGCTGGAGAGTGGAATTGTGATGAGTCTCCCCTCCCCCCGGAATTTGCATATTTCTGCCTACAGATGTTGCTGCCTACAGTTATGGGAGTGAAGAAGAGCCGAGTTGTCCCAATCACCCCTCCCCCCACCTGCAACTTCCCAATAAACCCCACCCCGAGATAGGACATGGGGGAGGGGAGGTTCGGGAGCCCCCGGGACTCAGCCCAGCCGCCGCTCACAAAGACAGAGGGGGGGGAAGGGGGCATCTGGCTTGGGCGCAGCTCCCCTCGTCCCTCCCTCCATTCGCTTCTCAGTGAGCAGCTGCCGGCCAGAAGGAGCGCAGCGGGCGAGAGAAGAGCGGATTCCTCCTAGGCGGCTGCAGGATCGGGGTGCGTGGGCGGTATGCGCCTCCCCGGGGGGGGGGGGGACTGATTCCGTGGAGAGAGGTTTTTCCCTGGACCACGGAGGAGGAGGAGGAGGAGGGAGTTTCGTGCCTCCTGCGGGTGGGGCTTGCTGGTTTTTGATGACCAGTTTCTGGCATGCAGGGAGGGGGCGATGGATTAAGGGACTGGGCGTGTCTGGTGTAACTGTAGAAGGTGCATTAACAGATTAACAAAGTTGGAAGAGAAGGACTGCAGGGGATGGGAGGACATCGTCCAATATTTGACAGACTGTCCCGGAGAAGAGGGGGGTCGATTCAACCTCCAGAGCCCCTGAAGGCAGGAAAAAGGAGCAACGGATGGAAGCTCAGCTAAGAGAGATCCAACCGAGAAGCCAGGAGAAATTTCCTGACAGGTGAAAAACTCTTCATCAGTGGAAGAATTTGCATCCCAGAAGTTGTTGAAGCTGCTCCATTGATGGAGGTTTTCAAGAAGAGATAGGACAAGCATTTGCCTGAAATCTCCAGCTGGAGAAGCAGGTTGGACTAGAGGACCTCCAATGTCCCTTCCAACTCTTTTGTTTTGTTATTCTGATTCAGTCCAAACATGAATTCAGAGACTGGTCAACAGAATTGCTTATTTAAAACACTCTTATACACCTTTGACAATTTATAGGGTGTCAAATACCAACAAGTAATCATTTTATAAAAGTTCTCTTTTAGGTTGTAGTTCAGCCTAAATTTTAATGTTGACCACATATTTTCCCATTGCTCCAATATTACGACCAAAATTACTGAATCATGCTACATTTAACATATTGACTGTTAGTGGATTCACCATCTACTTCTTCTTTTTAGCTTTGTCTTATTTTATTCTTCCTCTTCTGATTGGAATTGCATTTGGATTTTGTGTGTTATATTGTCATCTAGAGTCGTTCTGGAACCTGGCAGAATCTAAATGGAATAAACAAAAAAATGATGATTTTCTTGACTTAGGTGCTAGATATTCAACTATTAAAAAGGTAAACTTTCAACTAAAAAGTGATTGGTTGTGGATAAATAGACAAATTGATTGAGAAATAGAGAAATAGACATAGTCAGGGCTACTGGGGGGGAAATGAAGGAATAGACCTGGAATGGAGTGCAAAATCATCCAGACCAACCCTCTGCATTATGCAGGAAAACCACCCAATCCATCCATGAGAAGCCTCTGTCCCCTTCTTAGGGATCTCCGGGTGTGAAGAACCCACACACAGGGGGACCATTCCATGCTGGCCCAGCTCTTCACCACCTGAAGGAAATGGACCGGCTGATCTTTTCTCTTGAAGGAACCTGGAGAAGTGGAGTCATCCCAGATTATTCAGGAGGGGAAGAGATCATTGCTAGATCACCCATCTAAGAAAGTCTTAGCACAGATATTCCAATCGGGTAACACTCTTAGGATGGGTAGATACTCTATGCGTAATAAACATTTAATGGAGGAATGCCAATGTTTTTATTAGCAAGGGTGGGATGAAAGACAAGATGCTGTAGTGATTATCAAAATGGCTGAGGAAATGCCCCCAAGGAAGCTTCCTCCACCATTTGTCTGAAAATGACCGTCAACTATTCAATTTGGTCTTCTACTTCTACTCTGTGTGTTGGATTCACCGTCATTTGAATCCATGACTTTGATGGACGGAGGAAGAGGATGCATCTTAGAATTTGGGATGGATTTCTAATACCAGAGAAGACCGAAGGCTCCATTGAGACCTTGGATTTTGGGTGTGTGCATGAGGCTGTCTGAGTCAAGATGGATTAAAATAAGGATTTTTAAAGTGTGTGTCTGGAAAGGGACTAAAATGAATCTCGCTGGACTGATTTGTCACATTTTGAAATAAACCTCCCAACTGGGAAAGCAGCAGGAGAGCAGGAAGGCCAGAGTGTGCAGAGACCCACAAAGTCTACATCTCAGGCCAAGCCAGTTATTATTTACATTGAGGGCAGCAGTTTAACTTTGCATTGTATTTCCCATCCACGAGGCTGTTTCCAAGGTGACAGAAAACTTCTTGGAGAGGAAAGAGGGAGGAAGAAATCCCCAGCGCTTCCATAATTATAGGTGGGACACCTGCCATGGCTCTTCTGCAGATCGAGAAGTGAGCCTGTAAACAAGAGCTCCCTTCCAAAGAGACTGAGAAACACTCCCCCTCTGTGTAAGTGTGATTTTTGTTTAACTACACAAAGTTCTGATGTCTAGTTTTTGATTGAGCTCAATATTGTTCTTGGAGAATGGCCACATTATTGCATCAGCTCTCTTGTGGTGGTGCCCTTGAGCATTAACTTTCCAAGTAAAGTACCGTAAATTTTGCTTCTAACTCAGCAGCTACTTTAGAGCCGTGACATGCTTGGGCATTAAGTGACCCAGGGGATTTTCCCTTTCATCACAATGCCAACTAGTCTCAATATTTTTTTTTTTAATCTTCAGCCACAGTGCCGTGTATTTCCTCTGGGGCCAATTTCAAGGACTGAGATGCCAAACATCTCAATTCTTCATGACTGATTTAATTTGATCTCTGTCCCTGTCATTGTGAGCCACGTGGGGATTATTCCCCTTTCATTTCCCTCCAGAGAAACGCCCAACAATCTCAGAGTCCAAGAACTTGTTGAATCAGAAAACTTTTATCCCCAAAGTTTCAGCTCTGCTGTTTGACCGAATCCTCCAGGGAGACTCTGGGCAGAGACCCAGGGAGTCAGGGCAGGGGCAGCTCACTTCTCCCACTGACCCAGGAGGCCCCGGATGGAAATCGTTCCTGCTGGAGAACTTGGCTTTAGGCAAAAAAGTTTCTCTGAACAATTTGAGACTCTGGACTTCCCTCCCCACTGAAGATCAGGGCTGGCTGGCTTCCTTCCCATCCAAGCGTCTCCAGGGCAATTACAGAGGATGAGGCCCAAAGAGACCCTGCTCCTCTCATTCGGCAATCTGTGGAAATCTGCCAATGCCTGAATGTCACGTTTGACTCAAAAGATGGCTTTCCTATTACCCAACTGTCCCTTTCCCCAGCTTTCCCCATCGCTCTGAGGAAATCAGTGAAAGGCTGTGATGACTTCTCAATAAAGTCTGTATGATTTAGAAGAGGAAAGTCCAATAAAATATTTTCTCTGCAGGTAGCTTTGTACCTGTCACCCCAAGTATGGAATGTCACAGGCACTTTACCTTCACTGATATGCAATAAATTAAATAGCATTTCTGAAAAACAAACCCAGAAGTGTCCGGTTTTTAAAATTTTCTCTTTATTATTAGATTTTCCATTGTGCTTAGATCCATTCTTAGTAAAGCCATTCAAGATTTGGGGAGGAAGATGGAGCCTAGCAGCCCTGCCCTGGAGGGCCAGAGGGAGAAGATCTTCCCCAGATGACCTGCGTTGGGCAACCAAAGGGCCCCAAAACATAGGCCACAATTATTGCCTGGTTCAAAATTCTTACTAACCACCCATTTTATTTACAGATAGTCCTCAAATTATGGGCAGAATTGGGATGACAATTTCCATTGTAACTTGAGGAAATCATAAATTGAACACCATTTATGACCATCTTCCTGAAGGTCATTATGCAAATCATGCCGTTATTAAGCAAACCCAGCATCCCAATGGGTGTTTTTCCCACTATGAGTCAGGAATCCATAAACCCATCACAAGAAGATGATGTAAATTGGTTTCAAGATTGCCACAAGCACTAAAATATATTTGAAAAATCTCACCAAACTTTCCTTTGAGAATAAAAAGCAATGCAATTACCAATGGCAATTTCGTGATATTGACAGAATAACAAAGTTGGAAGGGACCTTGGAGGTCTTCTAGTCCAACCCCCTGCTCAAGCAGAGACCCCATGGCATTCAGACAAATGGTTGTCCAGTCCCTTTTTGGAAAACCTCCACTGATGGAGCATCCACAATTTCTGAAGGGAAGTTGCTCCTCTGATGAATTGTTCTCACTGCTAGAAATTTCTCCTTAGTTCTAGGTTGCTTCTCTCCTTGATTAGTTTCCATCCATTGCTTCTTGTTCTGCCCTCAGGTGCTTTGGAGAATAGGAGGCCCCTCCTCCTGGTCTCTCTGGCAACCTCTCAAATATTGGAAGACTGCTATCATGTCACCCTTCTCAATAACCTATGGAGACCCAATTCCAGCAACCATTCTTCATGTCAGCCTCTACTTTGCTTGCTTGCTTTCGGCTGCCATAGTAACGAGGGGTGGGGTGGGTGGTGGCTAATGGTATTTGGGGGGGGGGATTACTAGGTACTGGAGGAGATATCGCTTAGGAAGGTTTGTTCTCACCATCTTTTGCACATGCTGATGGCTCGTGTTTGGACTTGGTCAAGGCCAACTGTCTCTGCATACCAACTGAATGAGGCCACTTGAAGATGCACCCCACATGACACCTTTGGGAGCGGGAGATTGGACATTGGGTTGGGGTAACTGGGGGGGGGAACGTTTGATATGTACAAGTTCACACTTTTTTGCTTCAGATCCTGCTTCACTTTAGCTGTTTGCATTTCATGCCCAGTAAAAGTACCTTTATCTCTACTCAAATGGAGTTGAGGGTTTTCTTTCTTGGATACTGAATGAGGCATGCATGACACTTCATATGTGCCTCATATGCCTCCAGTCCCCTAATCATCTTAGCTGCTCTGCCCTGCACTTTTTCTTGAGTAGATTGCAGGTAGTCCTTGAGAGTTAGGACCATTGGTTCAGCAACTGTTGCTATGGTGCTGAAGGGAGAGGCTACGATGGTCCTTGATGTGAGATAAGACTTCCTGGTGAGAGGTTTTGGGTAAGGAAGGAAAACATTTGGAAGCATCTTCCTCTTTGCAACCAGGGAGTGTTCCTGGCAAGGGCAAGAGCACACAAGGACCACACTGAAGATTGTTGGGCCTCAGTGGGACACACACACACACACACCAGCTCCTCCCCACCTGGGGAAGACCCTCCACTCACTCTTAAAATTTGGATGCCTTTTGCAGGGCCTCCAGGATCTCCTGGGGCAGCTGGTCTGGTTTCTCCTGGGGCAAAGTCCACAAGACCTCCTTGTCTTTGACATGGTAGACATGGCCAATGTGATATAATGCTGCCCCCACACCCAGCAAAAAGGAAGAGGACCTTGGGTGGGAGGCCCCTCCAAGGATTGCCAAATTTCTCATCAGGGTGTGGCTGCTGATGCCAGGATGGGAAGGGGGTCTCCTCTCCACTCTTCCCCACCTGCTTCCACCGCTTTCCTGGACAGGGGCTGGAGGGTCCCCTTGCTCTGGCAACAAACCAAGGCTTCCTCAAAACAACCCAAGATTCTCAGCCTGTTGCCAAGATTGCGGCTGGCTTTGCCTTGGGAGAAGATCCTGGGAGTCTCTCTTGGAAAGAAGGGAGGAGGAAGGGAGGAAAGGCTGGGGAGAGGACAGCGTTTTCTGGATGGGCGTTACATTTCCTCCTTTGGGCTGCCCAGGGGCTGCGGGAGAGGCCTGGGGTCCTAGCAATGCCCTCCAAGGGAGCAGAACTGAAAATGTCGGCTTTTTCTCAGCAGCTCCACATTTTTAATGGGTAGGGGATGATTTTAAGGCACTCCTGTCACTTTCCTGCCTCCTGGTCAGCAGTCATTCAAACATTGATATTTCTAAAACAGATGGGCAATGAAATTTCACTTTAAGCTCAAGGAATTCTATGTTGAGTGCCAATTAAAGATTGGTAAATCTCATTTAAGAGATAATGTCAGGTGCAACTCAGCAAGAACAGGAGTACAGCTCAAAGCATTGGAAGTTTGTTACAAGCTACCTAAAGATAAGAATTTGATGTACTGACAGTCAAGCCAATGGAATTGGGGGGGGGGAGGGTGGATTTGGGGCTTTTGTGGGAAGGTAAGGATTCCAAACTGATAACACGTTTAACCCAGTAGTGCAGCGGTTCTCAAATAGTGGGGCGCGCCCCCCTGGGGGGGCGCGAGGCTCCGTAAAGGGGGGCGCGAAGGCTCCCTTTCCATCTGGGTGCAACGGCGGCGGCATAGGCGAGGCATAATATATCCCGGCTTGAAGTGGCAGCGCTGGGGACTGCTCAGAGACTCATCAGAGCCGCGGGCTGGATCTGTGCAAGAAGCCTGCTCGGGCGGGGGTGGGAGGGAGGGAAGCATGGCTGTCCCAGGCTTCCCTCCCTCCCCCCCCCCAGCCCAAGCAGACTTTTTGCACAGCTCCAGCCCGCGGCTCTGATGAGTCTCTGAGCAGTCCCCAGCGCTGCCACTTCAAGCCGGGATATATTCTGCCATGCCCTCGGCGGCGTCTTTATGCAGGTAGCTCGCCTCCCCGCCAGCAGCTCCACCGCCAACATTCCGTCTGGAAGCGGAAGCGCAACAGCCGCTGTTGGGGAAGGGACAAAGGGGCGGCGGTCGCCCGATCTTGCCACCCCCACCCCTTCACCCCTGGTAACGGCGACTGTTGTGCTGCTGCTTCCAGCTGGGATGCTGGAGGAGCTGCTGGCAGGGAGGGAGGGAAGAAAGGGAGGAGGGAGTAAGGATAGACAAGCAAGAGGGAAAGAGGAAAGAAGGCAAGCAGGCAGGAAGGAGGCAGAAGGAAGGAGGGAAGAATGGAACTGGAAGGGAGGCAGGGAAGGAGGGAGGGAGAAAGGAAGGATAGGAGGATAGGGAAAGAGGAAAGAAGGCAGGCAGGCAGGGGGAAAGAGGAAGGAGGGAACTGGAAGGGAGGCAGGAAGGAAGGGAAGGAGGAAGGGAGGGTGGAAGGAAGGATAGACAAGCAAGAGGGAAAGAGGAAAGAAGGCAAGCAGGCAGGAAGGAGGCAGAAGGAAGGAGGGAAGAATGGAACTGGAAGGGAGGCAGGGAAGGAGGGAGGGAGAAAGGAAGGATAGGAGGATAGGGAAAGAGGAAAGAAGGCAGGCAGGCAGGGGGAAAGAGGAAGGAGGGAACTGGAAGGGAGGCAGGAAGGAAGGGAAGGAGGAAGGGAGGGTGGAAGGAAGGATAGACAAGTAAGAGGGAAAGAGGAAAGAAAGCATGTGACTACGGTGGGAGTCGAGGAAAGACCGGTGTGCTATGTTATGCAGAGGTGTACTTATAACAATTTTATAGACAAATTAGACTATTTACAGTCGCGCGGGGGGGGGGGGGCGCGAAATGTTTTCTTCTTCCTAGGGGGGGCATGACAGAAAATAATTGAGAAGCACTGCAGTAGTGGGATTCAGCCAGTTTGCCCCTATTTGGGAAAACCATTTGTTAACGCTCTGGGCAGTTTGGAGAACCGGTTGTTGGAAGAAATCTCTTTTTGTTTTTTTCCACTTTACAGGTCTAATCTTGTAAGGAAGGCAGGAAGGAAACATTCCGGTGTTCTTTTTAGCCTAATCTTTATTGCCCTGCTTACAGAAACTGCCTCTCCCGCTAAGCCTTATTGCATTGTAACAGCTAAAGGTTTATTATTTTATTAGGGGCTTGACTTTCTTAAAGGGGAAGGGTTGTTTTAAGCTTTTTACACTGCTGTTGGGAGGGAATACTTCCCTGTTGGAGTTCTTCCAGCTTGGATGCAACGATCAGCACTTTGAAGAAATAATTGACTAAGGAAGCAGAGCTGCTGGAAAGAAGCTTTTAATGACAAGGAACCAAGATGAGTGACATTCAGCAAGGCTTCTTGGCTAGCTAGAAAAATTAACATTCAAACATGAATTTATATATCCTTTCCGAGTTTTGGTCTAAAACTGGTTTTTGATGAAGTTTAATTCTGTGTTTCCTGATGTTTAATCTTGTGTTTATTGATGAGATAATTTTCCCTATTCCGCTTTGTTTGGACGGAAAAGAGTTAATCTCTGTTCTTGAAAAGAAGCAGGGTTGCGAAATCTCTCCTTCTTGTCTTTGAATGGGAGTTTCTCTATTTGTGTCTGGGAGTGGATGAGGATTAATCAGAGTCCAATCTTGGAAGGAGCTGGATGTAACCCGGGAGGAGATTCCCCTCCATCTCAATGGGGACCTCAAAGGTATTGGAGGAAAAGCAGCTGGAGAGCCAAGAGGAGAAGCCATTTCAACCATAGATGGGTGGAAAGAGTCCCAGGAAGAGGAGATCCCTCCCTTCCCCTCAAAGGATCCCCTCAGGGGGAAACCAGATCCATGCAGGGAGGGTGGAGAGGCCTTCAGAAGGAGCCGGAGGAGAGAGGAACCGTCGGAATGTGAGGACTGGTGAGAAGAGGCTTCCCAGAGGGAGAAGCCCTGAAGAGGAGATGCAGGGAGGGTGGAAGGAGCTTCAGAGACAGAGGATCTCTGGATTACCATAGAAAGATCCACTCAGTGCCTGGAGAAGGAGAAAATGCGACTGGAAGCATAAAAGTTCTTTCCCACAGAAGGAGGGAAACCTGGCAAAGGTGAACCCTGAGGTGTTCATCAGTAGATAGAATTGAGTTTGGGTTGTTTGTTGTTTATTTTTCATCCTTTATTAACTGTGTTCTGTGCATTAAACCTTATACTTTTTGCCACTTTAAATAAAGTCCATCTTGGTTTCAAACCTGGAGTTTCCTCCTGGCCTTCTTGCCCCCTGCTCAGCCAGACCTGGATGGGAAAGGGTCTCCCCTCCGATCCTCTCCTGGGTCCCCAGAGCGCTGGTTGGGGGGGGTGAGAAACTGGGAGGGGGTCACGAAGGGATGAAGGCTGATTGTGGGGTGGCAGAAGGAGGCCCAATGGGGCCGCTGCTCCTCCCATCCCCGAATGGCTGGCAGCCAAGTGCACAGCCGGCGCTTTTCTCCTCGGCCTGATGCGTCGCAACCTGGAAGGGAGAGAAATCCGGGAGGCTCCCCGGAGCCCCCAGCTGGAGCCCTGCGAGGTCAACCCGCTTCCCCCGAGAAGGGCTTCCCCTCCGCCCTGCCTGGCTGCATCCCGCGAAGTGGTGCTGAGCTTAAGCCCCGGGGCAACCCGCCCCTCTGCCTAGGCGCTTCTCCACACAGCTCCCGGGACAGGCTGCTGCCCTACCCGCCTCCAGGGCTCCACTGTGGCTCTTCTCGGTGGGGGCGTCCTCAGCCTTTGGGAGACGGAGCCCCAGCTCGGCCCAGGAGGGAAGCGGCGCAGAGCTCGCCATGGCCTCGATCCCCGCAGCCCGCATGGCAGGAAGACCCTCCAGGCGCTCTGCCTCCTCTCTCACCCGCTGCGCTCCCACCAGCCCTGGGGGGGCATCCACAAACCAAGGCAGCTGGAGGGCAGGGGGCTCAGGCAGACCACCCACCGGGTGCAGACCTGCCTGACCTGGGCGTGAGGGAGCGGGGCAGGCGAGGGGCTTGAGAGACAGCTGTCTGTTTGGGCGAGGCGAGGAGGGAGCCGAGAGGTACAGCGGCTGAAAGAGCCTTAGGGGTCGGGGGAGGTGCAAGGAGTGTCCGGGGAGGGTGCAGGGATCAAAGCCAGTTGAAGGTCTTTGGCCCAATCGCTGGACTTTTAATGCCACCTTCAATACAAAAGTCACATGGGTGACCTGTGGCCAATCATCAGGGGACTGGGAGTTCTGGTCCTAGCTTAGGCATGAAAGCCAGCTGGCGAAGTTTGGGGCCAATATTCAGGAGGCTCTGAGTTTTAGTTCTGACTTAGAAGTGATTGCAGGTTGGTGACTTTGGACCAATGACCAATGGATGGTGAGTTCTAGTCCCATTTTAAGCCAGAAATCTGGCTGAGTTTCTTTGGACCCCCCCCCCTGCCCCCCCACACCAGGAGAGTCTGAGTTCCAGTCCTGCCTTAATACTTATTGATTGCGGGTGTGAAAATGCTTGCTATGAATCTTGGTCTGATCCATCAAAGCTTTTTTTTACCTGCTCAAAATAGGATTCACAAAGGGATTCATTTGTAATCAGAAGTCATTCTGGGACCTCAAATTCAGTGCTAATTGATCAGCAATCTCTGTGTTTGGAAAGCGGGATACTTTCCATGGAGTCCTAAAAACCTAGATGTTCCCACCCTTAACCTCACCTTCTTCTTACCCCTGGATCAATACACAGCATTGAACCCTCCTGCCAAAGTCCAGACCATTTGGTCAGTGATGCGGCTGCCTTTAGACAGGATCCCTTCAGCCTCCTCCTGGGGAGAGTCTCAAGGTCCCCTTTCTTTGGGCATCTTCTCCAGCCCTTCACAGACAAGACAAGCTTGGAAGAGGAGCAGAGAAAATGCTTTAGGTAGAAATTGTAGAGTGGACAATTAAAAGGCCTGGATGTCATTAGATGTTGCCATTTTAATTCTCTGGGTGAGAAAAGAAGAAAATAAAGTGAGGATTTCTTAAAGGTACACACCTAAACACCAACCCCTAACTGAAATCCTAGACAGCCGTTGTGATCAACACTTTCTGTACAATGGATTTCAATGTGCACATCAAGAAGGAACCATATAATAGTAATGAATATTTGTCTCCCCAGCTGAGGACCTGGAGGCCCCCACCCAGCTGCTTTGGTGGGAGGGACAATGGTCCCCATGGAGATAATCCTACACCGTGGTTGGGGCTTCCTTCCCACAGCCTCCTGCTCACTCACTCACGCAGAGACACTTTTAGATGCTGTCAGCAGGAATAATTGCTCAAAGGATTTCTTAAAAGGCGTCATGTTCATTGGTAGTTCCTGAATATTAAATTCCTGTGAATGACTTTCACGGAGTTCTATTTATCTAGATTTATTGGGATGAAAGGGGAATGAGTTACAAGAAGTACAGTCATTCAATCATTTCCCATTCTGAAAAAAGTAGATTTGATTTTCTTTGGCTCCTGCCAACTATCTAAGTGGAAAGAATTTATCCTTTCAAATAAAATAATCTTTAACAATTCTTCCAATATCACAATGCTGTTATATTTTATGTTTTTACATTTGTTCTGGCTGTGAGATGCTCCTTTGTGTTCAGGTCTGGCCTCAGAAGGATAATGTAGCACTTGGGGATGAAGATGCAGCCCAGCAGACCAGCACTGGAGGCCAGGATGGAGAAGACCTGCACAGCCACCATGTATTTCCCTTTGGTGCTCAGGTAGGTGGGCACAAAAGTCACCCAGACACTGCAGAAGACCAGCATGCTGAAGGTGATCAGCTTGGCTTCGTTGAAGGCCCCAGGCAGATTCCTGGCCAGGAAAGCCACCGTGAAGCAGATGGCAGCCAGGAAGCCCATGTAGCTGAGGGTGATGTAGAACATGACAACAGCCCCTTCGTTGCATTGCAGGATGATCTCTCCAGGCTGGGAGTGGAGGTCAGAGTCAGGGAATGGGGCAGAAACTCCCAGCCAGATGGAGCAGATGATAATTTGGAGAACAGAAGAAGAAAGGATGATGGAGTTGGCCAAGCTCTTCCCCAACCATCTCTTCACTTGGTTTCCTGGTTTTGTGGCCAGGAAAGCCAGCACCACCGTGATGGTTTTGGCCAAGAGAGAAGAAACAGCAACTGAGAAGATGATACTGAAGACCGTCTGTCGGAGAAGGCAGGTGGCTTTCCTTGGTTGACCAATGAAGAGAGAAGGAGACAAGAAGCAAAGCAGGAGGGAGACCAGGAGGATGTAGGAGAGGTCCCGGTTGTTGACTTTGACAATGGGAGTTTCTTTGTATTTCATGAAGATGATTAAGACAAGGCCTGTGATTAGGAAGAAGAGTAGGGCAAAAGAGACCAGGATGGTTCCCAGATGTTCTTCATAAGACAGGTAGGTTATAACTTTGGGGATACATTGGACTCTTTTCCTATTTGGATATTTATCATCTGGACACTTGGTACATTTTTTTGTATCTGAGAAAGTCAAAAAGCAATATTTCTTTAATATTTTGAATTTTTTTTTGCCTTTCAAGCAATACCATTTTTGAACAACACCTGATTCCAGGAACATTTTCCAAGATGTGTTGCTCAACCATTCCACAGGGAAGAAAAGGATAACATAATTTACTAATGCCTACATAGCTAAGGTATATGAAATTGGAGGATTTCTAGTGCATTTTGAATAAACAAAAAAAGGGTTGAGTTTCAATGCAAACTTTAATTTACACTTTCATCAAAATGCTGTGGATGAAACCAGTCCCACAAAGCCTTCCTTTCCTCTAATGTCACTCACCTTCTTGAGTGGAGATGGTCCCCTCCGGACAAGGAACGCAGTCATAGCAGCAAACTGGCTCTCCTTCTCGAGCCCTCTTGACAAATCCAGGATGACAACTTTCCACACATTTGGACTGAGGCAGGGACTGAGCAGAAAAACAAGGAATGCCAAAGAAAAGATGTTAGGACTCTCCGTCCACGGAAAATGGAGGGAGAAATGGACATTAGACAAGTAGATTCTGGGCTTCATGGAGATAAATAGTGAAATCTCTGACTCCTTCCAAATAGATGTAGGAGATGTGACCCTGGCAGGTTCTTTCTTTAGTTCTTCCCTTTTGCTTCTGGCATTTAACATTGCAATAATAAAGTATTTTCTATTTAATAAAGTCTGGAGGGATGGAATTGAGTAAAGATTTTAGCATTAAGTGACAAACAAACAGTTCCTCCCCATGGCTGTATTAAAATGCATTCCTCCACTCTTCATCTATCCATGGTTAGGATGATCCCATATTAGATTTTTGAATAAATTCATCATCAAAGATTAGATTTCTTTAAGTAGAGTAAAAGATTAAAATGGAAACTTCTGACCAGAAGTGTTAGATATTAACATATATCGGGATAAGTCTTCCCTCTGGTCCGCTCCTACAGCGGGAAACAGGTATCCCTCTGATTGGTCGAAGGGCGTGCCCAATCCCTATAAAAGGGGAACCCTCCGACTAACAAACAAGCTGGATCACTATCATTACTAATAAAGAGCTGTTAAGTCACTTCGTGTCCGCAGTCTGTCTCTCGTTGCCCAGATCTAACATTGGTGACGAGGATGGGATTGAGAGACAGATAGGACGAAGAACGCTACCCCAGAATCTCCGGATTTGATCCAGCCCAGGAATTCGGCAGTAATTCCGACAGCCATCTCAGATCACCGCAGCGCGGCAAATTCAAACTGAGAAGATGGCGATGCATGCTCCCCCCGCTCCTTTCGACCCAGAAAACGACGAATGGGAAGCTTTCATGATTCGTTTCGAGTGTTTCCTCGAAGCAAACGAATACACGGGGATCACCGATGCGAGGAAGAAAAACATCTTCCTCGACTACTGCGGAAAGGAAGTCTTCAATACGGCCAGAGACCTCACTGCGCCTACTCCAATACAGGCAGTATCGTGGACGACGTTGCAACAAACTCTGCAAACTCATTACGCGCCAAAACCTTCCCGCCATGTCTGCCGCAAGGAATTCAACATGAGGACCCAGAAGGCGGGAGAATCCATCAATCAATATGTTGCAGCCCTACGAAAAGCAGCAGCTCACTGCGAATACAGGGATTTGGAAGAGCACATCTTAGAGCGGCTCATCTGTGGGATAAGAGACATTTCGTTGCAAAAGAAGCTGTTGGCAAACCCGAGTTTAACCCTACAGACAGCGTTAAACGAAGCAAGAGCGTCAGAATCAGCGGAGAAATCATCGGTGACCATACAACGAGGGGCCAGCGTAAACCAGCCAGCACCGAGGCAAACCAGAGTTCACTACGAGGACACAAGCCCCGACTACGAGAATCCCGAGTTCGAGGACAGTCACCTAATGCAGAGCAGTCACGTGAGGCCTGGGGGGAGACCCGGATCCCGTTTGCCGCCCTGCGCAAGCTGCGGAGGGAATCACCCCAGGTCTACTTGCAGGTTCAGGAACGTTGTTTGTTCGCACTGCAACAAACTTGGGCACATCGCACGAGTGTGCCGGAGCGGAGTCCCTACCTCACGGCAGCCACCCATGTACCGCCAACAGAAGCCCAACCCAGGGGCTTGGCGAAATCAAAAAGGGCGCCCAGAGAGAAATCCACAAGTGTTTACCCAGAGAGAAAATTTCCAAAGAGCTGAACGAGCGTATTCCCAGAGAGATTACTCACAAGAAAGTGAGCGAGCGTATCCCCAGAGAGAATACACACAAAGAGCTGAACGAGCGTTCTATCAAGACGCTCAACGAGAGTATTTTCAGGATGTAGACGATGAGATAGAGTTGACCCAGAGAGAGGAGTTGCGAACGTATCTCACCACAATACATCAAGTCCGCCCTAAGCGGCCCAAAAGGCTGAGAGTCACAGTCCTCTTGGAGGGCTCACCCTGCGAGCTAGAAGTCGACACAGGATCGACCCTGACGATCATTTCATGGGCATCCATGAAACAGGCTATCCCTAGCCTCAGAAAGAGCCAACTACACGCTCCAGACGTCCTGCTACGAGACTACCAGGGGAACCAAGTCCCCATCGTGGGCCAAGGCACATTCCACATCCGTTTCAAGGACATCAAAGCCCAGCTGCCCGTGACCATCGCCAGCGCGCCATTGCAGAACCTTCTGGGGCTTGATTGGTTTGAAGCCCTGGGGTTAGAAGTCACCGGGATCAACGCCGTAAGAAACAGCAGCGCTGAACAGATTTTTAAGGAATTCGAGGATGTGTTCAGCCCCGGTCTTGGTAAGTATGTGGGTAAACCAATATCATTCAATTTAGACCCTAAAGTGGCGCCAATCCGACTTAAACCGAGACGAGTGCCTTTTGCACTCCGCCCTAAAATAGACAAAGAGATAGATAAGTTAGTGGAGCAAGGAATCCTTGAGCCGGTAGATCACGCGCGCTGGGAAACGCCCATCGTGACCCCAGTCAAGCCAGACGGATCAGTCCGCATCTGCGCGGACTATAAGTGCACAATTAATGTCGCGCTACAACAGAGCGCATATCCTGTGCCAGTAGTACAGCACTTATTGCACTCGTTGGGGCCAGGAAAGGTATTCGCAAAGTTAGACATGGCACAAGCTTACCAGCAACTGCCAGTTGATAGCGCCACAGCGGAGGCCCAAACGATAGTGACGCATAGAGGAGCATTCAAATGCAACCGGCTACAATTCGGCGTTAGCATTGCCCCAGGATTGTTCCAGAGCGTCATGGAACGACTGTTGCAAGGGATACCAGGAGTCGTCCCCTATTTTGACGACATCTTGGTGTCAGCTGCAAACGAGGAGCAATTAAACAAAAGAGTCAGATCTGTTTTGGCCAGAATCAGAGAAAAGGGTCTCCGCCTTAAAAAAGAAAAATGCCAAATTAACGTGCCTAGCGTAGAATTCCTGGGTTATAGAATCGATGGTCAGGGAATACACCCCACTTCAAAGAAAATTAAGGCGATCCAGGACGCCCCCACACCACGAAATCAGACCGAGTTGCAGGCTTTCCTCGGATTACTTAACTTCTACAGCGTTTTTCTGAGACAGAAGGCGACCGTTGCTGAGCCACTACACCGTCTACTCCAGAGGAACGCACCATGGAAATGGGGACGATCCGAAGCTGCAGCTTTCGCCGGAGTAAAGCGTCTACTCACCACTGACTCATTGCTTGTTCAATACAGCCAGACCCTACCGCTGGTATTGACCTGCGACGCATCACCTTTCGGAGTTGGAGCAGTCCTCAGCCACAGGATGCCCGACGGAAAAGAAGCACCCATCGCCTTCTACTCCAGAACTCTTTCATCGGCCGAAAGAAATTACAGCCAAATGGACAGGGAAGCGCTGGCTGCCGTCGCGGGAGTAAAGCGTTTCCACGAATACCTCTTCGGCCGCGATTTTGAACTGATCACAGATCATAAACCGCTGTTGGGACTTTTGGCGGGAAACCGCCCCACTCCGGTCTCCCTTTCTCCTCGCATGACCAGGTGGACTGTTTTCCTGGCTGCATATTCATACAAATTGATACATCGACCGGGCTCCACTCTTGGACACGCAGACGCACTCAGCCGTTGCCCATTACCTGACATTCTGCCAGACCCCACTCCAGAAGTACCGGTATTGCTCATTGACTGTTTGGATTCGGGACCGGTTTCTTCC
Source organism: Natrix helvetica (assembly GCF_964273705.1). NCBI lineage: Eukaryota > Metazoa > Chordata > Lepidosauria > Squamata > Natricidae > Natrix > Natrix helvetica. Next base: position 133,535,883 of record NC_138551.1, read on the forward strand.
TACGATGTTGCAAGGTTCTCCTCTAAAGACAATTTAATAAAACAAGTTCAAACTTGGGTTTGGAGGGGGTGGCCAAAGGGAAATGTGGGCCCGGAATTCAAAATGTTTTGGTCGAAACGGGACGAGCTCTCAGTACTACAAGTATGTTTGTTGTGGGGGGATCGAGTTGTTATTCCGCATGCTTTACGTAAAAATGTATTAGATGCTTTACATATGGGTCATCCGGGGATTGTTAGAATGAAGGCGTTAGCAAGAAGTTACGTGTGGTGGCCAAACATGGACAAAGAAATAGAGGAGTGGGTGGCCACTTGTGACCCATGCCAGGAATCGAGACCAGCACCCCCGGAAGCGCCCGCCACAGAATGGGAGAAACCCAAAGCACCCTGGTCGCGAATACACATCGACTTCGCAGGGCCATTCCAAGGTCAGACTTTCCTTATAGTTGTGGATGCATACTCAAAGTGGCTAGATGTAGTCCTAATGACTTCAACCACGGCAGAGGCAGTCATAAAGGTTCTACGGCGACTCTTCGCCACCCATGGCCTGCCAGATCTCCTCGTATCCGATAACGGGCCCCAATTCACGGCCATGCACTTTGAAACATTTTTAGCAGGGTTGGGAATCCGGCATGCCCTCATCGCGCCATTCCACCCAGCATCAAACGGACAGGCGGAGAGAATGGTGCAATTCGCAAAAGAGGCCCTCGCCAGGATGGGTCCAGGTGATTGGCAAACACGCATTGACCATTACCTCCTCATTCAACACATTACCCCGAGCGCAACGACGGGTAGGAGCCCCGCTGAACTACTCATGGGCCGTCGCCTACGATCTCACCTAGACCGGCTCCATCCGAATTACTCTGCCACGGCTCCCCCAGACTCTGCAAGTAAGGTCCGGTCTTTCAGAGTAGGGGATTCAGTATACGCTCACAACTACACGGGGGGAACATTATGGATGCCGGCAAAGGTCATAGGCATCACGGGCCCACGATCGTATTTGCTAGAGCTAGAAGATGGGCGGAATTGGAAAAGGCACATCGATCAACTGCTGGGTCGCCTAGCACACTCCAACCTTAGAAATGAAGACGAAAGTTTCCTGTCTACGGAAAGTCAGCCACAAGAAAACCCCAGCATAGGAAACAACGATGCCGGCGAGCCAAGCGTGGAACAAGACTACACACACGTAACAGAGAAACCCCCAGACAGCGCAGCCGAACAAACTCCTGAACGCCCGAGCAACGAAGGCACAAGACCTCCAGAACGGGAAATAGAAAAAGCACCCGATCCTGCAACTACTTCAAACCAACCCGCACCCAGTCCTGCAACCACTTCAAGCCAACCCGAACTACGACGTTCCTCCCGAGCAAGACAAACACCCACCTACCTAAAAGATTATGTTACCTACCGCAACGTCCCATCTAGGAGGGGAGGGGTGTTAGATATTAACATATATCGGGATAAGTCTTCCCTCTGGTCCGCTCCTACAGCGGGAAACAGGTATCCCTCTGATTGGTCGAAGGGCGTGCCCAATCCCTATAAAAGGGGAACCCTCCGACTACCAAACAAGCTGGATCACTATCATTACTAATAAAGAGCTGTTAAGTCACTTCGTGTCCGCAGTCTGTCTCTCGTTGCCCAGATCTAACAAGAAGAATCTGGAAAGGTTTCTACTGGACTACAGAAAGCCTTGCAAAGCTGCTCCCCTTTGACACTAGTTCCAAAAAGTCTCCCAGTTAAGAGATAAAGGAAACATTCCTCATAAATTATAGCTGATGATGTTTCCTAGTTTGGGTAATAAAACATCTGCAAGAAAACAAGGAAGCTCAGAGAGCACCAAGGATCCCTCATGTCAACCTTGAGCTACAAATATTCTCCTTTGTTAAGACAAAAGGTTTCTGCATAGTTTCTGGAAGTGTAGTGAGACTGAATGAGATCATGAGAAGGTGTCCCTGAAAAAGATTCAGATCTTTGGCTGCAACAGATGGGAGATGAGTGTGAGTCCCAGGTCAGAAGGAGACATTTCTAAGGCCCATCCAGTTATCCAAGAAAAAAATGCTTTGTGGTGAAGAACTGCAATTAGGAGACTCCAACTGGCATGGAAAGACAGACCCACATTTAATATTAGTTACATTTTGGGACTCCTTTTCACCCAGAGGGACTGAAGGCTAACACTCAGGATAAACAAGGCCATTTAAGGGATTTTCAGATGAAGAGCCTCTGAAGAGTCAAAGGCCAAATCTAAGTAGTGTTTCCTGTCACAATCTCTCTCGTTACTTCTGATATCAGGAAGGGCTTTTTCTTGAATCAAAGTTGTGTTTAAGGTTTCTGGGTCAAGGGATTGTCTCAGTGGTCACTGTCACTTTATGTGAAATGAAAGTCTTGGACCTCCTTCCTAAGGGCAGATGGTCAATTGCTCCCCCCAGTTGGGAGAAAGACACATATGATTAACTTTGACCAGGCCTGGACTACTTAAAATTATCAGAGACCCTGGACATGTTCTTTCAGGGAGCCATTTCCCAATGGCCTTTCCCTAAGCAGGACAAGAGGAAGCTTCTCTCCCAAATGGGACCACCAGGAGCTCCATCCAGTCATGATCCTATTTATTTTATTTATTTTATTTTTTTCTTTAGTTTGTCAAAACTTGTACAGGTAACAGGTATAAACATGGACACAAGTGTATAAAAAGAGTATAGATAGATGATTACAAATAAGTATAAGCATGGACATGAGTACATGAAATGAATACAAATCAATGGGGAAAGTGGGACAGGGAGGGTAGGCACGCTGGTGCACTTATGCAAGCCCCCTTATAAACCTCTTAGGAAATGTGTGAGGTGCATGGTGGACAGTTTAAGGTTAAAGCTGTGGGGGTTTGAGGAACTAACAACAGAATCAGGTAGAGCATTCCAGGCATTGACCACTCTGTTGCTGGTCGTATTTTCTGCAATCGAGTTTGGAGTGGTTTACAGTTTGTATCTATTGTTTGCTTGTGTAATTATCTGTAGGATGTTGTAACGGATAATTTTGTGTACTATACTTAGGTCAGGATGTAGGCGGCATATTTCTAGGTTGTCCAAGCCCAAAATTTCGAGCCTGGTGGCATAAGGGATTCTGTTGTGAGCAGAGGAGTGGAGGATTCTTCTCGTGAAATACCTCTGGACCCTCTCGATTGTATTAATGTCCGGTATACAGTGTGGATTCCAGGAAGACAAGCTGTATTCGGAAATTGGTCTGGCAAAGGTTTTATATGCCCTAGTTAGCAGTACAAAGTTACCGGAGAAGAAGTTACGCAGGATTAGATTAACAACTCTTAATGCCTTTTGGGCAATGCTGTTACAGTGAGCTCTGGTGTTTAGATCCTTTGAGATGAGTACTCCTAGGTCTTTGACTGAGTGAGAGTCGTCTGCGACGTCGTATCCGCCTAGCTCGTATTTGGTGTTCTGATTTTTGTGCCAATGTGTAGGACAGAGCATTTGTTAGATGAGATTTGGAGTTGCCAATTGTTTGATCATTCAGATACATAGTTAAGGTTGGCAAAGAGTCCAAATAGGACACAGCTGCTCACAATATGATCTCAAAGGTCGTGTATGTAAAGCAGAAAGAGTGGGAGTCCTAATATGCTGCCTTGGGGGACACCACTGTTAACGGTGCAGGGTTTGATAGAGCGCTTCCACTTTTGACTATTTGACAGGAACGCGGCTATCCACTTGTTTCGCCTCATTCAGTCCAAACTTCAATTCAGGGGATGTTCAACTGAATTCCCTTCTGCTTTGCTATTTGAGGACAAGGAACAAGCAAACCTGAGACTATTAACAACACAACCTCCAGCATGCTAATCAGCTAACTCATCTTAAAACAATCTCCAGCACTGCAGCATCTGAAGAACAGCTTGGTCAATAGAACTGAAGGTCTATAGAAAAAATAAAACCTATAAGGTTTGTACTCCCCATGTTCAATTCTCAGTGAAGGTCATGGGCCCTGGAAACTAGGCTTAGTCCACATGAAATGGGTCCTAAATCTTTCGAAAAAAGAGGAAAGAGAACCAAATTTCTCTCACCTTGTTGAGCAACTTTAGCCGGGAAAGAGCTCCTTGGTCGATGATAAGTCTCTGTCTTTTCCAAATCCCCATTGATGGTTGGATGGGATCCTTCTTGGGGAGAATCAAACAGCTCATGATTGTCAGATCTGCTGCTACATCTCCGTTTTGATCCAAGTACAGGACGTAAGCAGAAATATTGCAAAACTCATTCTTCTGCAGGGAAGGGTGGAACTACAAGGGGAACATGCAAGAATTTTAAAATCTGAAAGCTTTTTTAAAAAATATCATTTAGCCTTTACACTTTTGAATCTTTCTTCTACAGTTCTCTAACATCAAAATCTGCTTATTTAGAAAAACAGGTGTTACTGCTATCTTCATAAATAAAAAACAAAAGTTCAGCAAAATTTCCCCATCAAATGTTGGCAAAATGTACATTAACAAAATGTATTTTTTGCAATTGATAAGTTATAGTGGACACTCTGGAGCAGGTGACAAATAAAACGAATCATAAGAAAAAAGAGGTTATTCATACATGCCTTGAAAACATCAGGTTGATTATGAGAAACTGCTCATTTAGTGGCCATTCAGAGTTACAACGGCATTGAAAAAAGTGACATGATAGTTTTCCCCATGATCATGGCAGCATTCCCAGGGTTTCAAATTCTGAATTCTTGGCATCCACTTATGATGCTTAGAGAGTTTTAGGGTCATGTGATCTACTTTTGCGACTTCTGACAAGGAAAATCAACCGGGAAGTCGGATTCACTTAACAACTATGTTACTGACTTAACAACTGTGATGATTCACTTAACAAGAAAAGGCAAGAAAGACCATAAAATAGGGCAAAACAACCATCTTGCTTAGCAACAGAAATGCTGAGCTCAGTTGTGGTGGTAAATCTCCTCCTGCCTTGTGCAGCCCTCTTCCGATAACTGGAAGAAGTTGCCCAGAAGCTCCAGATCTTCTCAATGTTGTTCCAGAGGGAGGGAAATGGAAGAATGAGCTCAGTCAGAAGGGAGGAGATTCTGGCTGAAGGAGAGGAAAAACACCCTGAAAAGAGGAGCCATTTCAGAGCTGAGCCCTTAAAGCAGAGAGGTTCAGCCTTCCCTTCACTGGGGATGCAAAAGCTTGACTGGGATTCCTGCAGAGGAGGGTTGGGCTGGATGATCTCAGGATCTCTTTCAAAGTTATAAAGGCAAAAATTCTACTATGCTTATCAGAAAATCATAAAGACAATAATATATTACAAAATGCATTTTACAATTACTAGTAAACCCCAAATCTATCTGCTGTGGTGCCTGGTGCTTAGAAGATTATGTTTAAAGCAATTTGATTGGCCAAATCTGTTGACCTTCTGAAGCACAATATGTTTGAGAAGGTTCCCCTCCTTCTCCTCTGGGTTCCTTCTCTAAAGGATCTAAGATTAATGGACCCATATTGTTAGAAATAGGAAAGCAGCAATAAAGCAAGGAAGGCAATTTGGTACCAAAAAGCACCAAAAGTTTATCAAAGCATCTGCAGATCCATCAGGTGGAGCCAGATCAAAGCAAGCAAGAAGTTTTATGCCCTTCCTCCCATCACTCAACACTGTCCTGCTTCCCCATTGGCAGGGTACTAGCAAGCTCTCAACCAATCCAGAGCGCCTGTTTCACAATATAGCCTTATTTTCCCCAGCAACTCCCTGTCTCCATGGGCTGGTGTGATTCTGCATCATTAACTTTCCGTTTCTCTTTTGTGTAAATCAGTTATATTTTGAAATGTGTCCGTTAAGCTCTTGCTCAGAAAGCAACCCCTCCCTTTTCTTTCTAGACTTTTCTGAACTACATTGTTCACTGTAAGAACAAGACTGTTTTCACTAGTTTTTCAAAAAGTTCCTTAACTTTGTAGTTCCTTATTTTCTTTATTTATTATGCAGAAGCAAGAGCTGTAATGAAACATTATTTTAGAAGCAATTCTTCATATTCCACAAAATTGGGACCCCAGACCTGCCATGGACGCAGTCTTGGAGCCCCCAGCCTCTTTTCGCCCTTCCTTCCCCTCCTCGATCTGGAGGAATAGGCTGCATTCAAGGCCTGGGCCAGAGTCTGAATGATACTGTACCAAAAGGGAACATTTGGGATCCATCTTCTACGCCTTTTCCACTGGGTCTCCAGTGGGGCTTTCTGGGTGCATCTTCTGCGGCCTTTGACAGAAAAGACATTCTTTGATAGAGAACAGAGAAAATGATGATCTTGAAATGGATATTCAAAAAAGAAATGGGGTTCAAAGGCAGAATCTTTTGGCATTTCTCTTGCATGAAAACCAAAGGCCCAAACACTATGGACATATTTAAAAAGTCTGTGCTTTTTACATCCAAATATTCCCATAGTGGGCTTGATCCAGACTTTCCCTTCAATGGGTCCTGGGAGACGCATAAGTGTTAAATGGAAAGGAAGAATTCTCACCCAAATGAAATCAAATTCTATGAAGTGAACAAAGACGTTGACTTGTCTCCACTTAGAGAGGGAATCCCTGAGGGCTGCTGTATGTCCAGTTGTTGAGAACAGTTGAGATATAACCACACAAATTCCATTCCTGACAAGCAAAGGAGTGAAAGTCCTCATGAAATTCTCTCCCTTTTCTGTGTCTGAAGCAAAGAGGCCAATCAGGGTCCATCTGAAGTGGAGGAGCAGCTGGACAATTGCTGGGTACTGGATTCCTTCTTTGAGGAGCAGCTGGTGGAAAAAGGGAAATTTGCTTTTATCGCTCAGCGCCTCTGAAGCAATTGCATCACTGATCTGAAAAAGCAATGAAGAAAACTGTGTTATATTGGGGGTCAGATAAAGTCCAAAACTTTAGTTTTTAATAAATTCAACTTGGTATTGATGAACAAATAAATTATTGTTGATTAGCAATTATATTACATCAAGAAACTGGATATTAAGCACAGATTTTTAACAACACTGTATATAAAAATGGAATACAAGAAACAAATTAGGAGAGGCAAGGCTGGCGTTGCGGCAGTATGACGCCCAATCTTGAAGCTCCAAGCTCGCCATTGATATCTCTGCTGCTGGACGGTCCTTTTGGACCTAAACTGTACTGTAGAGAAAGTGATAGACAAGGCCACATCCTGCTGATCCCAGGGACACTGCGAAGTCCCTGGTAGATCCAGGAGAAGCCCTTTTTTTCTGGCGGCAGAGAGGCGGCTATTAAAGCTATTGAAATTGGGACAGCTACAGAATGGAAGAAAAGCTAGAGAGAAAGTGTGTCGATTTGGTGAGATAATTCATTATTATTTGAGAGAACACCCTAAAAGACTAAATGTAAAGTTAAATTTGAAGACAGAAGAGGTCAAGCAGCGAGATGAAGCCTGAGTCAACTTAGTTGGTTTTTTAACCCTTTTTATTGCTGGAACTTTTACAAACGCTTTTTAATTTTTTAAACTGAACTGTTTTTTTCCTCTTTCAAATACTTACATAATAATTTTTATTGTTTAAGACTTTCTTTTTCTTTCTTCAATGTCTTATTGTATTTTTTTCTTTCTTCAACACCTTATTGTATTTTTTTAATTCTTTTTTTTTCTTTTTGTTCTGAATATAAGGAGGGAAGTGAAAGTAGAGGAAATAAGTAAAATAAGCCACCCAGAGGTTTGGAAACATTGTTTTCTTTTTCTCATTTGAGTGTTTGAGTTTGTTGTGAAAAGTAAGAGCTGGTGTTATATTTTAAGAACTCTGAACCTATTTATTGATAATAATAGTGGGATGAGCATGGAAGAATGTTTATACAGGTGCTCCTCTGGGATTCTGTCAGTGGTTAGAGTCTGGAGTTGAAAGAAAGCTTGGAGTTGAAAGAAAGAAGATAGCAGTAACCTTGGAAAGAGAATTGTTAATTTTGCTTGGAACTTAATAAAAAAGCCTTGGACTGAATAGTGGCAGTGGGGTTTTTTTGGTTTTTTTTTTTACAGAAAGCTTGGTTTTTTTCCTTTTATTGTTTTTTCTTTGGTGTCACTTCTCTACTTTCCCCCTCACTTAGTTATTCTCAGCTGGACTGAGGCATTTTACAGATGAAGCCTGTTTTTTTTTAAGGAAGGTGTATTTTTTTTCTGTTTTCTCTTGGACACATTAACAGATATATACTTTTTTCTTTTTTTCTGCTGGAGCTTGTCATTCCACTCTACTTAATTAGATTAAGGCATACAAGAGCCTGAAGCTTTTCTTTTTTTCTTTTTATTGTTATTTGGGATTATATTTGCCCTCCATATAAGTGGATTAAGGTATAGAAGAACCTGAAGTCCTTGTATCTCTCAGTCATCATATAGTATATCAATTGTTTGGAAATGAGTAAAAAGATAATGGCCATTAGCTCTTCAATACCAACTTCTTCTTCTGCATCATCTGGAGGACAAAGATCAATACAGAAGATGTTGCAGCAGGAAAAAGAAATGGAAGTGACATTGTAGATGATTATGCAAGGAATTTTAAAAATACAAGTAAGAACAGAGAATAATGAAAGTAGAACAGAGAATATTGAACAAAGAACAGAAAAAAACATGAAAAAATGGAGAATATCCACAAAATGATGATGAGATATGTGGACAAATTTCAAAAAATTGAAGAAAAAGATGAACAAAGAGACAAGAAAATTGGAGATATTGACAGGAGATTGAGCATGGTCGAAAAAGATAAGAGTGGAATATTGGGATGGGAGATCAACAGATTGGAATTTTATCTCAGATTTCAAAATATAGAAGAAAAGGGATGAAAGTTGGCAGAAATAATGATAGAAATTATGGCAGAAGCATTAGAGATAATCAAAGAGAAGATGATGGATGGAATAGACGAGGTGTTTCGATTTTTTACAAGATATGCAGTGAGAAATAAACTGCTAAGAGAAGTCCATATAAGATTCACTAAGAAAGCAATCAAAACACAAATACTACAGATGGCAAGAGATAAAATATTGAAATATAAAGATAAGGAGATTGTGATTCTGAAACAAGTACCAAGAAGAGTGAGAGAGATGAGAAGAGAATATCAATTTTTGACTAAAAATTTATTTTTAAAAAGGTGTTTATTACAGATGGCTGATACCAGAAGGTCTCATGTTTATATGGCAAGGACCAAGACAAAGAATAGATTCAATTGAAAAAGCAGAACTATTTTATGCAGAATATTTTAGAGGGAAAGAGGAGGTGACATGAAAAGAAGAATCATTAATTGAATTTCAAGAGGAATGTCTAACAGTGACTGAAAAAGAAGGTGTGGTAGGTGGCATTGTGGAGCCTAGAGAACAACGAGATCTACTAGAGCAGCAAACCCTTCTTATAAAGTATAAATATGGAAGAGAAAAAATGATTACAATTAATATAAATGGACTCAATTCAGCTATTAAAAGAAGGAAAACATTTTATAAATTAGAGAAATTAAAATTTGATATAATCTGCCTACAAGAAGTACATATTAAAAAGCAACATGAACAAATATTGATACAGCCAAAACTAGGGAAAATATTTACTGCATTGACAGGTTGTAAGAAAAGAGGAGTGGTTTTATATATTAAAGATACAATTCCAGCGGAACAAATTTATACAGATGCTGATGGAAGAATATTGATGGTGGAAATTATGGACAACAATATGAAAATACTTTTAATAGCAATTTACTCTCCAAATGACAATCAAGAGAATTTTATATAAAATTACACATGAAAATAATTGGATTGGATTATGTTAATATTTGCATGATAAGAGATTTTAATGGAATAGTAGATGAGAAATTGGACTATAAAACACAAAAAACAATAAAACAAAGTAGAAAGACTCTTTCAAAATCTTTTTTTTTAAATGACAGATGAAATATTTAAAAGATGCATGGAGAGAAAGAAATGCTAAAAATAGACAAGATACCTTTTATTCAAATTCATCATGGTGTAGAATAGATATGATATGGATGTCAACAGAATTGATTTTTAACATACTGGAAATTGATATAGAAACAAATACTTGGGCAGACCACAATCCAATGACAATTAAATGGAAAGGACAAAGGAGAAGATCTAGATGGACTTTAAACAATACCATATTAAAAGAAAAGGACTTTGTACAGAAAATGGAGAAAGAATTGGCTTTCTTTTTTAAAGAAAACAGAAAAGAGGACACATCAATGCAGAATCTTTAGGATACAATGAAGGCCTATGCTTGAGGCTTGATAATAGACTATACAAGGAAAAGAAATACTAAGAAAAGACAAGCTTTTAAAACATTAGAGGATGATTACAAGAGACTTGAAAAAGAGTTACAGAAACCTCCACAAAAACGGACATTAAAATAAAAATGGACACAATTAAACATAAAATATGGGTTAATGGAAAAGGAGGAACTAGCACAAAAACTTAGAGGTGCTAAACAGAATTACTTCGAAGATGCAAATAAACCAGGTAGATGCTTAGCGTATAAACTGAAAAAAGAGAGAACAACCTCGGATGAAAAACAACACAGGACATATTATACCGTGTCCTCCTCTATCTTACAGAAAGAGAGCCGAAATGGAGAAGCCAGTTGTGAAAGACAAAGCACACCCTGACTGCTTCCATAGGTGTGAAGAGGCTAAGAGGGAGTCCAGTGCTGCTGATCAAGGGACCTGGATTAATTGATCATCAAGTTTCAGGAGTTTGCTGGTCTCCAGCATTGAGCTGTGTCTGTTAAGACAATGCCAAGGGATAAAGACACCAGCAATGACCTTAGAGAAGGAATTGTTGCTGCCTGTCAATCTGGGAAGGGATACAAGGCCATTGCCAAACAATTTAAAGCCAATCATTCTATAGTGAAGATTATTTCAGAAGTGGAAACATTCAAGGCAGCTGCCAACCCAGGAGGGACCATCCCAGCATGTTCACCCAAGGTCGGACCCTGCAATGCTCAGAGACATGGGGAAAAAACCCAGGAGTTCCACCTCAGACTCTAAAAGCCTCAGTGAGCCTGTTAAATGTTCTAGTTCATGAGAATAGAATCAGAAAAAGACTGAAGAATTATGGTTTCCTTGGAAGGGTTGCCAGAAGGAAACTTATCTCTAAAAAGAAAATGGCAGCACAGCTGAGGTTGGCCAAGTTGCCTCTGAACAGACCACAAGACTTCTGGAACATTCTCCTTTGGACAGACGAGACCAGAGTGGATACGTTTGGCCATAATGCACAGAGCCACGTTTGGTGAAAACCACACACAGCATATCAGAACCAACATGCCACACCAACGGCCAAGATCAGTGTGGAGGAGTGAGGATTTGGGCTTCTTTCGCAGCCAGAGGACCTGGGTACCCTGCGATCATTGACTCCGCCATGAACTCCTCTGTATACCAAAGTGTTCCAGAGTCCAAGGTGAGGCCCTCTGTCTGACGACTGAAGCCTGGTGGACTTTGGGTCATGCAAGAGGACGATGATCCCAAACACACCAGCAAGTGGCTGAAAAAGGAAAGAATCCAGGGGTTGCAATGGCCCAGTCAGTGTCCAGACCCCACCCCGATTGAAATGTGGTGGTGGGACCCTCAAGAGAGCTCTGCAGAAACAAACCCCACAAACCTCAATGAACTGAAGCTGTGTTGTAGAGAAGAGGGGGCCAAAATTCCTCTCCCAACTATGTCAGACGCTGATTAAGTCATACAGAAAACAATTACTTCAAGTTGTTGCTGCTAAAGGAGATTCTACAAGCAATTTTATCATAAGGTGAATTTAGTTTTCCACACATGGCTTCCCCATTTTGGCTTTCTTTTTGTAAAATAAACAAGGACATGGTGTAATATGTCCTGTGTTGTTGTTGTTCATCTGAGGTTGTATTTACCTACTTTTAAGAACTGCCAAAGACCAGGTGATTTTTATCAGATGTCCTGATAGATAAAATCATACAACTCAAAGAGGGTGGACTTCCCTTTTCACATGACTGCATTTCCTCTGATTTTAGACAAAGATGAAATTGTGTAAATTCCCAATTCAGCTCTGAGTCAGCAGCTGAAATCCTTTCATGCACCCCCAAAATTCTCCTCAGGTGCTGTGATGGGGTTTGTGCCAGTAGAGGTAGATATTAAGCCCCAAACATCAGTTCAATAGAAGGGATTGGGGATAGCTTTGGCATGGTATATTCTAATAATTGGGAAGAAATCTGGATAGCTATGTTTTTCTTTTTAACTTTAAGCATATAAACTTTAAAGTCAATCCTGCCATTGCTCTAAATGGGCTCCTTTGATGATGGCAGATCCAAGATTCAGTCTCAGAGAAAAGTAACGCTGGGTAAGGAAAGGTGTGACTTGCTGTATTGGCTACATTTGTTTTCCAAAGACTTTGATTTATGAATAATTAGAGAATTATTATATCAGTAGGAACCAAGTTTCCTCAAGAGTCTACACAATAGTACTGCATTATCAGTTTAAACCAAGTATATTTAGCAAGTAAGAGGCTCACAGACCGAAAGAGGCTGGAGATGGTTTCTGTTCCAGAAGTTTGAGTTCTGTCACTGCATGGCGGTGTGAGCTCCCATTACTTGCCTCAGCTTCTGCCCACCTAGCAGTTCTAAAGCATGTGACAACGCTAGTAGAAAAATTGATACCACTTTGGTGGAAAATATGGCATGTTTCATGCAGATGGTTGGGCCCCTGCCAATGCTGGACTTGATCAGATGTGACACCCAACTGCAAGACGACATGGGTGGTGAGAGAATGCCTGGATGATGCCACAGGACACCTCTCGTTTTCTGGTGCAGAGCTACTGTCGTTCACCCCCTGTGGTGCACCCTGGAGAAGCTCATGAGCACAAACTAAATGGACTAGCATTCTTTGGTGGTGAAACAAATACTATATGCTAACATTGCAGTCTCCTGGCTAATTATACCTTTGCCACATAATAAATAAATAATTTATCACTTTAGACATGTACATGAGAATCCTTCCTTAGTACTGGTAAGTCATTAATATCTAGAATGAATAACAAGGGTTCAAATATACCCCCTTCTATGCTACCTTTTGGTAAGTATCGATCTTTCTTCTCATTGAGCCCAAACCTCCCTCTCAAACAAGGGCTTGGAGAAAGGGCTTGGATCAGGACCATTAGGCTGAGCTCCATTTTGAGGGAAACCGGTTTCCTCTATAACATTTCTCTCTCTTCTGTGTCAAATGCTGCACTAACATCTATACAGCCAGCAAACCGTGGTTGACTCGACTGACATATTATGTAATTAGATATTTCAAAACAAATCTATTGAAAATATTAGATTATTAATTATTATACAATTTTATGAAACTTTTTACTCTACATAAAACCTTCTTGTTCTTCTGCAAGGGAGGCACTTTTGTTCTACCCAACCTCAAGTTTACTTAAGAGGAGCATGGCATATATTTTAGCAACAATATATATTAGTCTAACTGGCCTATAATTGCTAAAGTCCGTTTTATTCCATATATAATTCACCCAAAACTAGGGATATTTTTTGAATAGCTGAATAGACAGGAGAAAATCCTCTCCAGGGACCTTATTGCTTTTCAGGCCTTTTATGAGGAATTTGAACATGAACATAATAGAAAAAGCCCAATTAACATGTTTGCTAATATGGAGAAAAGCAGTTCTTGAATTTTATGGAGAAGATATGGTTGCATCTGTTCCTCACCCACCAACACCCATCACTCACTTTGGCAGATAGAGAAAAAACACACAAACCTGTGGGACTTTGTAAAGTGCCGCTAATGCTGACAGCTGAATGGAAATGCCCCTGTGAGCTACATCAAAAAGAGCCAGGAGGTTCTCCTTCCTTCCACAGCCATAATTGGGGACATTGGCTTCTCCAGTGGAAAGAATGTCCAGCAAGGCATCCGAAGTGCGTAAAGAGTTCAAATAGTTGTCTTGGACGTTGTAGCCCAGAGTGAGGTTGTGCAGAAGCTGGGAATTCTTGTTGGCCAGTTGAATGTTGAAAATTAATTGTAGGGTGTTAAAAAAAGCAGAAGAACTCTTACTGTAAAAAAAAAATGTTCATGTTATTCTCATCAACAGTAACAAATAACTTTTTAAAAGAACTTAATCCTTTTTGTCTCCATAAGCCTACTGAGTCTTAAGCCAATATTGATCCAAAACCAATAATCAGTTATGCAAACATTGGGAATGGGCTGGACAGAGGCAACTGTAACTGTTACAATCAGAACTTTAAACAAAATGAATTCAAGTGATGAATTCAGGAGTGAATGGGGAGAGGAAAACAATCTGAATTGCCTTCAGTTTTTTTAACCCCATCTTTGGATTTGAGTCTCTTCTACAAAATATGAAAAAAGAGGCACATTATATAACCTCTCTACAGTATCTACATCAGGTAGATAGAGAGGTTATACATAATATAGAAGTAAGTGACAAAAGAAGAAAAGGAGAGTGTTAGAACTGCAAATGGAGGGGATGCAACTTCAATCACCCTGAATGACTTACAGAGATGGACTAGAAGGAGCACTGTGGAAAGGCAATGTTATAGGCGATACTCGTGTTTCAGTTGTGACTATAGCAATGAGATGGTCTCCTGGCCTGTAAAAGCTCCATGGATTGTTTCCATCCTGGTGCTCCAAACTCAGAGGGCATTTAATTCCAAGCTTCCCAGAGACTGGATGGCACAACAGGAGCATCAAAAGCAGAAGCAGGAGGTCCATAATTCATGGAGCTTTATTGCTCTTCCTTTTTTCTAACACTAACAGCAGGAATAGTTGGTAGAATTCAAAGCAATCTCACAAGATGGAAATGCCAGGGACTTTCCTGATATAAACAGAGAGACATTCAGCTTCACCTAGAAAGGAGAGAGAGGTACAATCAAGAGCAGAGCCCCTTCCTGTCCCAAAACATGTTCCCTCAGATCTTGACAGAACAATTTTATCCTTTTCAAGATCCTTTGCTTATGGCTTCAATCTGATGTCTCTATCATAGGCATGGAGATCTCAAAGGCCCAGATGGTCATAATTACAGGGAGAAGCAACTTCTTCTCTTGGGATCCTGAGCTTCTTCTGGGCTCCATGTGTGCAGAGGAGAAGCTGGAGAAAAGCTTGTTGGTGAAAAGCCTACAACTACACTCCTGGGGTCAATTTCTGTAGTAGTTGTGGTCCTTCCTGTCAGGACGTGTCCATAAAGTGATGCTGGAGGAAGATAGTTTAATAATAAGGGAATTGAGTTCTGCTGTCCTTCATCTGGGTCTCTTGTCTCCAGAGTCTGCTGGAGAAGGTCACCTAGAAGTATGGTGACCCTTAACTTTTGGGCTACCTATCTTCTAATGCCAAGGAAGCAATGAGTCCCCTTGGATTCTGCCTAATGTTAAGAGTGGGGCCTGTTTGGGATTTTCTTTTATATCAGAACTTCATATATGAATCCTAAATTGGAGCTGATTTTTAAAAGTGGGACACTTTTGACATTCCCAACTCTGAGGCTGTGGGGTGAACCCCTTCCCTAAAAAGCCTCCAAGTGCTTAGAAACTGCTCTTGGGGCAACTGCATCCCTGGTTTATTTGGATCCATTGTTGAGGGATTGTGTCTCTTATCTCACTGAAGTCTATCTCCCTTTGCTTAGAAGGGGGAACTGGAGAGGGGGCTGAGGGGGGGGGGATGAAGGAATAGGCAGGTCCCTCCTTATGATGAGAAGAGAATGGCCCATATCCCAGGTCCTCCTCTCAGGGCCTGGCTGTAAGGTCCTAGGTGGCTCTGGGTTCAAGCTGTGTCTTTTGAAGGGGCTTCTCTCCTCCATGAGGGTCTCTGCCATGTCTCTCTGAGGCCTGGGTGGGCCCAGAGGGGAGGAAGCCCCTTTTCAGTCAGAAATGAGCCCACCTGGATTCCTGGGTTCACCCCAGGAGGGACCCCAGGGGAGAGAGGGAAGGGCGGCTGTGGCCATCAGGGGTTCCTTATTGGCTCTCGAGGCTGCAGCTAAACCTGGGTTTGTCTCAGGGTGGCTGTGAGAATGTTTCCCCACACTTGGTGACGTGTGTTGTGTAAGCAGGATCCTCGCAGGAAGAAAAGTGTCTCCAGCTTATCTTCAGTTATAATCGATTGTCCAACTGTCTCCCCTGAATTAATGTATTTTGGGGTTCCAGTAATTGAGCCCTCGGCCAACAGGCTCAGAAAACAAACCATGGGTGACAGTTACAAGTGTGAATGAAAGTTTCATGGGTGAAGGGACCAGGCTAAGTGTGTCCTATGGATCTGATCAGAGGCAGTTTGTGTCTTCTCAGCTGACCTTCTGCCCTGCCCATTCCTGCCCATCCATTGTTCCTACTTGCTAGGAATGGAATTAAAACCCCTCGGTTGGTGTGTGTGTGTGTCCTCTGCTGGCTGACAGGAACTGAGAAATATCCTTTTGATGAAAGAGGGAAAAATCCCGGATTCCCTGCTGACCCTCCAATGTCCCCCTCCGGCCCCCATGAAATTAGGGAAACAATGACTTCCGCCTCTTTGGAGGCCCTTCACTTCAGAGACCCCCGTCTGTGGGGGATGAGCCCCTGGCCCCTTGGGTCTCCCTTTGCCGCCCCTCCCTTCATAAACCCCCCTCAGTTTCTCTCCCCCCCGCCCAACCAGCCGTCTGGAGACCCAGAAGAGGATCCGAGGGGAGACCCTCCCCATCCAGCTCCAGCTTTGGGAGTCAGGAGCTCAGCCGGCCTGAGGAGGGGCAAGGAGGCTCAGGGGAAACTCCATCTTAAACCAAGATGGACTTTTATTCAAGGTGCCAAAAAAAGAGAGAAGTTTCCACACACAGAACACGGTGGAAAAAAGGAAAAAAACTCCACAATTCTCCACTTTTCTCCTTTTTCCCACCACAAAATGGAGGACCCTATTGGGCTTGTGCCAGCTTTAGTTGTCCCTCTCATTGCCTGTAGGGGGCAGTCTATAGTCTGGCCTTTAAGTGATTCGTTTGCCCTCCATAAAGACATAAGCAGTTAGAATAATGGACAAATGGAGTGAAAGAGACCTTAGAAGTCATCTGTCCAAGTGCCCAGTGCAGGATCTACTAGAGCATGTTGCTCAAACTTAGCAACCTGAAGATGAGTGGACTTCAACTCCCCAAATTCCCCAGGCAGCACTCAGGGTCCTTCCTCCACTGGGTCTTTCCATGATTTAGCTGTCCCTCTCACTGCCTGTAGGGGAGGGCAGTCTACGGTCTGGCCTTTAAACCATACCTGACCTCTGCAGGCAGTGAATCGAACAGCTAAAGCTGGCAAAGATCCATGTGTTTCTTTAGGCACCTTCTCACAAGGCCTTTTGAATATGAATCATATCTGATCTTTTATGCGTATTTCCCTGTCATCATCTGGGCCTGGAGAGGGAAACCTGGATTCTCTGGATCTCTAATACCAGATTCAGATCCAAGGGACAACATTTTAATTTCACCCCCAGAGAAGGGGTGGAATCTGGGGCTCCCCAAACCTCCAGGCGACCAAGGCCCTTCAGAGGGAGCCGCTCCGGCTGAAGCCAATTCAGGGCTTAAAACCCCTTCAGGATTGGCTCATCTATTGATAAGCCATACCCTTAGGTGAAGGCAGCTGGTTGGAGGATATTGTTCAAATCTTAGGTCCAGGCTAATCAGAGCCTTGGCTTGTGACGTCAGAGGCTCCTCCTGAGCTCATTGGCTGGAGCTCACCATGGTAACCTTGGGGGAGCATCCTTGGGGGAGTCTGGACCACATAATGGAGGCTCTTCTCAAGACGATGACGACAACGGCAGCTGCGGAGGTAGAGGCAGGACGAAGGGGGTGGCGGCGGCGGCGTTCCAGCGACCCGAGCGGCGCGACGATGGCACCACCTCCGAAGGCCGTTCGGGGGCTCGAGACGCTGGAGGCCGATAGAAGGCCTGCGGGAGGGCCGTAGGCCGGCCGGAGCAGCGCTCGGACCAGGACCAACAGCGGGGGGGGGGTCACCGAAGCAAGGGGAGGCAGGCTACGACAGGACTAGTTCCTAAAGGTCTTTGCTGGAGCCTGGCAGAAGGAGGGAGACCTGTGGCACCAGGGGCAGGGCGGGTTTCTGCCCTGGAGACTGGCAGGAGGCCTAGCGCCAGGCAGGCAAAGGATTCATCTGCCTCTGCCATCTGCCTGCCATGGCTGTGCCCAGGTGCCCCTCACTGACCATCTGTAACCATCTGCAACTACCTGCCCACCTGTTATTCTGGCTATTTATAACCGCTCCCAGCTGACTGCTGTGCGTGCCTGCTTATTACCCCCCACCATCTTTCACCCCTGCCATCCTATTGTTCATCTACCCACCCCGTTTATCATCAAATATCATCAAGTATTTACTTAGACTATCTGCCTTTACCCACACCACAGACTGCCTCCTGGCCTCCATCTACTTACCATCTACCTACCATCTACTTACTATCCACCTACCATTCATTTACCATCTATTTACCATCTATTTATTATTTGATTTATCATCTGAGGTGGAACCTGGCTTGTTGACTCAATTTGACACCGATGGCACCCTGGCCCTGTTACAGCTCTCTCCAGCATTTACTCGAGGTCAGACTTGCTCCTACTGCGGGAGTCCCCCCTCTCGCATGTATGGCCCTTTGCCCTCTCAAGGGCCCACCTTAATGACGGGTTTGTTAACCCCGAGAGGTGGAAGAAGCGAAGACTTAGCGGGTTTTTAACTAAATGTTTTTTATCCATTTTAGGGGGTTCCAGGGTGGGTGGGAGGGAGAATCAGGCCAGGAGGGGGACTTTTGCCAGACGAACAGGTGAAGTCAAGGGGGGAGTGAGCGGAGTAGGGGGGGGAAGGGAGAATGATATTCCAATAGAGGGTTGTTTTATTCCAACGGTCGTGGGGAGGGGTGGGTGCGAGGACGGAAGAAAATCTTGTAGTCGGTTGGGAGACCGTGGCTGCTGGACACACCCGGTCACTTGTACCAACCCCCGCAGTCTAGGTGGCCAGGGCCTACAGAGCCAGGGCCTGAGGCTGATGCTCTGCAATGCAAGGTCCGCTGTCAACAAGGCCCCCCTCATTAATGAGCTGATCTCGGATTGGGAGCTGGACCTTGCAGGGATAGTGCCCACCAGGCTACCGTGCATTTCATCAGCCCCGGGCCCTGGGTAAGGGTGGTGGGGTGGCGGTAATTATACGGGAGAGTCTGGAACCGAGGGAGTTCACTGTGCCACAGATATCCGGGTGTGAGTCCCTGTGTGTGAAATGGGGCCCAGGGAGGCAGTTGGGCTTGCTGATTGTATACTTGGCTCCTCGCTATGCATCAGCGGCCCTGCCTGAGCTCCTCGAGCTGATCGCAGAGACGGCGGTTGACACCCCCAAACTTGTGGTTATGGGGGATTTCAACCTGCCGTCGACGGGTGAAGCATCTGAGGCGGCTCGGGAGTTCATGGCTTCCATGACAGCCATGGACCTGACCCAATTAATTCAGGGCCCCACACACGAGGGTGGTCACACACTGGACCTTGTTTTTGTCTCTGGACAGTGGACGAGTGATCTGGGAATAGGGGATCTGGTTATTACACCCCTGTCATGGTCAGATCACTCATCTCTCCGGCTCGACTTCCCTGGCGCTACCCCCCACCGCAGGGGAGGCGGAACCAAACTGTCCTAGATGGTTCCGCCCCAGGCGACTGATGGAACCGGATAGGTTCCAGACGGAGCTTGGGCCACTTCCTGTAGCCCTGACCCGCTCCCGGACGGAGGACCTAGTAGCCGCATGGAATACTGCAGCTGCTGGGGCCTTGGACCGGGTAGCGCCTTTGCGGCCTCTCCTGCGGCAACGAACCACCCTGGCTCCTTGGTTTACCGAGGAGCTGAGGGTGATGAAATGCCACAAGAGACGCCTAGAAAGCAGGTGGAGGTCCTCACGCTCCGAATCTGACCGAACACAGGTAAGAGCCTATTTACGGACCTACCTTGTGGCACTAAGAGCGGCCAAACGCAGACACTGTGCCGCTCTTATTGCGTCCGCAGATAACCGCCCTGCCTGTCATGATGTTAAAAAGTTTGCTAGGCCTGAACTGCCTGAATTGACACTCAAGAGTTAAACTAAGAAAGCTTTATTGCGCAGGTCATAAAACAAAAAAAAAGGTTCTTATCTGAAAGTGATTTATTGCGCACGCGTTACACATTCCAAAATTCTTCTCTTCTTTGTTCGGCAGCCAACTTTTGGCTGACGGAGCTTTCATTATCAAAATGTAACCAATTAGTTATTTCTGTTTCATTTACTTTTATTATTTTATTATTAAAGTTTGTTTATTAATTAGAATACTTTTAAAGACTTATTTTTCTCAATATCTCAAAAGATATGCGGAAGGGAATCAGCCACGGTCCATTGATCTCCAACAGGGTGTTTTTCCCTTGACAACTTGGTAGCAGAGGATGGTTTTTGATGATACCAGCTGAGATGACTACAATTTATGGCTGTATTTTTCTCTTCGCGCTATCTTAAGATAACCAACTAAGCCTAATTAGCAATGTCGGAGAAAAAGAAAAAAAAGAAAAAGAAAGACCGGGAGAGCACAGATGGATCAGCTTCCTCTGACAAGGAGGCTCCCTCGGACACAGAGAAGCAAGATCAAAACGTGCTTCAGGAACAACAAATTCCTTCAGGTGCTGAGCCAAATATGGGAGAAGGAGCTACAGGACGCGACATCCACGAAACGAGGTCAGTGGTTCCTCCTTCTAAAATATCTCCAGGAGATTATGAATTTTTGGGGGCCAAGCCAAAACTTCCCACTCTGCCAGAGCCACTCCATTCCCAGACCCTCGCAGATTATCAAACGATTGATGAATGGCAACTGCCAGCACAGAAAAAATCCTCCCACGCAGAAAGCAGATTTTATGAAATCCCCCCAGATGATGAGCAAGAAATGCAAAGCTATCTTGATCAAATAGAACTGTTTGAAAAATATGCTAGGGAGGCGAGAGTGTGTTTTGAAGAGATAAGGCGAAGTAGGAGAAGCTACCCCACTCCCAAAATGTCTGAGGACGCCATCTTGTCTTCAAAACAACAGCCTAAGACACACCCCACAGAGTTCATTGGTAAATTAGAACGAAGAGACATGTACACGTCACCGAGGTCACGTGGTCCCTTTGAGTCAATTGAACTTCCGGCCATGTATAGAGGGCTGCAGCCAAGAAGTGAAGCTGCACTGCCATCTGCTGGCGGAGAAAAATCATTACAGCAAAAGATGATGAGGTTTAAAGAATTAGCTGTGAGTCCTTTAGAAGCCAAAACTTTGCCTCCAAAGGTTAAGTCTTCAACACCCCCTGGCGGTGCGGAATTCTCCCTAGATGGAAAAAGGCAAAGCCAAAGGCGAATTCGAGGAAGCCAATTTGATGTTGCCACGCAAAGGCCAATGACGCAACCCCAGCATCCCCTGGTTCAACAACCAGATTTGCAACCAGAGCAACAAATTGTTCCTCAGCAGGTATTCACAGTCACCCCCTTGACTGGTGAGTCCAAATTAAAGGAGTCAGGAGAGAATTATAAAGCCTGGGTCAGTGAAATTGCGCTCTTACTTCGAAGAGAAGGCACACATTCCATGATTTTTAATCCTCCTCCTCCACCGTGGACGCCTGCAATAAGAGACCTCGAAAACAGAGCAATCACGACTTTGCTCATGTCAATGGAAATTGAGATCCAAGGTATCTTTCCACCTGATGCAACTGCCCAAGAAATATGGGCTATTTTGGAAGATTGCTACAGGCCCGTTTCAATTGAATCTTCATGTTTGCTCATGTCTGAGTTCCATGGTTCGAAGTTGAAACCTGGTGAACGAATTGGTGGACATTTGACCAAACTGAAAAGAATGAGAAGTGAATTGAGACAAAATGGCCATGTAATCGATGATATCCAAATGATTAGCATCATCATTAACTCATTGAATTATGAATGGAAAGATGCTGTTGCAAAGATTAACTACGTGCCTATTGCTCAACGCACAGTTAACCACGTTTGCAGACTTTTAGTGGAAGACGAAGCTATCAGGTTAGCTACCCCACATCTGCAACGGCCTCCAGCATCAAAGGCTCCAGCCAGACGTCCCTTCCGAGGAAGAGGCTACGCTCCAAGGATGCCAAAGTGCTACACCTGCAACCGTGTGGGACATGACACCCGGGATTGTCCCCAACGAGTTCCAGCTCCCGCCACGTACCAGCCCAGAGGAACAGATTCCAGAGGCAGAGGTAGAGGCGGAAGACAAGGTCGTCGTGGTCCAAGGCGTGATCCACAAGCTCCGCTTGCAACACTGGCCATAACCAACGTTCCACAACCTGATCCAAAGTTCGACAGACGTCTTTTGTGGACTTTAGATAGTGGAGCAGCTGTGCACGTTACCCACAGAAGGGAACTTTTCACAGAGATGGGCGAACCAGAGCCCGAGTATCGAGAACTGTATTCCTTCACCAACCACACTTGCAAGGTTATGGGAAAAGGAACTGTTTACATTGAAGAGCTCGATACACACATCCCTGATGTTTATTACATACCTTCAGCAACCAGTAATTTGCTTAGTCAAAGTCACTTGTCTAGAGATTTAAAGTTCCAGGTTCACCACCTCGAAAAAGCAAGTTACTTAGTTAAAGATGGTGATATTGTTGCTGAAACCATGCTGATTGGTGGTGTTTATTACTTAAAGCCAAAGCCTAAAGGGCAAGCACAGGCAAGTATGCAAACTCCAAAAAGGCACAACGCAGACCCAGAGAGAGTTGTCCCAGAGAGAGAAAGCGTTACTGTGCCAAAGGCTCCTAAAGCCAACAAACAAAGAAAACAGAAACAGATTGCTCAGAGCAAGCCTGAGGGTCCTCATGAAACTGTTAATGTTGAGAATTCACTGACTGGTAAACCTTTGCATTCCAGGTGTATTCACAAGTGGCACAGAAGATTGGGGCATGCCAGTTTCCGTGTTCTTAGAAAGATGCCGGAGTTCGCAAAAGGTTTGGATCTAAAGGGGTGTAAGGTGTTTTTGGATTGTGCGGTTTGCAAAAAGGCTAAATCCAAGGCGGCTGCAATTCCCAAACACGCTACACGCCTGTCAACACGCATTTTTGATTTGGTACACACTGACATAGTGGGTCCTTTCCCACCAACACTTGGTGGCAGAAAGTATTTTTTAACAATTGTAGATAATCATTCTAGATATGGATTTGTATATCCTATGAGAGAGAAATCTGAGACCTTTCAGATCTTTAAAGACTTTGCAGCGTTTGTTTCTACACAATACCAAGTTCGCATCGCCAGAATCCAGAGTGACCGTGGTGCAGAATTCATGTCTCAGCGTTTCCAGGACTGGATGCGTAAGAATGGAATTCTTCATCAGACATCTGCTCCATATACACCGGCTCATAACGGAGTCGTAGAAAGAAGACAAAGGGTTCTACAAACCATGATGCGTTGTCTTCTAGAAGATGCCAATCTCAGTAACGCATACTGGGGTGAAGCAATCAAATATGCAAATTACATTGTCAACCGTACTTGGAGCAGTGTAATCAATCAAACTCCTTTCTACATGCTGTATGGCTACAAGCCTGATCTCAAGAACCTCCATATTTTTGGTTCATATGCTATGGTAAACACTCCCTTAAGTCAAAGAAGAAAGGGAGGTACAGTAGCAAAGAGACTGAGATTTATGGGTATTGATGATAATTCAAAATGGTACAAATTCATTGATACTAAACATGTGATTGTCATTTCACAATCTGCTAATTTTGAGGAAGACATTGACTGGTCCAGGATTCATTCCAATGATCCTGAAGTTTATTTTCCTAGAGATGGTGTTCCAGATGCCACGCAGCCTGATGACAATTCGCAGGCAGATATTCCTTCTACCAGTTCTTCACAACCTGATGTTCCGTCTTCGCAAGCCGCGGATGCTGATGCTAGCGACGAACGTGAGGACAAGGATGATGATGATGAAGAAGAAGAAGACTGGACTGATGTTCCTAGACGCTCCAAGAGGGCCACAAAAGGAATCCCTCCACAACGTTATTCATGGCAACTGACAAAGTCACCATTACCTTTGATTTGCAACGTTACTCTTCCTCCAGAGACATTCACACAAATCAAACAGCTTCCTGATTCAGAACAAGACAAATGGTATGATGCAATGCAGGATGAAATGGACAGTTTGAAGAAACTTAATGTATTCACACCTGCAAAACCTCCAGCAAACAAGAAAGTCATTGGCACCCGATGGGTCTACAGAATCAAGAAGAAACCGAATGGTGAGTCTTTATACAAAGCCAGACTTGTAGCTCAGGGTTTCGCTCAACGTTATCCTGAGGACTACACAAACACTTACTCACCAACAGTCAGAACTGAAAGTGTAAAAATTGCTTTAACCACTGCAACTATTCTTGGTTTAGAAGTTTTCCAATTTGATGTGGACACAGCTTATCTACATGCAGACCTAGATGAAGAGATCTACGTGAGAAGCCCTCCAGGATTCCGAAAGCAAGAAGGGGATACCTGGTTCCTGAACAAAAGTCTTTATGGTCTGAAACAGTCAGGTTTAATGTGGTATTTATGTCTTACTGACAAACTAAATTCAATGGGCTTTATTAAGTCCGAAACTGATGAATGCGTGTTCACAAAAAGATCTAACAATGCATATGAGATAATTCTTGTTTATGTTGATGATATTGTTTATATTGGTCCAAATAAGAAAATGAGTGAGATTTTTGCCAAAAGTTTGCAGAGATACTTCACACTAAAATCTTTAGGACACATTAGCACTTATTTAGGTGTTCAAATTGAAAAGACACAGAAGGGGTTTAGTCTTTCACAAGAAGAGAAAATTGACCACATTCTACATCATTGCAACATGAAAGATGCTAGCACAACAAAGACACCCATGCAAACAGATTTTCACAACTTAACACATGAACCAAGTCCTGAGTTCGAGGATCAAACACTCTATCGTTCAGTCATTGGTTCACTATTATACATTAGTAGTTGGACCAGACCTGACATCGCACTTAGTGTTAATCTTTTATCACGACACGTAGGTAAGGCAACACAATTTCATTGGTCATGCATTAAGAAGTTGTTGAAATACCTAAAACACACTAAACACATGAAGTTATTGCTAGAACCAACACACACTGATCAACCAAAGCTGATTTGTTTTGCCGATTCCGACTGGGCGAGCGACAAGAAGTCACGCAAAAGCACTTCTGGTTACATGATGTTCCTAAATGGTTGTCCTGTTTACTGGCAAGTGAGAAAACAGAGTTTTGTTTCATGTTCATCTACTGAAGCTGAATATGCTTGTGTTTCAGATGCTTGTAATTCTCTAACGTGGTTTGATGCTTTGATCACAGATATCTGGACACGTCCGATTCGACCAATCACCGTGATGGAAGATAATGTATCTGTTGTCTATATTTCTGAGTCACATTTTACAGGTTCTAGGTCCAGACACATTGACATTCGTTATCAAAACACAAAGCAATTAGTTAAGCAAGGTTTTGTTAAATTGCAATATGTTTCTACACATGATCAGATTGCAGACATGCTTAACAAACCACTTGCCGCAAATCAACACGAGTATCTGGGAAAGAAGATGTGCCTTAATTGATGATTTGATTATGTCAGCCCAGACTAGCAAAAGAAGGGGTGTCACGATGTTAAAAAGTTTGCTAGGCCTGAACTGCCTGAATTGACACTCAAGAGTTAAACTAAGAAAGCTTTATTGCGCAGGTCATAAAACAAAAAAAAAGGTTCTTATCTGAAAGTGATTTATTGCGCACGCGTTACACATTCCAAAATTCTTCTCTTCTTTGTTCGGCAGCCAACTTTTGGCTGACGGAGCTTTCATTATCAAAATGTAACCAATTAGTTATTTCTGTTTCATTTACTTTTATTATTTTATTATTAAAGTTTGTTTATTAATTAGAATACTTTTAAAGACTTATTTTTCTCAATATCTCAAAAGATATGCGGAAGGGAATCAGCCACGGTCCATTGATCTCCAACAGGGTGTTTTTCCCTTGACACTGCCGCCCTGTTTCGGGTGACCCGCTCCCTCCTATCACAGAGGCCGCGGGAAGCCCCTTTGCAGGGGAGAGCAGAGGAGTTTGGGGAATATCTGCAGGACAAAATCGCTCAGATCCGGAGTGGATGGGCCCCCTTCAGTGGACCAGGGGAGATGTCGGAGGCACGTCTTGAGGCACCACGCTGGGAGGAGTTTGACTCTGTTGCCCCCGAGGATTTGGACAGGTTACATGGGCGACTGCGAGCCACTACATGTTTACTGGACCCGTGTCCCTCCTGGCTTGTACTGGCATCCTGGGAGGTTACACGAGACTGGCTCCTGGGTCTTGTGAACACTTCATTGGAGGAGGGGTCCTTACCGGCCACCTTGAAAGAGGCGGTGGTGAGGCCCCTACTCAAGAAGACTTCCCTGGACCCGGTGGAGCTAGTTAATTATTGTCCCATCTCCAACCTTCCCTTTTTAGCGAAGGTTGTAGAGAGTGTGGTGGCACAACAGTTCCCACGTCACCTGGAGGAAACTGACTATCTAGACCTGCGCCAGTCCGGCTTCCGGCCCAATCACAGCACGGAGACGGCCTTGGTCACGTTGGTGGATAATCTCTGGAGGGCCAGAGATAGGGGCTGTTCCTCTATCCTCGTCCTATTAGACCTATCAGCGGCCTTCGATACCATCGACCATGGTATCTTATTGCGCCGGCTGGAGGGGATGGGAGTAGGTGGCACCGTTTTGCGGTGGTTCTGCTCCTACCTCTCCGACCGGACGCAATGTGTGTAGGCAGGGGAGCAGAGGTTGACCCTGAGGCCACTCACTTGTGGGGTGCCGCAGAGGTCGGTCCTCTCGCCCCTCCTGTTCAACATATACGAGAAGCCGCTGGGTGAGATCATCCGTGGTTTTGGGGTTGGATACCATCAGTACGCTGATGACACACAGCTGTACATCTCCACCCCAAACCACCCCAACGAGGCCGTCGAAATGATGTCCCGGTGCTTGGAAGCCGTTCGGGTCTGGATGGGGGACAACAGACTCAGACTCAACCCTTCCAGGACGGAGTGGCTGTGGCTACCGGCGCCCCGGTTCAACCAGTGGACTCCATCGCTGGCCATAGGGGGCGAACAACTGCCCCCCGTGGAGCGGGCGCGCAATTTGGGCATCCTCCTTGTTGCCCGCTGTCAATGGATGACCATGTGGCAGCCGTGGCAAGGGGGGCATTCCACCAGGTTCGCCTGGTGCGCCAATTGCGCCCCCTATTGGACTGGGACGCCTTACGCACAGTCACTCATGCCTTGGTGACGTCTCGCCTGGACTACTGCAACGCTCTCTACATGAGGCTCCCCTTGAGATGCACCCGAGGACTACAGCTAGTTCAGAATGCGGCCGCGCGGGTTATCATGGGGAGGTCCAGATACTCCCATATAACACCACTCCTGCGTGAGCTGCACTGGCTGCCTGTGGTTTTCCAGGTGCATTTCAAGGTGTTGGTTACCATCTTCAAAGCGCTCCATGGCACGGGACCTAGTTACCTACGGGATCGCATCTCACCTCATACATCCCTGCGACCAATCCGTTCCCACAGGGAGGGACTCCTCCGGGTGCCGTCCACTAAGCAGTGTCAACGGGCGGCGCCCAGGAGCAGAGCCTTCTCTGTGATGGGCCCAACCCTCTGGAATGACCTCCCCCCAGATATCAGAACTACTACCGACTTCCGCTCCTTCCGACAAAAACTTAAGACCCACCTGTTCCAACTAGCTGGCCTAGCTGATTCATAGTCCCACTTTCAACCTCCTGGCAAACACCTTACTTTGGGGTAGTTTTTTAAGGGTGATTTTTAATTGTTATTTGAATTTTAATTTATTATTGTACAGTGCATATCTTACCTCTTCCGTCCATCTATGTATATCTATTCATGTATATCTATATTTTTGTCTTTACATTTTTTGGTATGACTGTACACCGCCCCGAGTCCTGTTTAGGAAAGGGCGCGGTCTATAAATTAAAGTTGTTGTTATTATTATTATTATTATTATTATTATTATTATTATTATTATTATTATTATTATTATTATTATTATTATTATCCTTGGAAAGTGGCTGGATTGGATGGCTGGTACTGGGGGCATCACAGGGTCTCCCTCGCCTGGGCTCCTCAGGAGGGAAAGACTCTTCCCTTTAAGGCAGAATTAATGGGGAGAGGTTAGAAAAGTGGGACAGACGTGTGATACCTGCTGTGTCTGCAGCCTCCATACCTGTCACCAAACTCCTCATCCAACATATCAAAGGTTCTTGTCTCCAGAAAGGGGCTGGTTGGCTGGCTGGCGGTGAAGTGCACTAGGAAAAACCTGCAAGATTTAGAGGCCAAAAAATTGGCTTTAGGCTGTCCCAGTTGGACGGGCATTGCAACCACAATGCTAGAGATTGACCCGCTTAATGATTTGGGGAAATTAACCTAAACTGCAATTCCGTTGGCCAGAGAGTAGTTATTTCCCAATAATACACTTGGCTTAGTGACTGAAATATTCGTTTATTTTCACTTTTTATTGCTTGGATGTTTATACTGCCTTTATTATTTCTCTCAATAGCTCAAGGCAGTGAACATATCTAAGATTCCTTCATCCCCACAAGGACAACCTTGGGAAGGCTGAGAGAGGGACTGGCTCAAGGTCACCCACTGGGCTTTCATGGCTGAGATGGGACTCGTAAGTACTGCGGGTGGGGTGGGGTGTCTGTCTTAATTCGAATGGTCACCACCTTTTCCTGTTATCAGAAATCATAGCAATACAAAGATGGCAAAATTGATGGAGAGCCGATATTGATTCCTTTGGAGGTTTTTGAGCAATGAGATGCCTTGAGTTGGACTCGGAATCAAATGGGAAGTCAGGATAGTTTGAAGAGAGATCAGTACTGAGGGATTATGTTGGTGTTTCTCAAACTAGGCCGCTTTAAGGTATTGGGGGGGGGGACTTCAATGCCCAGAATTCTCCAGCCAGCAAGCTCTGCAGATTGTCCATTGGTTCTTCTCTCCCACTGCATCCCATGCTAGAGAAAATGATGGACTCCAAAACTTTGGGAAAAAGCCAGAATGGAAAAGGCAGGTTAGCAAAATTAGCCCTGAACTGAGAGAGGATGTGACTGTTTCTCTTCGTTTTTCAAACAGGTCAGCAACAAGGAAGAAATGGCCATACGGTCAATATCCTTGGATGATCTCTCAGCAACCAATGATGGTCTCAACCTCTAGGTTGATAAATTGAGATACTCCTTTTGACTTTCAGACCCAGGAATTCCAGAAAGACAATCAATGGATGAAAGAGCAGCACAGCTGTCTCCAGGAGAAAGTAGATCAACTTAAGACCACAACAGAAGATCTGCAGAAGATCATGCCATCAGTTAGAGTTCAAGCTAGAGAACACATCTTTGGTGAAACACATTGAAGAACTCCACAAAGAACTGCATAAGGTCACTAGTCAAGTGTCATCTCAACAGAAAGAAGGCTGACTCTGAGAATGACCTGGAAGAGGTGAGGAACTTTCTGCCAGAAGGTAAGAAATTCCTCCAGAGTCTACAGCATGAACTGGCTGAGATGGACCACAGTTACCATGTGCAGAAAAGCCACTGAGAAAGTCACCCTCTTCAGAATATGAGGGAAAACAAGAAGCACCATCTCAAAAGTCTGCAGCAGCCTCATCCAAGATCTCAGATCCTGCTGTGGCCAGACTCACCTGGCACACAAGGTAGCAAGTCCCCCCATCTTCTCCCAGGTACACCAGGTGGGAAACATGATGTAACTCTACTTTATTGGAAGGATACATAAGAGAATCTTGCATGTCTGAAAGTACGAATCTCCCACCAGCTCTCTTGAAAGCCTGAAAAGTGAGGGAGGGTCTGAGGTTCTTTCTCTGCCAATTATGCACCAGGGGGCTCTCCCACCTTATCTGATTATTCCCTATGCAGCATCTTCTCCTTCTCTCCCCAAGGTCATTTATTTGTTATTACCCCACCTTATTTTTATAAATAACTCAAGGCAGTGAACATATCAAACACACCTTCCTTTTCCTATTTCACCTCACAATAACAACCCTGTGAGGTCGGAAGGTAGAGCGACTGACCCAAAGTCACCCAGCTGGCTTTGATGACTAAGGTGGGACTAGAACTCATGATTTTCCACTTTCTAGCCTGGTGCCATATTTTATTTGCACATATCTTTACACTCCCTTAATAGTTTGCGTGAATGCTGGTGATGTACCTTGACCCAGCAAAGTATTAACTACAGTACTTCCTCATAATTAAGTTAATTAATTAAGATAATGCCTCATAAAACTGAGGAGGTATGAATAGCAATTGGTCCTTACTCATCTAGTATTCTACATTATCATTAATACAGGTGGGATAGTTGAAGAAATAGGATATTGTGATGCAACATGTATACCAATTCTTGGATAAAGCTACTTTTATCTTGTTTTTAAAATACCATTCAGCTTTTAGAACAATATCTACAATTTCCTAAGAGTTCATAAGTAAAATCTAGTAGAAAAATAGATAATTTTTAGCTACAATGTGAATCTTTCATTAAGATTTCATTTGTACTTTTTCTCATATAATTTCTTTTTTTAATCAATTTTTTATTTTATTCAAAACCTCCAAAAAATGTAAAAAAATTATAAACAAGCCCCAAAAGTTAAATAAAACTACATAAAAAGTACATAAAAAGAAAAACGAAAAGAACCAGTTCAGGTGAGGAAACCAGGAATCTCTCAGCAGGGGGGGAAAACAACCTGCTGAGACTGGATGCCATCTTGGGGAGAGTCAGAAAAACACTTTCCTTCCAGTTGTTCAGCAGCTGCCAGTCCTGGATGCTCAGCCATCATCCCTGAGTCCTGCAGGTCATTTTTCACCAGATGTCCAGGAATTTGAACCCCTGGCACTATCCTTCTTGACCTGGGACACTAGAGAGCCAATCTGGGTTTCTGTTATGTGTGTTTCCCCCAATTGTTTAGGGGGGAGGCACTCTTTGTCCGATTCCTCTCATGAGTCCTGTCCAGTATGCTTGAACGTCAGTTGTAGCTCTAATGTTCCTCAGAGCACACAAGCCCCACAACCACATCAAGGTTCTGCCTCATGGGGGGGATTGTGGTTCTTCACACAGTCAGCCAGATGTTCAGACTGGATGTCAGCTCTTCCAAGGAAGGCGGCCTTTGGTGAGGTTGTCAATGCTGATGGGGTCCAAATTGGGCTCCAGTTGTTTTGGGATTTCACCCACTGCAGCTATTTATCCTGGGGCAAAAGAAGCACCAATTTAATATTTTAATTAAAAAAAATAAGTAAGCAAGAAATAATAAATAAAACTTAGCAACCAAATTAATATTTAAAACTACCAGGCTCCCACTCTTCTTCCCTTTTAGCTTTCAAGGCCAGCCATCCCCACCCAAAAACCCAAAGCAGGCAATGCAAAGCAAACAAGGATCCCAGGTGACCTCAAGAGACCCCAAATCCTCTCCCTTCAGCTAGGACTCTTCTTTTGGACAAGTCCTCCGGCCACTCACTTCCTGCAGCCTCCAAGTTACCAACTGACTGCAGTCAGCTGGGTTTTTCTGCCTCTTGAATGGAATCCATCTAAGAATTACATAACAATAATATCATAATAATGAGAAAAAAACTGACAACCAGATTAGTTCAAACACTTACCTTCCATCACATTGTCATGCAAGGTAGAACGTCTGACATCCTTTGTTCATCAATGATGGGGATGTTGGGGTAGATGGGTTCCGGTATGTACGGTTCCACAGTGATGATATCAACCTCCACATCTTCGTTTTGTTTCTCTGCTGACACTTGCAGACACCTTTTTCTGGGGATTGGAGGAGAAAAAAAGAATCAAATATAACTGACAGATACATTGTTTTCTTAACAATGATAATAAAGATAATTCTTAATGGGGACTCCAGATTTTCAAGAAAAGATTGGGAGTTGGATTAGAAGACCTCCAAGGTCCCTTCCAGCCCTGAGGGAGTCTATACTTTCTCCTGTTAGTTCCACCAACATTTTGGGGAGCTTTCAGTGCCCAAGGACTCCCCAGGTTGTGGGGATGCCACTCCCCTGATCAGGAGCAACTTAGTTGCACTGGTGGAAAAATATGCAGAGGTCAATGAAGATATAGACCCCAAGGACAAACAAAGTCGCCTTCCAGGTGTCTCCATAACTTGTCAGAAGGTGCAAAGAGGAAAAAACTGAAGAGGAAATGCTTTGTAAAGTTGATTTGATTCTTTTAAATTTATTTTGTAATGTAAATATATATCTGGATTTGGAATACCCTTCAAGATCTTTTTTTAATCCCTTCAATTCTGTTAAAATGGAAGAGACTGAACTCGTGTGGCCATCCAGTGACAACCCTCAGAATTTCCTTGGAGACCCTGGAAAATGACATTGGTCATCTTTGGAATCTATGCGTTGTTTGGCCTCTGCGTTGAAGGTGTTGCAAGTGTCACCAGAACCACCAGCTGAAGATGAGGAGGAGGCCTCCATCACGGTGGAACCTCCATACTGGAATCCATCGATCCCAACATCACCATCATTGATGGAAGACGATGTCAGACGTTCAGCCCTGGTCAACAATGTGATGGCTGGAATTTCACCCATGGCCGCGATTTGTGCTGGGGCAAAAGACGCACAGATTGAATATTTTAATCATAATGAAATAGTAAGCAAGAAACAAAACAATAAAAAAAACTGAGCAACCAAATTAGGATTAAAGGCTCCTAATCTTTCCTGTTAGCTTCCATAGTCCAACCACCCCCACCTAAAACCCCAAAGCAAGAAATGCAAAGAACAAAAGGCATTAAGAATTAAATGACAACAACAATAACAAAATGCCTTTAAAATAGAAAAATAAAGAAAACCTGACAACCACATTAGGTCACTTACCAACCATCACATTGTCGTGCAAGGCAGAACGTCTGACATCCTTCGCTCATCAATTGAGGTGATGTTGGGGTAGATGGGTTCCGGTATGTTCGGTTCCACAGTGATAATATCAGCCTCCACATCTTCATTTCGTTGTTCTGGTAACATTTGCAGACACCTTTTTCTGTGGATTGAAGAAGAGGAAAAGAATCAAATATAACTGCCTGGTACACTGTTTTCTTAACAATGATAATGAAGCTTATTCCTAATGGAGGCTCCAGATTTTCAAGAAAGATTGGGGGTTGGACTAGAAGTCCTTCAAGGTCCCTTCCAGCCCTGAGGGATTCTATCCTTTCTCCTATTAGTTCCACCAACTTTTGGGGGAATCTTCCAGTGCCCCAGGGCTCCCCAGGTTGTGGTGATGATACTCCCTTTAACAGGAGCAACTTACTTGCATTGCTGGTAAAAAATGCAGAGGCCAACGAATAAATAGACCCCAACTATGAACAATGTGACTTTCCAGGGGTCTCCAAAGATGGTCTGGGGTCTTTCCCTGGATGGCTGCCACAGCTTGTTTGGGTCCATTTCGGAAAGAGAGAAGGGATGGAGGAAGTGTCACGATGTTAAAAAGTTTGCTAGGCCTGAACTGCCTAAATTGACACTCAAGAGTTAAACTAAGAAAGCTTTATTGCGCAGGTCATAAAACAAAAAAAAAAAAGGTTCTTATCTGAAAGTGATTTATTGCGCACGCGTTACACATTCCAAAAATTCCTCTCTTCTTTGTTCGGCAGCCAACTTTTGGCTGACGAAGCTTTCATTATCAAAATGTAACCAATTAGTTACTTTTGTTTTTCATTTACTTTTATTATTTTATTATTAAAGTTTGTTTATTAATTAGAATATTTTCTTAAAGAGTATTTCTTTTCTAAATATCTCAAAAGATATGCAGAAGGGAATCAGCCACGGTTCATCGATCTCTAACAGGGTGTTTTTTCCCCTGACAACTTGGTATGCAGAGTTTGGCTTTTGATGATACCAGCTGAGATGGTTACAATTTATGGCTGTATTTTCCCTTCATGCTATCTAAAGATAACCGACTAAGCCTAATTAGCAATGTCGGAGAAAAAGAAAAAAAAGAAAAAGAAAGATGGGGCGAGCACAGATGGATCAGCTTCCTCTGACAAGGAGGCTCCCTCGGACACAGAGAAGCAAGATCAAAACGTGCTTCAGGAACAACAAATTCCTTCAGGTGCCGAGCCAAATATGGGAGAAGGAGCTACAGGACGCGACATCCACGAAACGAGGTCAGTGGTTCCTCCTTCTAAAATATCTCCAGGAGATTATGAATTTTTGGGGGCCAAGCCAAAACTTCCCACTCTGCCAGAGCCACTCCATTCCCAGACCCTCGCAGATTATCAAACGATTGATGAATGGCAACTGCCGGCACAGAAAATATCCTCCCACGCAGAAAGCAGATTTTATAACATCTCCCCAGATGGTGAGCAAGAAATGCAAAGCTATCTATATCAAATAGAACGTTTAGAAAGATATGCTAGGGAGGCGAGAGTGTGTTTTGAAGAGATAAGGCGAAGTAGAAGAAGCTCCCCCACTCCCAAAAAGTCTGAGGACGCCATCTTGTCTTCTTCAAAACAACAGCCTAAGACACACCCCACAGAGTTCACTGGTCAATTAGAACAAAGAGACATGCACACGTCACCGAGGTCACGTGGTCCCTTTGAGTCGACTGAACTTCCGCATACGTATAGAAAGGAGAGGCAGCCAAAAAGTGAAGCTGCACTGCCATCTGCTGGCGGAGAAAAATTATTACAGCAAAAGATTAAGCAATTGGACCAGATTTTCAGAGATCTGTCTATGAGTCCTTTAGAAGCCAAAACTTTGTCTCCAGAGGTTAAGTCTTCAACACCCCCTGGCGGTGCGGAATTCTCCCTAGATGAAAAAGGCAAAGCCAAAGGCGAATTCGAGGAAGCCAATTTGATGTTGCTACGCAAAGGCCAATGATGCAACCCCAGCATCCCCTGGTTCAACAACCAGATTTGCAACCAGAGCAACAAATTGTTCCTCAGCAGGTATTCACAGTCACCCCCTTGACTGGTGAGTCCAAATTAAAGGAGTCAGGAGAGAATTATAAAGCCTGGGTCAGTGAAATTGCGCTCTTGCTTCGAAGAGAAGGCACATATTCCATGGTTTTTGATCCTCCCCGTCAACCCTGGACACCTGCAATAAGAAACCTTGAAAACAGAGCTATCACGACTTTACTCATGTCAATGGAAATTGAGATCCAAGGTATCTTTCCACCTGATGCAACTGCCCAAGAAATATGGGCTATTTTGGAAGATTGCTACAGGCCCGTTTCAATTGAATCCTCATGTTTGCTCATGTCTGAGTTCCATGGTTCGAAGTTGAAACCTGGTGAACGAATTGGTGGACATTTGACCAAACTGAAAAGAATGAGAAGTGAATTGAGACAAAATGGCCATGTAATCGATGATATCCAAATGATTAGCATCATCATTAACTCATTGAATTATGAATGGAAAGATGCTGTTGCAAAGATTAACTACGTGCCTATTGCTCAACGCACAGTTAACCACGTTTGCAGACTTTTAGTGGAAGACGAAGCTATCAGGTTAGCTACCCCACATCTGCAACGACCTCCAGCACCAAAGGCTCCAGCCAGACGTCCCTTCCGAGGAAGAGGCTACGCTCAAGGGATGCCAAAATGCTACACCTGCAACCGTGTGGGACATGACACCCGGGATTGTCCCCAATGAGTTCCAGCTCCCGCCACGTACCAGCCCAGAGGAACAGATTCCAGAGGCAGAGGTAGAGGCGGAAGACAAGGTCGTCGTGGTCCAAGGCGTGATCCACAAGCTCCGCTTGCAACACTGGCCATAACCAACGTTCCACAACCTGATCCAAAGTTCGACAGACGTCTTTTGTGGACTTTAGATAGTGGAGCAGCTGTGCACGTTACCCACAGAAGGGAACTTTTCACAGAGATGGGCGAACCAGAGCCCGAGTATCGAGAACTGTATTCCTTCACCAACCACACTTGCAAGGTTATGGGAAAAGGAACTGTTTACATTGAAGAGCTCGATACACACATCCCTGATGTTTATTACATACCTTCAGCAACCAGTAATTTGCTTAGTCAAAGTCACTTGTCTAGAGAGTTAAAGTTCCAGGTTCACCACCTCGAAAAAGCAAGTTACTTAGTTAAAGATGGTGATATTGTTGCTGAAACCATGCTGATTGGTGGTGTTTATTACTTAAAGCCAAAGCCTAAAGGGCAAGCACAGGCAAGTATGCAAACTCCAAAAAGGCACAACGCAGACCCAGAGAGAGTTGTCCCAGAGAGAGAAAGCGTTACTGTGCCAAAGGCTCCTAAAGCCAACAAACAAAGAAAACAGAAACAGATTGCTCAAAGCAAGCCTGAGGGTCCTCATGAAACTGTTAATGTTGAGAATTCACTAACTGGTAAACCTTTGCATTCCAGGTGTATTCACAAGTGGCACAGAAGATTGGGGCATGCCAGTTTCCGTGTTCTTAGAAAGATGCCGGAGTTCGCAAAAGGTTTGGATCTAAAGGGGTGTAAGGTGTTTTTGGATTGTGCGGTTTGCAAAAAGGCTAAATCCAAGGCGGCTGCAATTCCCAAACACGCTACACGCCGGTCAACACGCATTTTTGATTTGGTACACACTGACATAGTGGGTCCTTTCCCACCAACACTTGGTGGCAGAAAGTATTTTTTAACAATTGTAGATAATCATTCTAGATATGGATTTGTATATCCTATGAGAGAGAAATCTGAGACCTTTCAGATCTTTAAAGACTTTGCAGCGTTTGTTTCTACACAATACCAAGTTCGCATCGCCAGAATCCAGAGTGACCGTGGTGCAGAATTCATGTCTCAGCGTTTCCAGGACTGGATGCGTAAGAATGGAATTCTTCATCAGACATCTGCTCCATATACACCGGCTCATAACGGAGTCGTAGAAAGAAGACAAGGGGTTCTACAAACCATGATGCGTTGTCTTCTAGAAGATGCCAATCTCAGTAACGCATACTGGGGTGAAGCAATCAAATATGCAAATTACATTGTCAACCGTACTTGGAGCAGTGTAATCAATCAAACTCCTTTCTACATGCTGTATGGCTACAAGCCTAATCTCAAGAACCTCCATATTTTTGGTTCATATGCTATGGTGAACACTCCCTTAAGTCAAAGAAGAAAGGGAGGTGCAGTAGCAAAGAGACTAAGATTTATGGGTATTGATGATAATTCAAAATGGTACAAATTCATTGATACTAAACATGTGATTGTCATTTCACAATCTGCTAATTTTGAGGAAGACATTGACTGGTCCAGGATTCATTCCAATGATCCTGAAGTTTATTTTCCTAGAGATGGTGTTCCAGATGCCACGCAGCCTGATGACAATTCGCAGGCAGATATTCCTTCTACCAGTTCTTCACAACCTGATGTTCCGTCTTCTCAAGCCGCGGATGCTGATGCTAGCGACGAACGTGAGGACGAGGATGATGATGAAGAAGAAGAAGACTGGTCTGTTGTTCCTAGACGCTCCAAGAGGGCCACAAAAGGAATCCCTCCACAACGTTATTCATGGCAACTGACAAAATCACCAGTACCTTTGATTTGCAACGTTACTCTTCCTCCAGAGACATTCACACAAATCAAACAGCTTCCTGATTCAGAACAAGACAAGTGGTATGATGCAATGCAGGATGAAATGGACAGTTTAAAGAAACTTAATGTATTCACACCTGCAAAACCTCCAGCAAACAAGAAAGTC
This sequence comes from Natrix helvetica, assembly GCF_964273705.1. Taxonomy (NCBI): domain Eukaryota; kingdom Metazoa; phylum Chordata; class Lepidosauria; order Squamata; family Natricidae; genus Natrix; species Natrix helvetica. The sequence continues at coordinate 133,573,592 of NC_138551.1, forward strand.
ATTGGCACCCGATGGGTCTACAGAATCAAGAAGAAACCAAATGGTGAGTCTTTATACAAAGCCAGACTTGTAGCTCAGGGTTTCGCTCAACGTTATCCTGAGGACTACACAAACACTTACTCACCAACAGTCAGAACTGAAAGTGTAAAAATTGCCTTAACCACTGCAACTATTCTTGGTTTAGAAGTTTTCCAATTTGATGTGGACACAGCTTATCTACATGCAGACCTAGATGAAGAGATCTACGTGAGAAGCCCTCCAGGATTCCGAAAGCAAGAAGGGGATACCTGGTTCCTGAACAAAAGTCTTTATGGTCTGAAACAGTCAGGTTTAATGTGGTATTTATGTCTTACTGACAAACTAAATTCAATGGGCTTTATTAAGTCCGAAACTGATGAATGCGTGTTCACAAAAAGATCTAACAATGCATATGAGATAATTCTTGTTTATGTTGATGATATTGTTTATATTGGTCCAAATAAGAAAATGAGTGAGATTTTTGCTAAAAGTTTGCAGAGATACTTCACACTAAAATCTTTAGGACACATTAGCACTTATTTAGGTGTTCAAATTGAAAAGACACAGAAGGGGTTTAGTCTTTCACAAGAGGAGAAAATTGACCACATTCTACATCATTGCAACATGAAAGATGCTAGCACAACAAAGACACCCATGCAAACAGATTTTCACAACTTAACACATGAACCAAGTCCTGAGTTCGAGGATCAAACACTCTATCGTTCAGTCATTGGTTCACTATTATACATTAGTAGTTGGACCAGACCTGACATCGCACTTAGTGTTAATCTTTTATCACGACACGTAGGTAAGGCAACACAATTTCATTGGTCATGCATTAAGAAGTTGTTGAAATACCTAAAACACACTAAACACATGAAGTTATTGCTAGAACCAACACACACTGATCAACCAAAGTTGATTTGTTTTGCCGACGCCGACTGGGCGAGCGACAAGAAGTCACGCAAAAGCACTTCTGGTTACATGATGTTCCTAAATGGTTGTCCTGTTTACTGGCAAGTGAGAAAACAGAGTTTTGTTTCATGTTCATCTACTGAAGCTGAATATGCTTGTGTTTCAGATGCTTGTAATTCTCTAACGTGGTTTGATGCTTTGATCACAGATATCTGGACACGTCCGATTCGACCAATCACCGTGATGGAAGATAATGTATCTGTTGTTTATATTTCTGAGTCACATTTCACAGGTTCTAGGTCCAGACACATTGACATTCGTTATCAAAACACAAAGCAATTAGTTAAGCAAGGTTTTGTTAAATTGCAATATGTTTCTACACATGATCAGATCGCAGACATGCTTAACAAACCACTCGCCGCAAATCAACACGAGTATCTGCGAAAGAAGATGTGCCTTAATTGATGATTTGATGACGTCAGCCCAGACTAGCAAAAGAAGGGGTGTCACGATGTTAAAAAGTTTGCTAGGCCTGAACTGCCTAAATTGACACTCAAGAGTTAAACTAAGAAAGCTTTATTGCGCAGGTCATAAAACAAAAAAAAAAAAAGGTTCTTATCTGAAAGTGATTTATTGCGCACGCGTTACACATTCCAAAAATTCCTCTCTTCTTTGTTCGGCAGCCAACTTTTGGCTGACGAAGCTTTCATTATCAAAATGTAACCAATTAGTTACTTTTGTTTTTCATTTACTTTTATTATTTTATTATTAAAGTTTGTTTATTAATTAGAATATTTTCTTAAAGAGTATTTCTTTTCTAAATATCTCAAAAGATATGCAGAAGGGAATCAGCCACGGTTCATCGATCTCTAACAGGGTGTTTTTTCCCCTGACAGGAAGAAGAGTCAATTTCTGGTTTTAATAGTTGGTGAAGGGGGCCCTGGCAGGCTGGCGGCTGGGAAGGGGCTCCAGAGATCTGGGCCGAGTTGCCTGGCCTTCACTCGCTCAGCTGATCCGCGAGCCATAATTATGGGGCGGAGCCTCCATGAGTGACCGGGGAAGGGAAGGGCTGCCTCCTGTGCTGGCCACACCCACCCCTTCACTTATATTAGCCTACCCCAAAAACTCAGGCTAGGGCTTATTTTCAGGGAAAGACGGTATTTCTGACCTGTTCCGTTGTTCCCTCAATGCTCGGTTCTCCCTGAGGAGTTCCTGGTCCTCCCCAGCTTGTTCCCGAACTCTGCAGTGGAGATGATGGCTTTCCTTGTTTACACCATTGAGTTCTTTCTCCAAACTATTGATTCTGTATTTGTTGTTTTCTCTGAGGAGTTCCACCTTCTCCCCAATATTTGTTCTGTAAAATATCTAAACCAGAGTAAAATTAGCTTCCTTGGGTTTGTTATGTGAGTCATCAGACTTGTTTAAAATTAAAACTGATTAAAATACCTGGTATTTTGTTTATTGGCTTGCAATTCAATAGAATAGAATAGAATAGAATAGAATAGAATAGAATAGAATAGAATGGCCAAGTGTGACTGGACATACAAGGAATTTGTCTTTGGTGCATAGGCTCTCAGTGTACATAAAAAGACAAGATACTTTCGTCAAGAATCATAAGGTACAACACTTAATGATAGTCATAGGATACAAATAAGCAATCAGGAAACAATCAATATCAATATAAATCGTAAGGATGTAAGCCACAGTCCTGCAGTCATTATTCCAGGCAATGTAATTCAACCTAGAACTATGGGTAATAGGAGAGGGGGAGGGAGAGAGAGGGAGGGAGGGAGGGAAGGCGCTAAGGAGTATTTAAGATGAAATTCTGGAAGAAAAGTCAGGGCTGCTAGCTAAACATTGCTCACTGCTCAGTTTCTCTTCAAAATCTTTGGAAAGCTCCTTCTTTTCTGTAATTTGTTGGATACTTTTCACCGAAAGCTCCTTGTTCTTCAACTGGAGCTCCTCTTTTTCTGACAAGAGCCTTGAAATTTCCATGGTCTTCCTGTAAATTATAAAGAACAGAGAGAAATTGGCCTCCTTACTTTTTTTCACTTGAAACATGACATTGTTTTGTAAATTAAAAAAATATTAAACATAACTTGGTGTGTTTTGTGTGTCTGTGTGTGTGTCGATATATAAAATTCAGTTTTTCTTTTTCTGCTATAACAACCAGCAGTTTCTCCTTACAGGAAACAAAGCTTCAGCCATTTATTGGGGTATAAGAGAAATCAGTAGATTTTGAGGGGCTTCAGCTGTGCCTGAATGCTTCTGCAGCCACATTATTCTACTTTTCTTAATTCTCCTCTTTTCCCCCTAAAAGATTCCAGATCGCAGGATCCAATCTGGGTCGATCACTGGGACCTCAGGTTGAGCCTCCTGAGCTTTCGGACTCGTGCTGGGACCCTTCCTCAGGAACCCAGGGACTTGAGGAGGGTCAGCAGCCCCCAGGGGTCTCCAGGGAAGCCTTGCCTCTTTCCCGCCTCTTCCTCTTCCTCTTTGGGTCTTTGAATTAAGGCATCAAACAGACAAGAGGCAGAGACTGTACAGGTAGTCCTCGACTTAACAACAATTCATTTAGTGACCATACAAATTTACAATGTCACTGAAAAAGTGACTTATGACCATTTTTCACACTTATGACCATTGCAGCATCCCCATGGTCACATGATCAAAATTTAGATGCTGTGCAATTGGTTCCTATATATGACGGTCGCAGTGTCCGGGGGTCACGTGATTCCCTTTTGCGTTTTGACCGGCAAAGTCAATGGGGAAGTCAGGTTCACTTAACAACCCTGTTACTAACTTAATCACTGCAGTGATTCACTTAACAACTGTGGCAAGAAAGGTCGTAAAACGGGGCAAAATTCACTTAACTGTCTTGCTTAGCAAGAGAAATTTTGGAGTAGTCATAAGTCGTAAATCATAAGTCATAAGTCGAGGACTGTTGTAGGAGATCTCGTAAAAACCAGAGGAGGGGGCTTGGGGCCTGGGGAAGGGAAAAGCAAATAGAAAAGGGAGAAAGAAAAACAGAAAATTTCATCTCCACTTTCTTGACTCATCACAACATTCACACAAAACTCACACAGACCGGAATAAATGGGGGCTGGGGGCAGGGTCAGCATTCGCACTCGGCACCAAAAGAAATCCAGCTTTTGAAAGGGAGAAACTTACAATTTCTGTTTCTGTAAAACTCTGCAGGATTTTCAACCGGATGGTTTGCTCTGTTTACACCCACACAATTTTAATGTAAACAAATAAACCATGAAAACCCACCTTCTCTTTCCCTCCACAAAGCCACAGAACCCCCTCCCCTCCCTGGTTGTGTCTGCAGAGACTTTTATTATTATCACAGCCCTGCAGAGACCCCGGATTTCCTCATCTCTGCTTCTCAGCTGAAGAAAGAAATTCCGCTTGTGTGGAATCCAATTGATGGGAGGCAGAGCGATGGAAAAAAAAATCCTCTTCTATTACTGATATTTGTGATGGCCTGAAGGTCTTTGTCTGCTTCTCATCAGCCTTGTGGGCTTCGGATTAGAGCCTTGCAATATAGGAAGCCAATTAATTGATCAAAAGGCAAACGGAAGTGGAGGCCCCGGACCTCCCTCTCCCATCCCTGGGCCACAGTGGGTTTCCCTGTTTCTTTGGGAAAGGTTCCTTCCCCAAGCAGAGCCAGCCCCCCTCCAGCTGCCGTGGGGTCTGGGGTCGCTCCAGCCCTTCCAGGCCACCTGCCTGCTGCTGTTCCCCACACGGCTCTCCTCTGGAGACGGAGCCCTGACGTGGCCCTGCAGGAAAGAGGCACCCTTGATGCCTGCAGCCCGGCTGGCACGAAGCCCCTCCAAGCCTCCCCACCCAACTCTCAACCTCTGTGCTCTGCCCGGGCTTCCTGGAGGGGCTCCCAGGCAGCCCTCAGGGCGAGCAGAGAAGGGCCTGGAGTCTGGACAGTGGGTGGGAGTGGAGCTCAGAGAGGCCAAGAGGACCTGGAGTCCAGAGAAGGGAAAGGAGGCAAGGGAGATACTAAAGACAAATATGAAGTGGAGAAAAGAGAGGGGAGGGGAAGGGAGGACCCCAGTCCCACCCCCTTCCTTAAGGGCTGTTCAACCTTGTGTAAAGCAGGAGAATCGGGGCATTTCAATTGTATAGGATCAAATGAATTCTCAAGAAGAAAACTGCTGTAGCTTTAAAAACCTTCAGCTTCATTTTATCCCTGAGCTTGAAGGTTCTTTCCAGGTTGACTGTCCGAGGCCTCCTGGGCTTCAAGAGAGCTCTGGGGTTCCTTCCAGGACTCATAAGAGGGCCAGTTGGGCTTCTTGGCCGAATTACAAGGGGGAAAAAAATCTCCAGACTGTTTCTCTTCTCACCAGGGAGGAAGAGTTTTTTTTATCATCCCCTCCAATTTCACCCCCTCCCTTTCTTTCCTGTGGAGGCACCAGTGAGGACCCCAGGAGAGTCCAAGCATGGGTTAACACAGCCTATCTGCCCTAGGACTGAGTAGATTTTCTTTGGTCACGCCTCCTTTGCCTCCTTTAGATCAGTTTAAAAACTCAGTCCACCCAATAGGACTAGTTTTGGGGAGCTCATCAGTCCTTTGACAGGTAGACTGGACTCTCCAGGCAAATCATAGTAGATTTCAGAATTCAGATTTTTCTTTTAATTTTTCCTAGTGTAGAGTATTTGGTGTAGAGATAAGCATACTGTTACAAAGATTCTTTCCTTTTTGGATTGCTGAGGTAATTGTCGGATTCTGACCTGCTGCTGGCCACACGTAGCGGTTGGGGTTGCAGAAATCATTTGTCCGGTGGCTGCTGGCGAGTGCGGGGACGGCAGGGGCGTTTCTGAGCGTCTCCGGCTTCTTGTCAGGGTTAGGAGCCTCAGAGAAACCAGGTTTCCACGGTGGCATTTCAGAAAGCTCAGCAAGTGCAGTGGCCATTTTGGAAGCAATGCTTTTGTGCGCTTTCTAACAGCCGCTAATTGAAGTGCCGGCAGGCATCGGAGGACTCTTTATAGATAGCGCGAAGCCGCGATTGCCATTTTCGGCATCCAAATTTAAAATTAGTCGCCAGAGTCATTGAAAATATCGACACACCGCACTTCACCACCTCAGCGCAGATTGCCGCCAGGGATTGCCTGGTCCTGTCCGGGGCGCCAGCAGGGCCTCCCTCCCCCTCCAGAAGAATTCCTGTCTCAGGAAGGCAGCATTGGAGCGCCCTGGCAATCTAACCAGCCTCCAGGTATTAAGCGAATCTGCAGACGCTTCGGAGCTGGCTGGCCAGTGTCTCGTGCCCTTCCTTGCTGCAGCTTCACCCTCAACCAATCTCCATCATCAGAATGGCAGATGAAGGTTTGGAGCCACGAGAGGAGATGGCAGGGCCCACTGCGAAGCACAGCAGGCCAGATTCCCCCATACCAAGGGAGGAATGGGAGGAACGGCACTGGGGGAAAATCATCCCATAGTTCCCCTGGGAGCAAGGGTTCCAAGAACCAGGGAGACAAGATGCAGGAGGCCCCAAGGGAGAGATCCGGTAGGCCCCAGGCCCCAATTCTCCCTCAGGTTTTTGAGGCTGCTTCGGCCTCTCCTCCACCCAGAACTGAGAGAGGGGATTCTCCCTCTAATCAAGGGGATCAGTCACCATCCCTAAGTGGTAAGGATTCTCAGTTTGGATCCCTTGCAGCCTCCCTGGAATACCTGGATTTCCCCAGCTCTTCCATAAGGGAGGAGTTGGAGCCTTTCCATGGTTGTTTTCATGAGGAGGACTTCTCAGCCCCAGTTAGAAGGGAACGAGGTCTGACTTCCTCCAGGTCTAGACCCGCAGAAGACAAAGGCCCTGCTCTCTTGGCAGAGATGAGGGAGGTTATATCCCAGGCTATTTCCCAGGGCGTGGTTGAAGCTATGCGCCAAAAGGAGGCCAAGGGTTGCAGGGGTCATAAGACCGGCCACCACCACGCTGAGAGCAGGAGCCGCAACCCTGATTCTCCGGGTACTTCTGTCACAACAGAGGTTTCGGTCTGGGAAGAGGAGGCTGCGGACAAGTTTGAATTATCGGAGGATGAGGATATGCCTCCCAATAAACCTGCCTTCACAGGCCTCTTCAAACTGTTCTTATTTAAGGCCATTTTACACAAGGCTAGGGCTTCCATGGAAACCTAAAGCTAAGGCTGTTCCCTCTACTTCCTAGGACCCTAAGGAGGGACTGTTTAAGGAGAATGCTCCAGACCCGGAGCTCATACCGGTCCCTGATCTGTTCATGGATGTCGTGCAGTGCCAGTGGGCGCAGCCGGGGACGTTGGCCAATCCCAGTGGAGGAGACAAGACCTTGTACCCATTAGAGTCTAAAATGGAGGATATATAGAAATTGCCAGAAGTGGATGCCCCGGTGGTCTCCTTGACCTCCAACTCGGCTCTTTCAGCAGACCTTTTAGAGGGTCTTAAGGCGGAGGACAAAAGGTCTGAAAAGGCCTGTCATAAGATGCATCAGGCTGCCACCTGGGCCATTAAGGCATCTACATCTGCCTCTTTCTTCACAAAGGCCTCCTTACTCTGGTTGCGACAGTTGAGATCAAAACCCCCCTCGGAGGCATCTCGCTGGCGTCATGATCTCAATAAGATCATTACAGCTGTGGAGTATTCCGCGGATGCTTCCTTGAATGCAGCGAAATTCGCCTCTATGGCATTGGCTTCCAATGTGACCTCACGCCGCCTGCTATGGTTCCGACACTGGCAGGCAGACATGAAGGCCAAGTGGAAGCTGACCTCAGCCCCATTCAAAGTGGGCCTCCGTTTCGGGGATCCTTTAGAGAAGTTCTTGATAGAGACAAAGGATAAACGAAAAATCCTTCCCTCTACTTTTAAAAAGAGTGAGAAGAAGGGCTCTGGTTTCTTCAAGAAGTAGACCTTTCGGGGCCAGGATAACCCCCAGGCGTCTACCTCATTTTTCTATCAGAGGTCATACAGTGGTAGAGGCCAGGACAGAAACAACTTTGGGTCCCAGGGCAGACAACAGAACGAGGAATCCTTTCGGAAGCCATTTCGTGGTGGCTCCAACAACCATCAGTTCAGGCGCGGCAAGTGACCGCCAGAGCGACCTTCTCATCGGGGAGCGTCTACAACTTTATGCAGACCGATGGGCGGAGATTACCACGGACATGTGGATCCTGAACACCATCAGGAGGGGGCTGATGCTGGAGTTTCTAACGTTCCCTCCACGAACATTCATTCGTTGCCCCCTGGCCAAAACCCCCCTCAAAAGGTCCCTCATGCAAGCAGAAATCGACTATCTTCTGCAAATAAATGCCATAGAACCAGTTCCTCCGGACCAGGAGGGGAAGGGACTTTATTCCATTCTCTTCCTGGTCCCCAAGAGCTATTGGGGGGGGGGGATGGAGGGACATCTTAGACTTGAAGTGCCTGAACCAACATCTGGCCTAAAAACACATCAAGATGCAGTCCCTCCAATCCATCCTGGCCTGCATAACGTGAGGGGACCTGCTCACGTCCATCGATCTGAAAGAAGCTTATCTGCATGTGCCCATCCACGCATTGCATAGGAAGTTCCTGCGGTCTCACTACAACGGGAGGCACTATCAGTACAGGGCTCTGCCCTTCGGCCACTCATCCACCCCCAGGACTTTTACCAAGCTTCTTGCAGCGGTGGTGGCTCACCTTTGCGCCCGTCCCATACGCCTGGAATGTTACCTAGATGACATCATCATTCATTCAATGACTCGTCGCCAGGCTCTAAGAGACGTGCAAATCACCATACGCACCTGCAGAGCCACGGGTTTTCGGTGAATCGGAAGAAAAGCCACCTCGACCCAGTGACTCGCATCCAGCACTTGGGCACCAGAATAGACTCTGTTTCATGCCAGGTGTTTCTGTCACCAGACCAGCTACGCAATCTCAGGAACAGAAACTGCCAGTGCCGCCGGGTCAGATTTTTGCCAATTGTTCAACTCTCACAGCTTTTCAGGGTCATGATATCTTGTGTAAACGTAGTTCCCTGGGCTTGGCTGCATGCCAGGGAACTACAGTGGTTCTTACTGCCGATGCAGAGATCGAAGGCCAGCAACTCTCCCAGGAAGGTTCGGCTCCCGTTGAAGGTGATTCGCTCCCTGAGGTAGTGGCAGTCGACAGCAGTAGAGAAGGGTTGTCTATTCAAGGAACCCGACAGAGTCATGGTCACCTCGGATGTCAGTCTCTATGGCTGGGGGGCACATTGCCAAGGTCAACTGGCGCAAGGCAGATGGTCACGGATAAAGGCAGCTCAAAGCATCAATTGGCTGGAGCTGAGAGCAGCCAGAATTGCCCTAAGACGGTTCTCAGCCCAACTGGTGGGTCACGATGTTCTGTTACTCACAGACAACATTGCAACGAAGGCTCATGTAAATCGGCAGGGCGGCACCCACTCCGGGAGGCTCATGGCAGAGGTGGAGGCCCTGAGCCAATGGGCGGAATGACACCTAGCATCAATAAGAGCGGATCACATATCTGGCACCAGCAATGTCAGGGCAGACTGGCTGAGCCGACAGACGATCGACAACTCCGAGTGGTGTCTACATCCAACTTTGTTCCGGCAGACAATGTGGTGGTTCGGGTAGCCACAAATCGATCTGTTCGCAACTGCAATCAACACGCAGCTCCCGAGATTCTTCTCACTCTAACACTCGCCCCAGGCAGAGGATGCGCTGAGGTCCAGGTGGCCCCAAGTTCTCCTGTATGCCTTCCCACCCCTGCCGTTCATCCCGCAGGTAATCAACAAGCTCCTGGTGGAGGAGGCGGAACTCATACTGGTAGCTCCGCATTGGCCCAGGAGTCCTGGTATGTGGATCTGGTCGATCTGTCCGCACAGAAGCCATGGAGAATTCCTCAGGAGCAGATCTCCCTCAGCCAGGGGGCCATCAGTCATCCAGAGCCCCAGTGGCTCCAACTAGCTGTATGGCACTTGAGGGGGAGCTCCCGAGGAAACAAAACCTATAAGACAAGGTCATCCAGACCATTCAAGCATCCAGAAGACCATCTACAATATGCATTTACGATGCGACCTGGACCGCGTTCTCCACTTGGTGCAAGCAGCGTGACATTGTAGATGTTGCAGCGTCCATACCTCAACTTCTGGACTTCCTTCAGGAGGGGTTGGACCAAGCCTTGGCGCCCAACACCCTCCGTCGCCAGGTTGCGGCCTTGTCAACTATACTGGCTAGAGACACTCATCAGTCCTTGAGTCAACACCCTCAAGTAAAAAGTTTCTTGAAGGGTGCAACCAATCTTCGACCTCAGGCGATACACAGGTACCCGTCCTGGAACTTGCCGTATGTTCTGCGAGCCCTAACCACCGCACCATTTGAACCATTGAGAACTGCCAGTCTTCGCCACTTCAGTCTTAAGACTGCCTTCTTAGTAGCAATTACTTCTGCTAGGATGGTGTCAGAGATTGTGGCGTTCTCAGGGAGGAACTGTGTATCGTCCATCATAATCGCATCATCCTGCGTCTCGATCCCTCCTTCCTACGAAAGGTGAACTCTCACTTTCACAGATCTCAGGAGGTGATCCTCCCGAACTTTTGTCCCAGGCCTAAGCACCCCAAGGAACACGCCTGGCACAAGCTGGATGTTCAACAAGCGGTCTACATATATATGAAAAGGACTAAGGACTTCAGACATTCAGAGTCATTCTTTGTGTCGTTTCAACTTGGGTCATTGGGTCGTAAGGTCTCATCTTCAACCATTGGACGTTGGCTAAGGGCCTGCATCAAAATGTTTTATGAACATCAGGGCAGGACCGTGCCAGGTCGTGTGACAGCACCCTCCACAAGGAGTGCCGCCACTACAGCAGCCTGGGTGACACAAGCGTCCATCATTGACATTTGCAGAGCTGCTACGTGGGCGTCCCCCACAGCTTTCATCAGAAATTATAAAATTGTCACCTTTGCCTCAGCCGAAGCCTCCTTTGGAAGATGTGTTTTGCAGCAAGTTGCCTCAACTCCAGACAATCTGGACACAACTTCGGCCCTCCCTGGGACAAAATAGCTTGGGTATGTCCCATGCTTGGACTCTCCAAGCAGCGTACAGGAGAATGACCGTTGGCTTACCTGAACGGTCGTTTTCTGGGCACTGTGGGAGAGTCCAAACCCTCCCAGGGTTTCTTGAAAGGTCCAAGGTTCGGCATTATGATTAGGATACCTGAAGGGCGTCCTACAGTGGATAAGAGTTCATTTTTAAAGTGACCTCAAGGAGGCAAAGGAGGCATGACCAAAGAAAAATCTACTCCATCCTAGGGCAGATAGGCTGTGTTTACCCATGCTTGGACTCTCCCGCAGCGCTCTGAGAACGACCATTCAGGTAAGCCAACAGTCATTTTCACTAAAGTTGATTTTGTTCTTAAAAACGGGCTGCACTATTGCATCAGCCCTTTTGTGTGGTGCTTTTGAGCATTAGCTTTCAAAATAAAGTACATTTTAGTTCCAAATCAGGAGGGAGCTATTTCAGATCTATGACATGCTCTGGCATTAACTGGACCCCGGAGTTTTGCCTTTAATCACTGTGCCAATAAATGTCACATTTCTTTTTATCTCCAGCCATAGATGCCGAGTATTCCCTCTGGGGTCAGTTTCAAGCATGGAGCTCCAGAGCCTCTCAATTCTAGATTATTGATTTAATTCCATCTCTGCCCCCGTTATTATGAATCACATGGGGATTATTTCCCTTTCATTTCTTTCCAGAGAATTTCCCAACAACCTTTGAGTCCATGAACGAGTTGAATTATCCAGGGATTCCTCCTGAGAGGGAGAATTATGATAAAAAATTCATCTCTGCTCTTTGGCCGAATCCTCCAGGGGAGACTTTGGGCAGAGAAATATGGAGTTTTGGGACAGGCAGGGTCTGAGCTCTTGAATGTCCGTCTCTCTCCTTTCCAGATGAAGCTGAGTTTTTCTCTGTGTTTCAATCAGGAAAGCAACTGGATCATATTCCACCTTGTGAGAGTCCTTTGAATTCTTCTAATTCTTCTTTAGAAACAGGAAGGAGATTGATTGATTCACCCCATGAATTATGGACCTCATGCTTCTGCTTCTGATGCTGCTTTTCTCCCATCCAGTCTCTGGGAAGCTGAGAATGAAATGTCCGCTGAGTTTGGCGCACCAGGATGGAAAACAACCACAGAGCTTTTACAGTCCAGGAGACCATCTCATTGGTATAGTCATCACTGGATATGAAAGATTGCACACAAAGTTGCCTTTCAATGTGGCTCCTTCTGTTCAGTTGGTTTTCCGTGATTGGTAAGTCATTCAGGGTGATAGAGTTGCACTCCCTCCATTCTGACACTCTCCTTCTTTTCTGTTTTTTATTTTTCATTTATTCCTATATTGGGGGATATGTCTAATTTCCTGAATGATTTTGATTTCCATGGATTCTCTCTTTTGTCTTATTTTGTGGAAGAGCCTCAAAAAGGGCTCTGTAAAAAAGCTGAAAGGGCTGCAGATTAATTTCCTCTCTCAGTTCAATCTTTAATTTATCACTTGAATAATAAATTTTATTTAAAGTAGTTGTTGAAGCAGTTGTAGTTGCTGTACCTCTGCCAATTCCTATATTTGCGTAACTGATCATTGCTTTTGGATCAATGTTGACTTACGGATCAGTATTTGTTGCTGCTGTTGATTATAACAACACTTTTTTTACCATAGGAATCCTTATAGTGTTATATTTGGCTCATGGTTCATTTTCAACATTCAAATGGTCAATAAGAATTCCCAGCTCCTGCACAATCTCACACTGGGCTACAACATCCATGACAATCATTTGAGCACTTTCCACACTTCAGATGCCTTGCTGGACATTCTCTCCACTGGAGAAGCCAATGTCCCCAACTACGGCTGTGGAAGGAAGGACAACCTTCTGGCTCTTATTGATAGAGCCGAAAAGGAGATCTCCATCCAGATGTCAACATTAGGAGGCACTTACAAAGTCCCACAGGTTTGTGTGTATTTTTCTCCATCTGGTAAAGTGAGTGGTGGGTGGTGGTGGATGAGGAATAGATGCAATCATGTCTTCTCCATGGAATTCAAGAGCTACTTTTCTCCATATTAGCAAAAATGTCAATATTTTACCCCTTTATGTTCATGTTGAGATTAATCATAAAAGTCCTGAAATGCAAGCATTACAATTCCTGGTGAAGACATTCTACCAAATATTTGACTGATCAAAAAACATCCCTGGTTGTTGGGGCCTCTATTGACACATTCATTTTCACATATAAATAATGCCAGCCCTATCCACTCGGATTGAAGTTGGCAATAGTAGCATTTTATCTATGTAAAAAGTGGAATAAAAAGGAGTCTAGCAATTATAGGCCAAATAGATTAGCAGATTTTGTGGGTAAAATGTATGCCATGATCCTCTTAGTTAAACTTGAGAAAAATGCATTCCTTGCAGAAGAAACAGAAGGTTTTATGTAGTGAACAGCTATATAGATTTTATAATAAACATTGTATGTTAACAATGTAATATTGGTAACAAATTTGTCTTGAAATATCTCATTTATATCAGCGATGTAAAACACTGTTTGCTGGCTTTCTAGATGTTAATGCATTTGTCATAATTAACAGAGAAATTATAGGAAATTGATTGCCCTCAAAATGGAGCTCAGCCTGTTGGCCCTGATTCAAGCCCTTTCTCAAAGCCCTTGTTTGAGAGGGAGGTTTGGGCTCAATGGAGCAATGAGAAGAAGGATTGATACTTACCAAGGAGGAAGGGAAGGATGCATATTTGAACCCTTGTTATTCAGTCTAGATATTGACAATTTACTTCAACTAATAAAGGATCCAAAAAAAGATCATAAGTAAATGCTATTTCATTCATTGTCAAAAATGGTTAAATTAGTGTACCAGCGAAATGCAGTGCACATATTATAAAGTACTTGGATTTTAGAAAGGCTTTGACAAAGTAAACCACATCTACTTCTTGGTAAGCTAAAAATATGTGGGATAGACAGCATCACCCCCAGATGGACTCAGCCTGTGGTCCTCAGTGGAACTACATCTACATGAGGGAAACAAGCAGTGGGGGACCCCAAGGTTCCATTTTAGGCCCAATCCTCTTCAACATCTTCATCAATGGTTTGGATAAGGGATAGATGGGGAACTCATCACATTTACAGATGACACTAAACTGGCAGGAATAGCCAACACCCCAGAAGATAGGCTCAAGATCTAGATGGATCTAGATGGACTTGAACCCTGGGCCTATCTAACAAAAGGAAATTCAGTATAGAGAAAAGTAAAGTAATACAATAGCAGAGTTGGAAGGCACCTTAGAGGTCTTCTAGTCCAACCCCCTGCCTAGGCAGGAAACCCTATACCATTTCAGACAAATGGCTATCCAACATCTTCTTAAAGATTTCCACAACTTCTAGAGGCAAGCTGTTCCACTGATTAATTGTTCTAACTGTCAAGAAGTTTCTCCTCAGTTCTAAGTTGCTTCTCTCCTTGAGTAGTTTCCACCCATTGCTTCTTGTTCTACCCTCAGGTGCCTTGGAAAATAGTTTGACTCCCTCTTCTTTGTGGCAACCCCTGAGTCTTACACTGAGGATAGAAAAACCAAATGTACAGGTACAGATTAGGTGAAACCTGGCTCAATAGCAGGAACTGTGAAAGGGATCTTGGAATCTTAGTGGACAATCTCTCAAATGTGAGCCAACAATGTGTAGCAGCAGCCAAAAAAAGCCATTTCAATCCTTGGCTGCATCAACAGAAGGATAGAATCCAAATCACGTGAAGTACTGGTACCACTTTATAATGCCTTGGTAAAACCACCCTTGGAATAGGGCATTGATGGCGAACCTTTTCAGCACCGAGTTCTCTTGTCAGGGATGCAATCTGGAAGAGAAGTTGCCCAGTGTGCATGCCACTGCACATATGTGCACCAGGCAGCTCCTCTTCCAGTTCCTGGCACTGCCATGCGCAGAAAGTCCAGCTGATCGTCATGCTCCCATGCCCACAAGCAAAGGGCAAGGCCATGCGTGCCAGTCGACATGGCTTTGCATTCCACTTGGCCCAAGCTAAGAATCTGAGGCAGAGGGTACCATTTCCCCTCCTGGGGCCTCCGTGCATCCCATTTTTGGTCTTCCCAGCCCCCAGAAGCACTCTGCCGGCCAAAAGCTTTGGTCTTACTTTGCAGTTTCAGTCTGTGAAGCTTGCGAAGTAAGGCGTGCACACAGCCGGTGGGTGGGGACTGGCAAGTGGGTGGGGTGATTTGGGCAGGGCAGCCTCATGGTCCCACGTCGGCCGGATAAATGGCTTCAGTGGCCTGTATCCTGTCCGTGGGACATAATTTGAGGACCCCTGGTATAAGGTCTCCTTCTTGAGCAGGGGGTTGGATTAGAAGACCTCAAAGGTCCTTTCCAACCCTTTTATTTTGTGATAAGTTCTGTTATAGGTACATGTTTAGTATGCTAAATACCTATTGGAACATGTTGATTTACACTGTGATATTATCATACTTACACATTGGATTATATACCCTGTGAGGAAGACTTGGGTTCTTTTCTCATAATAATTATCTGATAATTAATAAATCAAGTTCAAAAGTTATGGTCTTTGGGAAATGACATCCTAGCCATAGATGGTCAGCCAATAGAGCAAATAAGACCTTTCCTTACCTGGGGTTGTTTTCTCTGAGACTGAATCTTGTCTCCCTCATCATCAAAGGAGCTCAGTTAGATCAAAGACATGAGTGAAAGTGGTGCTTAAATGAAAACCTCATAGCTCTCTAGCTTCCTCAGCCCCAATTATTGAAATATATGAGGCCAAGGTTTCCCCCATGTTCTTATATTAATCTTATGTTTGGGGCTTCAGAGAGTAACCACCAGCAGAACCAACCCAATCACAGCCTCCGAGGAGTATCTTGGGGTGGACAAAAGGACTCCAGCTGCTGCCCCTCAGAGCTGATTTGGGAATTTACACAATTTCTGCTTTGTCTAAAATCAGAAAATATGGGTATTGGCATTTAATCTATGGAAACTGACAGACTCTGAAAATTGTGGCTGTTAGAACAGAGAAAAGTTCAATTAAAAGACCAATCTTGGATTGTACTACTGACAAACTGTATTAGGAACTGAGGTCTCCCTGTTTCTTGTACAATTGGAGAAGAAGCTAAAAAGATTCCTCCACAAAGAATCTGGGCCTTAGAAGCATTAAAATATGCAGCAATCCTCAAAATTATAGTAGGCCCTTTATTGGAATAGAATACTTCAGTTGGCATTTGCATATGTTAATCTAATTGAAATAAATTTTAGGGGTAGATACAGTAATATAATTTAAATTGTTTATAGTTTTTCAATTTATTTATTATTTTCCACTTTTATTTTACAATCTTGCAAATATTCTGTCTTTAATATTTTAAACAATGTCTAATTAACCAATTATTCTAATGCCTTCATGAGAACAAGTTTGGATTTATTAAAATCTAATATTTTGACCTTGATCTGACGCCAAATATAACACAGCATTCTTCATTGTGCAAAGTTTTTGAATGCAGCTCAGAATCTGATAAGTCCAATGAAACTCTGAAGACGAGGCTGCTGATTATCAGCTTTTATTTCTGCAGAAAGCAAAAGACTGGATGACCTTTTTGTCTCCCACCTTAACAGAGCAGGCAGAGAGAGAAAAACAGCCGTGCCCCAAAAACTTTTCCAAACATCTTACAACTCACACAGCTTGCACAGAACGTCATGGCTATAGAAACATAAATTGATATCACATAAATTTCATGATTTTTCCAGTGCTCTGAAAAAAAATAGACTTTAGAAGGAAAAAGAAATCCATTTTCTGGCATATAACTCAGATCTTTGTTAGGGAATACTGAACACACATTTTAGGTTACAAGCAACGCTACTTGGCAGAATTCACATTTTACTTTTCACAAGAAGTTACTTTGCGAGGCTAAGCTTGGGAATTCGCCTAGAGGTTTTATCTATGTAGTTGGCACATTCGGTTACAATGGAGCTTCTCTCAAAAGCAATTTAACAAAAGCTGAATTAGGTTACACTCTATGCATGCTCTAATCCAGTGATGGTAAACCTTTTAGAGACCGAGTGTCCAAGCCGCAACCCAAAACTCACTTACTTCTCTCAGAGTGCCAACACGGCAATTTAACCTGAATAATGAGGTTTTAGTTTAGAAAAGCAACTCATACATGATTAACGTCTTTTGTCTGAAAAAAAAAACCAATAACAGCGCTTTCAATGATACAAACTCCTTTTTATTCAAAGGTAAACATTTGCATTTGGCATGCTTTTGATTAATGTGACTTTTGCTATTGTATGCATGCTAAGACGGAGTGGCTGTGGCTTCCGGCCCCCCAGTTCAACCAGTTGCTTCCATCTCTGGCCATCGGGGGTGAGCAACTGGCCCCCATGGAACAGGCGCGCAATTTGGGCGTCCTCCTAGATGCCCGGCTGTCCATGGATAACCATGTAACAGCCGTGGCAAGGGGGGCGTTCCACCAGGTTCGCCTGGTGTGCCAATTGCGCCCCTTACTGGACCGGGATGCCTTGCGCACAGTCACCCATGCGCTGGTGACGTCTCGCCTGGACTACTGCAATGCTCTCTACATGGGGCTTCCCTTGAGATGCACACGGAGACTACAGTTGGTCCAGAATGCGGCCGCGCGGGTGATTATGGGGAGGACAAGGTACTCCCATGTAACACCTCTCCTGCGCGAGCTGCACTGGCTTCCTGTGGTCTATCGGGTGCATTTCAAGGTTCTGATTATGATCTTTAAAGCGCTCCATGGCACAGGACCTAGTTACTTGCGGGATCGCATCCTGCCCCATACATCCCTACGACCAATCCGCTCACACAGAGAGGGACTTCTCCGGGTGCCGTCCGCTAAACAGTGTCGGGGGGCGACACCCAGGAGCAGGGCCTTCTCTGTGATGGGCCCAGCCCTATGGAATGACCTCCCCCTTGATATCAGGATTACTTCCGATCTCCGCTCCTTCCGTGTAAAGCTCAAGACCCACCTCTTTCAACTGTCTGGCCTGGCTCAACCATAGTTTATCCTTTTCCTCCTGACAGTCCTTTTTTAAATTGTATTATTATTTCGGGGTATTTTAATGACTAATTTAATTTTATTATTATTAATGTAATGTATTTTTAATTATTACCTCCTCCATGCATGTATGCATATGTATGTATATGTGTGTATTTTTATCTTTATATGTATATATGTATATTTTATTGTACACCGCCCCGAGTCCCTTGCGGAGAGGGTGCGGCTAACAAATTAAATTTCTATTTCTATTCTATTTCTAACCTTGACTCATACTTTGTAAGTTTGAGAGCAACGCATGCAGCACTCAGGCCATCTGTTAGTCCAGGGGTGTCAAACTCAATTTCAATGAGGGCCCCATTGTGGTTGACTTCGGAGGCCATGGTGGGCATGGCCAGCTCCCACTGCTGCTGTGCTCACTCTCCTTGGTTGCCCATGGTGTGTGCAGGAGGGCAAAGTATGTGGGTCAGAGGGAGTCCCACTCCCTCTCCTTACGAGACCTAGCTTTGTAACCAAAGCATCCTCAATGGGAGGATGGGAGACCACCAGGAGAGGTTAGGAGGAGAGGACAAGGGGGTAAAAGGCAGCAGGGCTGCTGGTGATCAAGTGCTAAGGCAGAATTTACCTCACACCCTCAGTCTCTCTCCTTATATTCTCCTTCCTTCCCTTCTTTTTCCTTCCCTCTTCATTCTTTCTTCCACTCTTTTTTCCACTCTTTCCTTCTTTTTGCTTCCTTGCTCTCTTCTCCGCTTTCGTTATTTTTCTTGGTCTTTCCTGTCCCTTCTTGGATGCTCCAATTCAAAGGGGGAAACATTCCTTGCCTTGTGATCAAATGGCACTTTTGCTAGTAGTTTGTGGCCACTTAAAAGACTGAGGACAAACCAGGCTCAGTTTATTCCATGCTTGCATTTCATGGGGACAGACTACAGTACAGAGAAACTGTCAAAATGATGGCTCTGGTAGTTGATCAGAGCTCCTCTGTTTTTTAAGTGCAACAGCTTTAGTATTTAAGAACAGAGCTAAGTAAGTTGCTTTACTACGAATACATAATGATCCTTAAAAGAGCTGTTCTGTAGGGACCCTGCCATGGTCTAATTCAGACTGGAAATATAGCAAAGGAAACTATTTTCCCCACTTGCTTTGTCCTGTTTACCCCACTGGAAATAGCTGTTTGCAACCAGGGGTGGGTTGTTCCCAGTTCTAATCGGTATGGTGGAAGAGGTTCCTGAAATCTACCGTACGTTTTATAACCACTTTGTCCTGTGGGACAGTACCAGAATGCCTGTCGCGGCCCCCTCACTCATTCCACCTGCCCATTACGTCGCCGCTCACAGGGGGGGCGTAGTTTGCACAGTGTGGCCAGCCTCCTAGGACCTCCCCAAACTTGCTTAGGAATAGGAGGCCTGGTCGCCAGTAAAGCACAGGGGCAGCAGGAGGTAGGATGTGCAGAGCGGCCAGCCTCCTAGGCAAGCTCCAGGATGTCCCCCCACCCCCCGACTGATTCCCCGCCTCCCTTCCCTGTGAAGATTTCCAAGGTGTGGTTTCAAAAGTAGTTTCCCAACTCTTCTGCCCGGCTCCCACTGAGCTCCGGGAAGGAGGAGAAGAATCTTTGGGGAGTGAAGAGGAGGAGGAGGGAGGGGGAGGCAAGTGCATGGGGCTGTGCCAGCTAGGCAACTGGTGCTAAGAAAGCATCTCACAGCTTTTGAAGGGAGGAGGGGAGAAGGAAAGGGAGAATGCAAGTCACCTTTCAGGGATGCCGAAGCCGCGGGAAACCAGCACCGCCACCAGAGTATAAAGCTTTCAGCGGCTCCAGACAGATGAGTCAGGATCAGAGACCTAGGCGGTTTCCTTCGCTCCCCTTGCAAGGGAGTAGTAGGCGTCGGTTTTGCATTCTTCCCTCCGCCGGACTTCGACCTGGAGTTTGCCAGCCATCTTAAAGAGAAATGGACGGTCAGACCTGCGCGGCCCTGAGCAATGTGACTCTCTTCAGGTAAGCACCCGCTCTCCTTCCTGGTTTTTTTTGTCGCCGAACCACCCCGAACCACCCCAACGAGGCCATCGAAGTGATGTCCCGGTGTGTGGAAGCCGTACGGATCTGGATGGATGACAACCGACTCAAGCTCAACCCTTCCAAGACGGAGTGGCTGTGGGTACCAGCCCCCCGGTTCAGCCAATTAATTCCATCATTGGCCATTGGGGGCATTCATCTTGCCCCCGTGGAGCGGGCGCGCAATTTGGGCGTCCTCCTGGATGCCCGGCTGTCCATGGATGACCATGTGACAGCCGTGGCAAGGGGGGCGTTCCACCAGGTTCGCCTGGTGCGCCAATTGCACCCCCTACTGGACCGGGATGCCTTGCGCACAGTCACTCATGCGCTGGTGACGTCTCGCTTGGACTACTGTAAGGCTCTCTACATGGGGCTTCCCTTGAAATGCACCCGGAGGCTGCAGTTGGTCCAGAATGCAGCCGCGCGGGTAATTATGGGGAGTACTAGGTACTCCCATGTGACACCGCTCCTGCGTGAGCTGCACTGGCTTCCTGTGGTCTATCGGGTGCGTTTCAAGGTTTTGATAACTATCTTTAAAGCGCTCCATGGCTTAGGACCTAGTTACTTGTGGGATCGTATTCTGCCCCATACATCCCTGCGACCAATTCGCTCGCACAGAGAGGGGCTCCTCCAGGTGCCGTCCGCTAGACAATGTTGTGGGGCGGCGCCTAGGAGTATAGCCTTCTCTGTGGCGGGCCCAGCCCTGTGGAATGACCTCCCTCCGGATATTAGGAATACCTCTGACCTCCGCTCCTTCCGTATTAAGCTTAAGACCCACCTATTCCAAGCAGCTGGCCTGGCTCAACTTTGATCTAACCATATCGCTCCTGACGGGTTTTTTAACTGGGTATTTTAATTATATTTAATTTCTAGGGGTTTTATATTCTGTATTTTAATTGTTTTTATCAATCGACCTCCTCCTTGTGTATGTTTCAGTGTATGTCTTTGCTATATGTTTGTTTTGTTTACATATTTATTTCGTATGTTTTGTTGTACGCCGCCCCGAGTCCTTCGGGAGAGGGTGCGGCTAAGAAATAAATATATTATTATATTATTATTATTATTAAAAGGCGGAGTGGGGCACCCCATTTAGCAAAGTTCAACAGGGGGGGAGGTAAGTGGCTTTCCTGTTCCTCCACCTCGTAGTGCCCCCTTCCTTTAAAAAAAACAAACTTACCTGGCTAAGAGGTCAATGCTTCACTTAGGGGAGCTCTGGGGATGATGGGTCTTATGGAGGCGGTGAGCAGCTGCCCCCAGGAGGACGAGGAGAACAGTCTCTTTGCCTTTGCGGTGGTTTGACTGGGAATGGCAAGCCTGGCTGAACTTTTATGGGAGAAGAGTCTCTGAATAGTTACGCTGGATAAACATGCATAGAGTTGTGTGGTTGCACCTTACTTGAAAAGTACAAGATACAAAGACCCGAAACCAGCTGAGTTTATTCTAAGTAAGGTTCAGTTTTCTGTGACTTGTGGAAACTGGGAATATTTTTTCTGAATGCCCCCAAATCTTGAGGCTTGAGTGAGGAAGTAATTATTATTTCTTTAAAGGTTGGGGAGAAGAGGAAAATCTACACTTGATTGAAAGCAAAGATAAGTTAGCAACCCTTGGCAGAGAGCAATGTGAGTATGGTATGCTATGTTGGTGGAATAATAATTCACCTTACAAAGCATTCCTGTTTGGGGAGTGCTATGGAAAGCTAAAACAAATGATGTGTAACAAGGAAGTGTGAAGTATTCCTTTTGATTTATGGGAGAATTAAAACCAAACATTTCAAAGGAGAGAAGTTTCATATCATGCAACTTTTATCAAAACTATTTCACATGCCCTTCAATCTGGAGGGGGGGGGGAGAGAATAGTGAACATCTAGGAAGTAGGATAGTAGTGGCAAATATCTTAGAATAATATTGTGATGCAACTATTATAAATTGTTCAGCAATAATTTAACTAAAAGAATTGTGCATACTATATATAAATTGTTACTTCTTAGCAGGAAGTCCAATGTTTTTTCTTTGCATTTTCCCATTTGGCTGAGTTTTTCAGTACTCCGAAATACTATTCTTTTTTTATGGTGATATATTTATTGGTTTCAGTCTCCCATCAGTTAATAAGACAAGAACTGCAAAGCGGGTGTTTGTGCAAATGTCATAAGTATTTTTGGAATGTATGTTTGATGCTACCATTGTGAATTTCTTGTTAAGAACACTTATCAAGCTTTAATATTATTTAGAGGGCGAGTGCTTGCTTGTTGCAGTAAAGTACAAATGCCATAAGCAAAAATGTAAAACCACCCTGATCGCCATATAGAAGAAAGTATGAAATAGGCCTGTCCAAATCATTTGGTTGGATTTCAAAGCATTGGAAAGTTGTGGGAGGACTTTGGAGCATCTGCTTCATTGATCAGATCTGGAGGAGAGCTCAGAGCCCTATAAGATAACTTGCCTAGATTTGGTACAAATGCTGGGATTGCATGGTACTTTGGATTCTGTTCCAAACAAAGTACTGAAGAGAATGCAAGACTGTAAATATACACTTTAAAGTAGATATTTCATGCATCCAGGAAAAAGGTGCTGCTGGTTTAAAAAGTACCAAGTAGATGCTGTGCGCTTTACATTCCTATATATTCAAAAACAGTGCATAGCCTTAACAAACATTATTATTGAATGAATTTAAGTTGTTGCCACTGCTTTGAAGTTAAATTCAGATGTATGGATGCCTCTTTCTTTTCTGTGTAATTTATATCTCTATCTTGAGTGGGAATGTTGACATCGTCTTGGCCACTCCCTCCTGGTCACATGACTGCCAATCCACTCCCACCCAGGCACATGAACTGCCAAGTCACTCCCACCCGGTCACATGGCTGGCAAGTCACTCCCACAAAGCAGGCCACACCTACAGAACAGGTTCTAAACATTTTTGAAACCCACCACTGTTAGCAACCCACAAGCAGGGGATACTTTCCTAAGAGCTCACAATTCAGGAATAACGGGGGGGGGGGGGAGCCTGCGCTTTCCACGCCCCATTTTGGCCCTGGAAAGCCTCCTGCACCAACCTGGAAGCAACCCCCCCCCCCCCCAAAAAAAACCTACAACTGTTTGAAGGCTGAAGGAAGCCTCCAACTCAGCCAGGAAGCACTGGGGGGGGGGAGGCCATCCGCACTCACTTCCTGCACAATATGAGTGCCCTCCCACTGCATACTCATGCGTGTCCCCCCCTGGCCCCCCACAAAGGCCCAAAAACCAGCTGGCCGGCAGGAGGTGAGCCTGCATGTGGATGCTAGTGGAGCTGGGCTGGGGCGGCTGGCATGCCGGGAGAGGACGCTCTGCATGCCACAGGTTCCCCATCACGGCTCTAATCCTTTCAATTCATTTTCCAGATCAATTATCAAACAGCTTCCGAGTCTCTGAGTGATAAAAACAAATTCCCCTTTTTCCACCACATGGTCCCCAAAGAAGGAATCCAGTACCCAGCAATTGTCCAGCTGCTCCTCCACTTCAGATGGACCCTGATTGGCCTCTTTGCTTCAGACACAGAAAAGGGAGAGAATTTCATGAGGACTTTTACTCCTGTGCTTGTCAGGAATGGAATTTGTGTGGTTATATCACAACTCTTCTCAACAACTGGATATACTGCATACCTCAGGGATTCCCTCTCTAAGTGGAGACAAGTCAACGCCTTTGTTCACTTCATAGAACTTGATGCCATTTGGGACAGAATTCTTCCTTTCCATTTAACACTTATGCGTCTGCCAGGACCTATTGAGGGGAAAGTCTGGATCCTCACAAATTTTAAATACTATGCAATAAACAAGCGCAGACTTCTCAAATACATCCATAGTATTTGGAACTTTGGTTATCTGGGAAAAGAAAGGCCAATGGATGATGCCTTTAAACCCTATTTCTTTTTGGAAATAAAGTTTCGAGATCATTATTTTCCTTGTTCTCTTTTAAAGAATGTCTTTTCTGTCAAAGGCCGCAGAAGATGCACCCAGAAAGTCCCACTGGAGACCGAGGGGAAAAGGGACAGAGGAAGGATCCAAAATCTCTACCCCCATTACAGTCTCATAAAGACTCTGGCCCAGGCCATGAATGCTGCATATTTCTCCAGATCGAGGAGGGGAAGGAAGGAGGGAGAAAAGATCTTGGGGTCTCCAAGGCTGCAGCCATGGCAGGTATGGGGGTCCCCATATGGATCCATTAATCTTAGATCCTTTGGAGAAGGAATCCAGAGGAGAAGGAGGGGAACCATCTCAACAGATCTGGCCAATTTAATTACTAGGCATTAATGGTTCCAAAGAGTAGATACCATGGCATTTTTATATTTAGCACTGTTAATTGGAAAATGCTGTATTCTTTTTAAAATAAATCCCCGCATTTGTGGGTTTCTGATTAGCCTGGTGGAATTCCACCTTTCTTCCGTCCCCATTGCAGGTGGGTCTGTGTGCAGCTGGAGAGGCAGCTAAGCCCCCCTATTCTCCTCCAATGAAAGGGAGCCTGGCGTGGATCTGGATGCTTTATTGGGAGAAGAGGGCAGGTGAAACTGAGGAGATGCAAAGAGTAGAAATCAAATAGAAAGATGAGATAGGCAGCATTAACTAACAGCCAGCAAAGAAGCAGTTGGAACCTCTCCATCGATGCTCCATGTGAGGGAGGGAGTCGTCTCCGGATGACCAGGGGTCTCGGTCACAACGGCTGCTTCCGTCTTCTCCAAAGGCTGACAGAAAGGCTTCAGACCTTATAGTTAGGCTTATCTGCCCCTGGCCACTAGGTGGGGCTAGAGCAACAACAGCACAACAGTTACCGTATTTTTTGGAATATAAGACTCACCTTTTTCCCTCAAAAAAGAGGCTGAAAATCTGGATGCGTCTTATACATTGAATACAGCATTTTTTTGCCTCCCAAAGCCACGCCCCTTCACCAAAATACAATACAATACAATAGTAGAGTTGGAAGGGACCTTGGAGGTCTTCTAGTCCAACCCTAGGCAGGAAACCCTATACCGTTTCAGATAGATGGCTATACAACATCTTCTTAAAGACTTCCAGTGTTGTGGCATTCACAACTTCTGGAGGCAAGCTGTTCCACTGATTCATTGTTCTAACTGTCAGGAAGTTTCTCCTCAGTTCTAAGTTGCTTCTCTCCTTGATTAGTTTCCACCCATTGCTTCTTGTTCTACCCTCAGGTGCCTTGGAAAATAGTTTGACTCCCTCTTCTTTGTGGCAACCCCTGAGGTATTGGAAGACTGCTATCATGTCTCCCCTAGTCCTTCTTTCTCTTAAGCTAAACATACCCAGTTCCTGCAACCGTTCTTCATATGTTTTAGTCTCCAGTCCCCTAATCATCTTTGTTGCTATTCTCTGCACTCTTTCTAGAGTCTCCACATCTTTCTTACATCGTGGCGACCAAAACTGAATGCAGTATTCCAAGTGTGGCCTTACCAAGGCATTATAAGTGGTATTAACACTTCACGTGATCTTGATTCTATCCCTCTGTTGATGCAGCCTAGAACTGTGTTGGCTTTTTTGGCAGCTGCTGCACACTGCTGGCTCATATTTAAATGATTGTCCACTAGGACTCCAAGATCCCTTTCACAGTTACTACTACTGAGCAAGGTATCATCTATACTGTACCTGTGCATTCCGTTTTTGTTGCCTAAATGTAGAACCTTAATCTTTTCACCATTGAATTTCATTTTATTAGATAGTGCCCAATGTTCAAGTTTGTCAAGATTCTTCTGTATCTTTAGCCTATCTTCTGGAGTGTTGGCTATTCCTGCCAGCTTGGTGTCATCTGCAAATTTGATGAGTTCCCCATGTATTCCCTCATCCAAATCATTGATGAAGATGTTGAAGAGTACTGGGCCTAAAACAGAGCCTTGGGGTACTCCACTGCATACTTCCCTCCATGTAGATGCAGTTCCATTGAGGACTACACGTTGAGTGTGGTTGGTCAGCCAGTTACGAATCCATCTGGTGGTGATGCTGTCTAACCCACATTCTTCTACTTTATCTAGTAGTAGGTTATGGTCTACCTTATCAAAAGCCTTACTGAAGTCCAAGTAAACTATATCGACAGCATTCCTCTGGTCCACCAATTTTGTCACACTATCAAAGAATGCAATAAGATTACTCTGGCATGATCTGTTTTTGACAAACCCATGTTGGCTTTTGGCTATTACTTTGTTTGCTTCTCGGTGTTCGCAAATTCGTTGCTTGATTATTTTCTCCAGAATCTTTCCTGGTATTGAAGTCAGGCTGATAGGTCTATAGTTTCCTAGATCTATTTTTTTCCCTTTTTTGAAGATGGGAACCACATCAGCTCTTTTCCAGTCCTCTGGTAGTTCCCCGGAGTTCCAGGATCTCTGAAAGATATAATTCAATGGTTCTGAGATCTCGTCTGTTAGTTCCTTCAGAACCCTGGGGTGTAATCCATCCGGTCCTGGTGATTTGAACTTGTCTAAGGTAGACAGGTGCTCACTTACCATTTTCTTCCCTATTTCAATTTGTGTTCCTAATCTGATTTTTGTGGTGCTGCTTTTGATAGGTTGGACTGTTTTATCCCTTTGTGTAAAGACAGATGCAAAACATGAGTTAAATAGTTCTGCTTTCTCCCTGTTGCTTGTCACCTTCTTGCCACTTTCTCCTAGCAATGGACCAATTGTTTCCTTAACTTTTTTCTTGTTTTTAACATATTGGTAGAAGATTTTTTTTTAAATTTTTACTTTTGTGGCAAGCCTTTCTTCATTGTGAGCCTTAGCTTTCCTCACTTCATCTTTACAGGCTCGGGCTATTTGCTGATATTCTGCCTTAGTTATGTCCCCCTCCTTCCACTTTTTATACTTAGCTTTTTTGTCTTTCAGTTTGTCAGATAGTTCTTTATGCAGCCATGCTGGTTTCTTTTGGGAGCTGTTATTTTTCTTCTTCATTGGTATTGTGCTAGACTGGGCTTTGGTAATCTCATTTTTCAAAATTTCCCAAGCTTCTTGAGTTGTTTTCCCCCTGAGGATTCTCATCCATGGAATTTTTCCCAAGCTTTCTCTAAGTTTATTGAAATTAGCTTTCTTAAAGTCCAAGACTCTAGTTTGACTTTGTTCTACTACTTGTGTTTGCATAATGTTGAATTCCAATATTGCATGGTCACTTGCCCCCAGGGTTCCTATGGCTTCAACACCTTCTATCATTTCCTCTCTGTTAGTGAGAATTAAGTCCAATATGGCTGATCCCCTTGTTCCCTTCTCTACTTTTTGGAAAACAAAGTTGTCTGCTAGGTTTGTTAGGAACCTGTTGGATCTTCCACTTGGTGCAGAGTTTATTTCCCAGTTGATGTCAGGGTAGTTAAAATCTCCCATTACTATTGTGGTGTGCTTCCTACATACCTTAGTTAGCTGACTAGCAAAAAGTTCATCTACTTCCTCTGCTTGGTTGGGTGGCCTGTAGTATAGACCTATGGCAATGTCATTTCCCCCACAACCTTTAATATTGACCCAAATGCATTTAAGATAGTTCTCATCATTGTTGTGCTCAATTTCTGTAGAGACGTAGTTATTTCTTATATATAATGCAACTCCACCTCCTCTTTTATTTGGTCTATTTCTTTTGAATAATTTAAATCCTTCTAGCTGTATGTTCCATTTGTCGGTTTCATCCCACCAAGTTTCTGTAATGGCAATAATATTGTATCTGCCCTCTTTTACTTGAATTTCTAATTCATCCTGTTTATTCCTTATACTCTGTGCATTGGTGTATAGACATTTGAGTCCATTTTGATTGACCTTGTGTTTACTCTCTACATAACCTGTGTTATGCCTGACTGCCCCTATTTTCTTGCCACTTGTGTGATTCATGCACATGGTATGGCAATCACTATTAAATGCTTGGTTTTGCTTGACAGCAGGAGTGATAATCTTACCCACACACACATCTATGTTACATGCACTTATAACCCTATGAATTTTAGTTTGCTGGGGACAGAAATGTTCTGTATCTATTAATTCTCTGTCCCTGCTCTTCAGTTTAAATGTTTATCAAGAAAAGCTGTGAATTTAATGCCAAGTAACTCAGTCCCTTTCTTGGATGCCCCCACCTCAGTCTCATTGTCTCTCTGACTCACCCCCCTTCTATCCAGCAGCTCCAATCCCAGCTTCAGGAAGGTTCAAATAATACGGCCGTGCATACCCTTATCGAGGCTTTCAGAGAGCTCCTGGGGGCTGGGGAGGGCAGTAATGAGCAAAAAATGGACCATCCCCCCCCCAACCCCCAGCAGCACCCTATAAGCCTCCATAAGGCTACACATGCAATTTTTTTTGACAAAAAATGGGCTTGTTTTTGAGAAAACGGGCCATTTTTTCTCATTTTTGCCCTCCCCAGGAGCACTCTGCAAGCCCCCCTAAGGATATTCATGACTTTTTTAAAAAAAATGGGGGAGGAGTTTTCACAAAAAGGGCTGTTTTGGGGAGGTTTGCAGAGTGTAAAAACTTTTTTCCCCCCTCTTGGAAAACTCTTTAACTGGTTGATGAGAATTACATTGATCAAGTGCTGTGCCAGCAAAAACAAAGTCTTAGGTGCTGCATATTGTCAGCGATTTCCTTCTCCAGCACATGGATAAGTACACCTGGAAACATCTACCTACCTACCTACTCTTTCTCTCTCCCTCCCTCCCTCCCTCCTGTATTTCTCTCTCTATCTCTTTTTATTTCTGTTAGTGGTACTAGTGCGATTAAGCACTAGCAATGAACCCCAGGTCGAGGTAATAACAGAGCAACCCTGTAAAGTATACGCAGCGTGCGATAGATCAAATCAATCAAATCAAATTTTATTTGATTAGCCGCAACCCTCTCCCGAAGGACTCGGGGCGGCGTACAGTCAAAAAGATAAAATACACATAGGACACACATACATACGAAAAAACAAGGACAATTACATTTGTGCATGGAGGAGAGTAGACCTGCAAGTGAAAGACAATAAACACAGATAAAGCAACCACACTGAATAATGGATAGTAAAGTAACAAAATAAACTTTACTCTTTGAAGAATATAGCAAAATCCATAAACACAGCCAAAAAGTCATACACAGAAAAAACAGTCCAATACTACTAAGATAACTTGGATACAAGTAGCAAATAACTTACACACAGTAAGTAGTAGCAACAGTAGTAACAGTTAGACAGCAGTTATCATACATCAATCAAGAGAGAGAGAGAGAGAACATCAGCTGCAATTTAAATGCTGTAATCTACTAATTAGCAGATCTCCTCTCTTAAAGATACATAACATGCCTTGTGCAATATATTGTCTACCCAACTTGTTGGTTACACCCTAACATTCTCCCCTTTGGGTAGATCAAGATATCCACTCATAATGTAAGATGATAACCTTCACATGATGAGGTATGTTTCACTGAACTTTGTGCCTTAGTGAAGTTGTCTGCTAAATTGTCTTCAGTTGAACAATATTCCAACTTTATCAGGCCATCCTTAATGCTTTGTCGAACATTAAGATACCTCAAATCAGTATACTTCGATCTCGTCTTAATAGCTAAACTAGTCGCCATTTTTATTGCTGCCTGATTATCTTCATAAACAGTAAAAGGTTCATTGATACTTAATCCCATATCTATAAGCAACTGCTTATAATATATCAGCTCAGTACATGTCAACGACAAACATGAAAACTCAGCTTCCATTGTGGATAAGCTTATGTGTTTCTGTCGTATCGACCTCCATCCAATCAGTACACCACCTAGCATAAAGGCTATGCCGGAAGTTGACTTCCTATTATCTATAGCAGCTGCAAAATTCGCATCAGCATAAACAGTCAAAACTAAATCCCTATTCGGTTCTAAATACAATGCATAGTGGATAGTTTTCTTCAAATAACGCAGCACACGCTTTGCTGCTTGCCAATGCCTCTCTGAAGGACTATCATTGAATCTAGCCAGTTGGTTCACACTAAATGATATATCTGGTCTAGACCAATTACTTAGGTACATTAGGCTACCTATCAAAGATTGATAGATTCCCTTATCAAAACCAGTACCCTCAGTTACCTCAGGTTTAAACTCCAATGCCATTGGTGTCTTTGCAATCTTACATAGCTCCATGCTATATTTCTTAAGCAAATGATTAATTTTACCAGCCTGTGACAGCTTAAAACCTTTACTGGTTCTAACCACGTCTAAGCCCAGATAATGCTTAATTTCACCCAAATTCCGGATTTTAAATTTACTCTCTAATTGTGAAACAATGTCAATAGCTTCCTGTTCAGACCTAGTAATAATAGCTATATCGTCCGTGAACAAAAGCAACAACGAGATCAAACCATTTTTCACCCGTCTAAACAAACAAGGATCAGCCAAACCTGGAATAAATCCCATAGCTTTTAATTCATTTACTATGCATCTGTTCCACTCAAAACCGGACTGTTTTAAACCATAAAGGCTTCTTTTAAGTCTCCAACAACCAGTCTGGCCATTAGAATCCACACCTGGTGGCATCTTCATATAAATGGTATGCTGCAATGGAGCATGCAGATACGCTGTTTCAACATCAATATGGGTAACATTACACTGATACTTAGCAGCCCACACCAATGATGCCCTCAACATAGAGGCTTTCAAGCTCGGAGCAAAAACCTCATCGTAATCTCTCTCAGTTTGGGAAAACCCTTGAGCAACTAAACGAGCCTTATAAATAGCATTGCCAGCAGCATCGTTTTTAATTTTAAACACCCATCTACAGCCAATTGCACTCTCCCCTGAAGGGAGCCTAGCTTCTTCATAAACTTTCAATTCCTGTAAGGATTTCAACTCCTTCTCCATAGCTGTCTTCCACAATTTCTTTTCCTTTTCAGGATACAGCCTTAACTCTGCAAAACTAGAAGGTTCTATGCTAACTTGCAATACTACACTGGCTTGGTATCTGTCGGGTGGATGCCTGTCCCTAGTAGACCTCCTAGGCAATACAGGACTTGCAGGATCATCCTGTTCCACCTCACGAGTAGATTCTACATCTACATCTTCCTCCCCTTTCAGAGTAATAGATGGACCATCCTGATTCTCTAACTGCTCATTTGGTGTATCATGATTAACCAAACGATCAACATCTATATCATCACAAACCTTGTGAAACTCTTGTTCTAGCTTCTCCCAACCAACATGTTCTGAAAATTTAGCACTAGCACTGTGCATAATTCTCCGAGTTCCAGGTTCCCAGAACCTAAACGATCTATGATTGGAATTGTACCCAACAAAAACCATCTTCCTAGCTCTGCTTTGATCCTTCCGTCTAGTCTGTGAGGGAATATGCACCCAAGCAGGGACACCAAATGTGTGTAAATAACTCAAATCAGGCTTCCTACCATGCCAAAGAGTATAAGGAATCTTACCAGTAGTTGAGTTAACTACTATGTTCAGAATATGGTTTGCACACATTATAGCCTCACCCCAAAGCTTTTCTGACAAACCAGAATCAACTAGCATAGTTCTGGTCATTGCCTGCAATGATTGACCACGTCTTTCAATAAATGAATTATGTTCTGGCCTGTAGGGGGCAGAACGCCTATGTTCTATACCAGCATTCTCCAACATTGATATAAACCTATGATTAGTGAATTCAGACCCATTATCAGTGACTAGGCAAAGTACTTTTTTATCCATCTTACGTTCAACAAACTTTAACCATTTAGTAAAATGTTGGAAAGTTTCTGCCTTTGATTTCATTACATAACAGAAACCATACCTAGAATAATGGTCCATAATGCTGAGTATATAGCAGGCACCTCCTAAGCTAGGTTTCTTAGGGCCAATTAGGTCTGCAAACACTACATCCAGTGGTTTAGATGTCTTGAATCCTTGAAACCGGTTTGCAGGAGTAACCTTACTTTTAGCCTGGTTACAGGCATTACAGTTAAGATATTTTGAACAAGGTTTCAAATTGATTCCATTAGATAGAATAACAGTTTGACGTACCATTTTATAATTTACATGGCCTAAACGTCTATGAAGTAGATGTATACAGTTATCATGGGGCTGTTTATTCTTATAATCAGGTTCAGAACTCGCAATATTTAAAGAGTTCTCATGTAGAATAAATAAATTATTCTCCAAATTGGCAATAACACTATTACCTTCCTTTTCAATAATGCATCTATCATTCTTAAATGTTACTGTAAACCCACATTTCACAAGGTCTTTTACAGATAATAGGTTAAATTTCATTTTAGGTACATATAACATTTCCAATTTTTCATTAATACATGGACAATAAGCTGTACCTTCACCTGAAGCCTTGATTTTCCAACCATTTGCTAAGGAAATATGCTGTTTGCTAGCCTTCATAGTAACAAACCTTTCTTTAACCTTAGTTATAGAATGGCATGCGCCACTGTCAACCACCCAGAAACTATGGTTTACAGCCTTATCAACCTTAGCTACAGTTACAGTAACATTGTAGCTTTTTCTTTTACTATTAGCAACACTCCTTTTCTTGCTATTTTTACAGTTCTTAGCAATATGCCCCTTACCACCACAAGAATAACATTTGTTAACAAAATTTACAGTTGAAAACTGTGTTTCTTCTTGTGATTGATTGTCTCTGAACTGAACTCTATCCTCTCTTCGTCTGGACTCTTCAAGCAATCTCCCGGTAACCTCAGATAATGTCAGTTCATCACATGAAAGAACTTCCAATGAGGAAACAAAAGAGTCGTAGCTTTCATCAAGCGATGATAGAATAATATACACCTGTTGAAGCTCAGAAAAAATTAACTCTTTTTCTTGCAAATCCTGCAAAGTTTTCTTCATGAAGTCTAAATGAGCCAACATATCACCACCTTTTTGCAAACGGGCTCTAAACAGTTTCCGTGTGAGATGAATATGAGCACCCACACTGTCCCGAACATAAATTCTCCGCAATGTGTTCCAACACCTAGCAGCAGACTCTTCGCCACGAATATGGACCAGTTGCTGGTCATTCAGTGTTAGTCCAATAATGCAGAGAGCTCTCTCATTGTCCCTGTTAAACTGCGCAATCTTCTTCGCATCCTCATTATCAGCAGGATCCCAACCTGTAACATCTGGTGGGTTCTGAACCACAGACCACAGTCCTTCTCTACGCAGAAGTAGGGAACACTTCAAGGACCAGGAAACATAGTTGGTTCCATCAAACCGGGTAATCATGGAGAGTGCAGCAGACTGTTCTTGTGCCATATTCACAAAAATAAACTATCCAAAAAGTGGTGCATAAAAATAAAAATTATGATTAAGGCAGGGCGTCTGGGCCCATAACCAATGTTAGTGGTACTAGTGCGATTAAGCACTAGCAATGAACCTCAGGTCGAGGTTATAACAGAGCAACCCTGTAAAGTATACGCAGCGGGCGATAGATAAAGCAACCACACTGAATAATGGATAGTAAAGTAACAAAATAAACTTTACTCTTTGAAGAATATAGCAAAAACCATAAACACAGCCAAAAAGTCATACACAGAAAAAACAGTCCAATACTACCAAGATAACTTGGATACAAGTAGCAAATAACTTACACACAGTAAGTAGTAGCAACAGTAGTAACAGTTAGACAGCAGTTATCATACATCAATCAAGAGAGAGAGAGAGAAAACATCAGTTGCAATTTAAATGCTGTAATCTACTAATTAGCAGATCTCCTCTTTTAAAGATACATAACATGCCTTGTGCAATATATTGTCTACCCAACTTGTTGGTTACACCCTAACAATTTCTCTCTCTCTCTATCCCTTTATCTACCTCCCTACCTAACTACTCTCTCCCTCTCCCTACCTACCTACTGTATTTCTCTCTCTTTCTCTCCCTCTACCTACGTACCTACTTTTTTTAAAAAAATTGCCTCTTCAAAACCTTGGTGCGTCTTATACTCTGGTGCATCTTATACTCTGAAAAATATGGTACATGTTGTCACATGACAATCTTTATAAATTAGGAGGAGACCCTGAGACATCTAACCCAACCCCCTTCTCTCTGCAGGAATCCCAGTTCAAGCTTCTCTGACCGATGGCTGCTCAGTCTTTGCTCTCAGATGATCCATGAAGAGGTGACAGCTCTAAAACAGCTCATCCTTTTATCATATTTTTTCTCTCATTCAGTTAAAATCTCCTCTCTTGTAACTGAATTCACTTTTTCCATGTCTGACACTCTGGAATAAGAGTGAGCAGATCTTACACTCGTGTGTAACAGGAGTCAGTTATTGGAAGAGGGTTGTATCCAGTGGTGGGATTCAAATCTTTTTACTACTGGTTCTGTGGGCATGGCTTTGTGTTCTTGTGACTGGGTGGGTGTGGCTTGGTGGTCATGTGACTGGGTGGGTGTGGCTTGGTGGTCTTGTGACTGGGTGGGCGGGGCTTGGTGGTCTTGTGATTGGGTGGGCGTGGCTTGGTGGTCATGTGATTGGGTGGGTGTAGCCAACTTGACGTCACTCATGTCAAGGGGTACCTTGCCTGGCCTCTCCTTGCGTCAACAAGATACAATTTCCCTGTCTATTTATTTACTACTAATGAATATCCAAAATACACAATTTAATCCTATGAATATATGCCATATGTGTACATACATGTTACATAGTATAGAGTGTGTATAGGCACACAAAAAGATACATTATCTACTTTATACACTGTATGTGTATGTACACACACACACATACACACACACACACACACACACACACACACAGCTCTTCTAAAACTATACACATTCAACCTCACTTATTGCATTTGGAAAAACGCACCCACTTTCAGAAAGTCCACTTTCTGGCACACATTTAACTATCACTTCTGCACATTAGAAGATTACACAGGCCTTCAGATGTTCTTCCCTAGCCTGCACATGACTCTTAGAGCCAGGAGATGTCATGGATTGAGTAAAATGTGGCAAAGTTCACTTAACAATGCTCTTGCTTAGCAACCAAAATGTTGGGCTCAATTGTAATAAGTCAAGGACTGTCTCAGCCTTCCTCTGCATGGCAGCCTTGTCCTAGTAAACTCCTTCCCTTTTCTGGCAATTTTCTTCTCTCTTAGAGGCACCAAAATAATCCAGAGGTTATAAGGTCTCCAGCTGGAGCAGGGGGTTGGACTAGATGTCTTCCAAGGTCCCTTCTGACCCTACTAGAGCAGGGGTTGGACTAGAAAATGACCTCCAAGATCCCTTCCAGCCCTTTCAAACATAGTTGTGCTGTTTTAAAGAGTCTTCTGAAGCCATGGTTTGTGTCCTTCCTTCCTCTCATTTTCTCTCTTTCCCTCCCTCCATGTATCTATTGACTCATCCATCCAACTATATCTCATTTACTTCCTCCTCCCTCCCTCTCTTTCTTTCGCTTCCTTCCATAACTCCCTCTTTCTTTCTCTCTCTCCTTTCCTTTCTTTTCCTTTTCTTTCTTTTTCCTTTTTCCACACACACACTCTTCCAACCAGCTCTGCGCCTTGCCTCATTGTTTGATTTTAGTGGTGGGCCGGTGGCCGAAGTCCTTTCCAAGCGCCCGGCAGCATCGCTCGCATCCCAGGAAAGCCCAGCTGATTAACTTACTGGGACGCGCTTCGATCGGTGCCTCTTCTGCACAGGCAAGCTTCTCTCTCTGGAGCAGGCAGAGAAGGGGGACTTGCAGGGATAAGTGTGTGAGTGAGTGAGGGTGTGTATGTGTGTGTGGGTGTGAGAGAGAGAGAGTAAGAGCAAGAGAGGGGGGAAAGAAAAAAGAAAAAGAGTGAGAGTGAGGAATCAGAAGCTTTTCAACCTTGTGGGCCGCCTGGGAGGAGGCAGAAACAGGGTGAGGGCCTCTCCCCATTTCCTCTGGATCTCCCTCCCTCTTCCTCAAGTTTTTCTTTCCTCCCATCCATTCTCTCCCCCACTCCTAAGAGCGAGGCGGCACTGTTTTGCCTGGGAGTTTTCTGGGCTCTGGAAGGGGCAGTGGGGTGTGTGTGTTGGGTTCCCCAGAACTTCTTTGGGAGAAGTGTCATTCTGAACTCCATGTTGGGGGGCGTGTGTGTGGGGTGTCCACTGACGGGCTTTTAGCCGGAGACGCCTCTGGCCAGGGGGGAAAATTGGAGTGGTTCGGGTGAGCCAGGACGGACGATTGAAATCTGTTGGCTGAGCTGGTCAATCCCCTCCCCCGCTTGGACCTGGCCAAACTTTCCTCCCTCCCTCCGGTCCTGGCGGAGCTGCTGCAGCCTCTTCCCCAACACGTTGCCCAGTTATGGGCCCAGCCTGCCCTTCCCTGCAGTATTTGGGTGGGGGGGTCCTCCGTTTTGGGGTAGAATTTGGCTGCAGAAACGCAAAGGGGTGGGCAGCCTTGGAGGG
This sequence comes from Natrix helvetica, assembly GCF_964273705.1. Classification (NCBI taxonomy): domain Eukaryota; kingdom Metazoa; phylum Chordata; class Lepidosauria; order Squamata; family Natricidae; genus Natrix; species Natrix helvetica. The sequence goes on from NC_138551.1 coordinate 133,609,923, forward strand.
CCTGTTCACCCTTCCCCTTTTCCTCTCAGCCCTGAAAAACCAAAAATCTTCCCCCCTCCAAGCAGCAACTGAGACTGTGCAGGGGGGAGGAGGCGTGCAGGCGAAGAAAATCTGAAAGATCCCAATTCTGCAGCAAGAGGAGTTTCTGCAATGGGGAGGGTGAGGGGGTAGCCCCAGCTTCCAAAGGCCTTTTAGCCATAATTGCCCTCAGAGCAGATGTTGGGGAGGGGGTCAAAGAGGAAAGGGGTCCCCTGACTCTCCCTCAGACCCCCAGGAGGGGAGGAAGGAAGGAAGGAAGGAAGGAAGGAAGGAAGGAAGGAAGGAAGGAAGGAAGGAAGGAAGGGGAGGGGGAGGGAAGGGAAGGGAAGGGAAGGGAAGGGAAGGGAAAGGAGGGGGAGCGAAAGGAAAGGAAATGGGAAAGAAGGAAAGGATGAAAAATGGAGGGAATGGAAAGGGAAGGAAAAAGGAAAAGAGAAAGGAAAGGAAAGAGGGGAAAGGTGAAGAATGGCCGCTGGTGGAGTGGTCGGGAGCAGCCTGAGGTGGGCATTCGGGAGTAGGCCAAGACGAGCAGGAGGCCACGGCAAAGACAGGAAAACAGGCTGGGCTGCGTGGCCACATGGTCGAGGCAAGGGATTGAAACAGAAGCTGCAGCTATGACTCTAAGGCACCAGCCAAGGCCTGTGAAGCAAGTAGTGGTGGGGCAGGGTGTGGCCAGGCAGAACTTTTAATACCGGAGAGCCAAAACCTGCTGAATCCCACCATTGGCTGTATCCTCCCTTCTCCAACCAAGAGATTGTGTCAGTTGGAAAAGGGGCTCCCAGACTCCTCCTGGTCTTCAGTTCTTCTCCTTGTTGTATTTCCTCAAGGCTAAGAGCAGCTCCTTTGATCTCTTCCTTGGCTTCCTTGTCCTTTCCTGAAGTTCACGTAGATTTTGTACAAATTCTCCTCCAAGCTTGGTGCCTGCAAGGGGACCTGGTCCTTGAGTTGGGGTATCCCCAAACCAGAACATTCACTTCCTGAGATTCTGCATTTGCCTTCTTTCCATGAACATCTCCCGGCTGACTCAGATTCTGTTTCCTGTTAACTACGATTTTGAGATCGTTTTCACAAGCATACATATAAAGTTTGGTATCCCTCATCTTTTTTCCAGTCCATCATTCATGTTCTTATATGAGTCTCTATTGTTAGTCAAGTCCTAGTTGCTAAAAATCAGATATTTTTCTACTGCTTTTTACTTATGAACCCTTCTCTGCGGGCTAATCATAAATATTGTTTCTGGAAACTTGATATTCCTCTTATAAATTTTTGTTATTCAAAAAGGTAAAATAAAACTATTACAATGACAAAACAAAAGTAGACAACACATTGTTTTAAAAAATGTGCATTAAAAACAGACAAAAGCATGCATATTGTCCCCCCAGTTGAATACAATACAGCTATAATAGTTTCTCCCCCTTGCAAAACAGGCCCACCATTATAAATTACACATCTATTTGCAACTACTTGACTTGTCATCTATCTGCTGTATATTAAAAACGTAGCTAATAGGCAATCCAACAATAAAGTTACATTTCAAAACTTCAAACTTCTGTGTTATGTGCTGTTGTATTTGGGTCACAGAAAATTTATAGGGGCTTCTTATCTACCACAGACCACCATAATCATTATCTCTGTTCCATCCAGAATCTGTCCAGGGTTAAACATATTTGGTTGATTCTTAATAATAATACATTTCCTTAAAATTTTAATTAGGATCTTTCCCAACAACTGCTTTCCATTCCCCAAAGTCAAAGGACCTCCTGTAAATGGAAATTTAACGGCTCTTAAGACTTGTTTTCCAGTTAAATATGACAAGTTCATTCCCCAATCTCCTTCAATCTTCTTGAAAGAATCCATTTCATCAGTCATCCGTTCTGTCCACTTTGAGTCTTCAGGGTCCATGGCCTCTCCAGCCATCTCCAAGCAGCCTCCCTTCAAACCAGACTCCTCCTTCAGGGATGCCAGCAGTAAATTAAATTCCAGTCCATCCATTCAATCCATCCAATTCAACAATTGTTGATTGCTTCTGATTATTGCCTTTAAGTTGATTTAAAACCATTGTTATTTTATCAAACTTTTAAAATGAAGTTTCAAATAAAGTTTCAAATAAAGCTTCTAAGTTGAAAGACTTTATATTCTTTAAATCACATCAAATTACCATATTGGGAAATTTTTTATACTGCAGCCACTCTAACATGGTTAAGAGAATGATAATGTTGAGAAATAAAAGATTACTCAAATTGGAAGGTCATGACCTCCAAGCAGGATGGCATGCCTTCCTATGGTATGAAAAAGGATCTGCACATAAATATTTCATTAGACACTACATCAGACAGTCCCTGTCATTAATATGGAACAAAATTAAACACGGTCACTATACCGAAACACCCATTTGGCTATCTACGATGGAAGCATATATACAACTAAATTTAATTAATATGGAAAATATTGTTACATATAAAGAGTTATTGAATAGACAGGGGGAGATCAAAACTAGATTAGAATTGACATAACAAGGGGTAAAAGTAGAATGGTGGTCTTATTTACAGATACAATCAAGGTTTGCACAGGATAGGAAGAAGGAAGGTATTGCCAAAGATTACACAATATTAGATAAACTTTTGATACAGACAGAAAACAGGCTGATCAAAGTGTTGTATAGATTTTTGTTGGAATATAAGCTACAGGAGGAACATGTCAAAGAAACTATGGTCACCTGGGCGAAAAATTTCGGTTATAATGTGGAATTGGCTAAGTGGGAAAACTTTGGATACTTAATCAAAAACTAACAATGGCTACGGCGTATAAAGTAAATCTTTATAAGATGTTCTACAGATGGCATCCCCTCCCCAGCACAGCTCTCCAAAATGTTTAAAAATCTGGCCCCAAATTATTGGAAGTGTAAAAAAACACTAGTCACTTTTTGTCATATGTGGTGGATGTGCAATGAGGCAAAAAAAATATTGCAAAAATGATTCAATCATGGATAGAACAAATGGTGAGAGACCAAATCTTGTTTAAACCAGAATTTTTTCTCCTAGGTATAATACCAGAGGGGTTTAAGAAAGATACACTTTAATTATACATGTACTAACTGTGGCGCGCATAACTTATGCACAATATTGGAAAAAAGAAAATACACCATCAGAGCTAGATATAATCAGAAAAGGGTTGGCTTGTGCGGAAGCAGATAGGCTCACTCTTGAACTTAAAAATAAAGGGGAATCAGAATATTTTGAAGTCTGGAACAGATTTTATGATTGGTATAAGACAAGGTGACAAGACTGGAACAAACTGTATATATCAGTGCTGGCGAACCTATGGCCATTTGTCAGGGCGGAGCCATTTGTCAGGGCACGCGAGGCGCTGCCCTGTCAGCTGGCCAGCGCGCATGTGCGCACTGGCCAGCTGAGTTCACCTTTTTAAAAGCCATTTTTCGCCCTCCCCAGGCTCCAGAAGCTTTATAGGAGCCTGGGGAGGGTGAAAAGAGCCTCCCCCGCCCCCCGAGGCCCTCCAGAGGCTTCAGGGACCGTCCGGAGGCTTCCCTGAAACCTTTGGAACACTTAAAACAACCCTCTGAGCAAACCGGAAGTGACTTCTGTCCAATCACAATATATACCAGCGATGGCGAACCTTTTTTGGCTTGCGTGCCATGAGGGGAGGGGAGCGCAGGGGGTTCATGTGCAGGCGTGCCACACCCATAATGCAATGCGTGACCCCCCCAGTGCGCATGCGCGCATAACACGCTCCCCCCCCCCTATTTTTACATGCTTTTTTCACCCTCTCCAGGCTCCAGAGGCTTTATAGGAGCCTGGGGAGGGCGAAAAGAGCTTCCCCGCCCCCCTGGAGGCCCTCCGGAGGCTTTAGGGACCGTCCGGAGGCTTCCCTGAAGCCTTCGGAACGCTTAAAACGAACCTCCGAGCAAACCGGAAGTGACTTCGGATGATCCCTGAAGCCTTCGGAATGCTTAAAACGACCCTCTGAGCTCAGAGGGTCGTTTTAAGCGCTCCGAAGGCGTCAGTGAAGCCTCCGGACGGTCCCTGAAGTCTTTGGAACGCTTAAAACGACCCTCCGAGCAAACCGGAAGTCACATTCTAATAAAGCAGAATTAGCACATCTGGAGGTGTTTTCCATCAGGATTACAAGGGAGAAGATTAGAATGAAAGATTTCTTCTTGATCAACCCATGCTTTCAGGGAATCAACCTGTTGTTTTCAAAGAGATTATGGATCGTCTTTTTTTTCTCTGTTCATTTTATTGAATGTTCCCTATAATTGACCAACTGTGTGGATTATATTTTCTTTATATTTTGTCAGTACGTGATTGACAAATTTTTCTCAAACTTTTTCATTCACTTATGAAGATATTGGCAGGATTTGTACCCTATTTAACCATATTTGGAGATTGGACAATTGTAGAAGAAAGATTCAATGTGGGATAAGAAACAAAGTTTTCTCTTTTTCTAATTCCTGGATGTTCCCATTCTAGTTTCATCCCTTTCTGGAGAAGAATGAATTTTGGAATATTTCTCAGAGAAAATTGTACTTGGACCAAAATGGAGAGATAACAGAAGATCTGGCCATTTCGGGCTTCTTGGTTCTCCCCAACGAACATCCCAGGAAAGAGATGCTGGCGTATTTTGAAAGACAGAGACTTTCTATCGAACAAGATGCTCTTTCACAGCTAAAGTTGCTCAATAAGGTGAGAGAAATTTTGGTGTCTTTTCTCTGTTTCCCAAAGCCTGAGGTCCCATTTCAAATGGGCAAAGCCTAGAGTCTCGAGGGTGGTTGGCCTTCCATGCCAGTTGGTCTCATCTAATGGAAGTTCTTTAACAGACGGGACCTAAGTGGAGGGGCTTTGCCATGTTTTATGGAAACCTTTCAAGATCTTAAGAAACAGAGATTTCTTTCTTCATCAGTTTTATTCTATATTAAAAAATCTAATGGAATAAAAGTTTCCTAAATCTTTTACATATATCATCATACTTAATTTTTTTCTATTCAATCCGTTAATAAAGTTTAAAGTAGAAAAGTACTTTATTGTAATATTAAATACCAAAATCAAAAGTGAGGAAGTAAATGAAGAATCTTCCAGTTGTTATCCCTCCTGCATCTGTTTAGAAGTAGTCAGAGATTTCATATTTACCTCAGTGAAGACCAGAGGCTACTTGTCTCCATCCATTTCTCCCTCCATTTTCCATGGACGGAGAGTCCTAGCACCATTTCTTTAGCATTCTTTGTTCTTCTGCTCAGTCCCTGCCTCAGTCCAAATGTGTGGAAAGTTGTCATCCTGGATTTGTCAAGAAGGCTCGAGAAGGAGAGCCAGTTTGCTGCTACGACTGCGTTCCTTGTCCGGAGGGAACCTTCTCCACTCAGGAAGGTGGGTCACACTGAGGAAAATGGGAGGCTTTGTGGAACTGGATCCATCCAGAACATTTTCATGAAAGTGCAAGTTAAAAGACAGATTGAAGTTCACCAGGTTTTTTTATTTTTAACCTGCACAATTTATTATTTAAAAAGAAGTAAAAAAAAAAACTTTGTAGGAGGGGCTGGGAAGAGTTGGGGGGAAGAGGTGGAAGACTGAGCAAGCTTTACTACTATTTAAGGAAATATCTCTTCTGCTTTTTAGTTTGGACTTGTGTTGCTAAATTCACCTTTCTAGGAACACCTGAGTTCTTTGAAACTTGAGGAATTATTTTAGGTCCACCTTCTGAAAGACCTTGCAATTCACTGTATATTGAATCCTCTCCTTGAGGATCACTGAGAAGGTGTCACTGGTCCATAATGTGGTGCTGTGGATAGTTATGGGGGGAGCTCATTACACAAATATTCTGCCAGTCATGTATATCAATAAATCAGAGTAGAGCTGGAAGGGACCATGGAGATCTTCTACCCCTGCTCAAGCAGGAGAATCTATACCATTTCAGACAAGTGACTGTCCAGTCTCTTCTTTAAAACATTTAGTGTTGAAAAACCCAAAACCTCTGGAGGCCAACTGTTCCACTGGTTAATTGTTCTTACTATTAGGAAGTTTCTCCTTAATTCAAGATTGTTTTTAAGTGTTACAAGATACTGTAAGGTATTCTCCAAGTCCAGCATATTAACTGCCATGTGGCAGGACTGAGGATATTTGCCTAAAAAGATTATATGATTCGTTACTAATTTATAGTAATGTAGCTCCCTATGAAGATTCTACACATTACACAGGAAATAATTAACATCCTAGGACTTCCCTCAACTTCAAATACCTAGTTATATATATATATATTTTAAAAATCCTTCTTATGCTTTTTTTAATGAAATCATTAAGAAATAGTTCTTGGAAAATGTCCATGGTATCAGTTGTTATCCAAAGAAGGTATTTACTGTAAGATAAAAGGACAGAATTGTTAAAGAAAATTGCTTTTTGGTTTCTCAGATGTGGAAAAATGCATCAAGTGTCCAGATGATAAATATCCAAATGAGGACAGAGTCCAATGTATCCCCAAAGTTATAACCTTCCTGTCTTATGAAGAACATCTGGGCATCATCCTGATTTCTTTTGCCCTACTCTTGTTCCTAACTACAGTCCTTATTTTAATTATCTTCATTAAATATGGAGAAACTCCCATTGTCAAAGCCAACAACCGGGACCTCTCCTACATCCTCCTGGTCTCCCTCCTGCTTTGCTTCTTGTCTCCTTCTCTTTTCATTGGTCAACCAAGGAAAGCCACCTGCCTTCTCCGACAAACGGTTTTCAGCATCATCTTCTCAGTTGCCATTTCTTCTCTCTTAGCCAAAACCATCACAGTGGTGCTGGCTTTCCTGGCCACAAAACCAGGAAACCAAGTGAAGAGATGGCTGGGGAAGAGCTTGGCCAACTCCATCATCCTTTCTTCTTCTGCTGTCCAAATTATCATCTGCTCCATCTGGCTGGGACTTTTTCCCCCCTTCCCTGACTCTGACCTCCACTCCCAGCCTGGAGAGATCATCCTGCAATGCAACGAAGGGGCTGTTGTCATGTTCTACGTCACCCTCAGCTACATGGGCTTCCTGGCTGCCATCTGCTTCATGGTGGCTTTCCTGGCCAGGAATCTGCCTGGGGCCTTCAACGAAGCCAAGCTGATTACCTTCAGCATGCTGGTCTTCTGCAGTGTCTGGGTGACTTTTGTGCCCACCTACCTGAGCACCAAAGGGAAATACATGGTGGCTGTTCAGGTCTTCTCCATCCTGGCCTCCAGTGCTGGTCTGCTGGGCTGCATATTCATCCCCAAGTGCTACATCATCCTTCTGAGGCCAGACCTGAACACAAAGGAGCATCTCACAGCCAGAATAAATGTAAAAGCATGAGACATAACACCATTATGATATTGGAAGAATTGTTAAAGTTTATTTGATTTGAAAGAAGATATTCTTTCCATTTAGATAGTATGCAGGTGTCAAAGAAAATATTTATATGTTTTAAAATAGGAAATTATTGAATTGTTCTAGCTCCCTTCCCTTTCAACTTAATAAATGTTGCTGAAAGTCATTCAGAGGAATTTGCTGTTCAGCAACAGCTACTGAATGTGACACCTTGTAAAAAATAATTCTGGCACTTGTTTCTACAGCTAAAGATGTGTGTGTGAGAGAGAGAAAGAGAGAGGGAGGGAGAGAGAGAGAGAGAGAGAGAGAGAGAGAGAGAGAGGAGAGAGCAGGAAAAGAGTTCAGGAGGAAGCTGTGGGAACCAAGAACCAGCATGGTTGGCTGATCCTCTCCCTGAGAATGCCAGAATGATTTGAAATGCCATGTTTGACTGACTGTCAGCTGGGGAGGGAAATCGAGCATATAATTCTTTCTTGATTTCCTGATAAAACCTCCTTTGCAGAAAGTGTTCAGCAGAACAGCTGTCTGGGATTTCAGTTTGGGATTGTTTTTATTTTGGTATGAACTTCACATCAAAATAATAAAAACAAAGTAAATAAAAAATGTGTAAAATTTCCACTTTTATTTTTTTTCTTTGATCAACCAGAGAATTAAAATAGCGGTTTTCATTTTCCACTCTACAATTTCTACCTAAAGCATTTTCTCTGGTCCTCTTCCAAGCTTGTCTTGTTTGTGAAGGGCTGGAGAAGATGCCCAGAGAAAGGGGACCTTGAGACTCTCCCCAGGAGGAGGTTGGAAGGATCCTGTCTAAAGACAATCCCATCATTGACCAGGTCACAAACCTTCAATGCTGCATAATATCCATCCAGGTCCAAGAAGCGGCTGCATTAGGGGGTGGGGGACTTTGAGTTTTCTAGGATGAGGCACCTATGGAAGCTCTTCTGCTCCCCATCACACAGATTGCTGATCAGTTGGTAATCAATGTTTAGGTCTATGAATGGCTCCTAATTGGGAATAGGATCCCTTTGCAATTTCATTTTAAGGAGGTAAAAAAAGATCTGATGGACCAGAAGAAGTTCAGTCTAAGATTCACAGGGACCACACAGAGGCCTCTGGTTCTCCCACAAGCAGAAGAAGGCAGAGACTTATGGCTTTGCTCAACATGGAACAGACATTCTTGCACAATTTCACTTTCTTCCATCACACAGCACAATATTGGACACTCGGACATCTCACATTCTAGGAATCCTCAATTCTGGTATCCCAAATTAATCTGAGAAAATATTTCCAACTTTCACAGCCCCATTCAATAAGAACTAAGGTGGGACTGGAACTCAGGAGTCTCCAGGTGATTGGCCCAAAGTCCCCCAGGAAGTTTTCATGCCTAAGGGAAGATTAGAACTCGAGTCCCCTGGTGATTGGCTCCAAGTCTTTTATTTGAAGGTAAATAAATGTAAAAACATGAGATATAACACCATTATGATATTGGAAGAATTGCTAATGTTTCTTTTATTTGAAAGGATGTATTCTTTCCACTTAGATAGTAGGCAGGAGCCAAAAAAAATCAAATCTACTTGTTTCAGAATGGGAAATGATTGAATGGCTGTACTTCTTGTATCTTCTTCGCATTTCTATCTCCCTATTCAACCCAATAAATCTTAAATAAATAAAGCTAAAGAGAACTCTGTGAAAGTCATTCAGAGGAATGTAATATTCAGCAACTACCAATTGGGGGGAAGGAAGATTTGATCTTGGACTTTGGAAGTGGGAGGGGTGAGAACCAGCGGCAGCACCAATGGGAATTCTCCCTGCTTGAGTGTCATCAGTCTCCAGGAAGAGTCCTTTGTGGCTTCACCTGAAGAGGAGGATTCATGGCAGAGACAAGGGGAGAAATTGGGAAGGGGAATCCGTTCGATATTGGGGGGGAGGCTACACCTCAAGTGGGGTTCATGGCAGCCCTAGATGGGACCCTCCCCTTTCTTTGTTCAGCCAGGGATTCCTGCTTTCCCCCCTTCTTATTTCCCCCCATTGGCATCCACAACAGCAATTCTTGAACCCAAAATCCATTTGGGCTTTCACTGGGTCTCCAAACATTGTCCGCACCTGGGTGCAGAAGCTGACCATCCAGGGGTGGGATGGCCTGCCTGAGCGGTGGAGTCGCCCAATGGGATGCTGGGCTGGTCAAAAGATGGATGATGAATCCCCCCCTTTTCACAGTCTGTCTGGAAATCAACCCTCCTGAAACATGTGAAGAGATGGCATTTTCCCAGAAACGCTGGGAACTGCTCCAAAGTTCCCACAAAGGTATCAGGCAGTGATGCTGGGCATTTCCTTCGAGGGTCTGTGAAGCAGCTGCCTGCATTTGGGCCAACTGGGAGGAGAGCTGGGCCATTGGCTGGGCTAACTGCACATTGACCGCTAGAAGTTGTTCCATGGTCCCACAGGGCAAGCAGTGCTGAGGGGAGGGGAATGTAGAGGCTGGGGCAAACTATGCTGCCCTCTTACACACACACACACACACACACACACACACGCACACGCCAAGAGTCTACAGGTGTTTATTTAAACTCCCCAAAGAGGCCCACAGAAAGCTCCCCTGTTGATAATAAAGAGAATGTATATTTAATCCTTCATGTATTAACTGCAGCTAGAATTGTATTTGCACAACATTGGGAAAGTGTAGAGATTCCTGCTGATGAGAAGGTGATAAGGAAAATATCTGAATGTGCAGAAATGAACAGATTAACATTAGCAATGAAGGAGAAAGAGCAAACTGGATATTACATGATTTGGGAAGTATTTTACCAATGGTTGGAGAATAAAAAAGGAGTTTGGAAATGGAGAAGGCTAAAAAATAAGTAGAAAATATATTAAGATAGAATCATAAAGAAGATGAAAACTGTTAGTATGTGTATGATGAGAATAATGATGTTTAATATTAATATGGTATCATCACTAGAAGATATTAAGGAAAATGGAGAGTTTTATAATGTTTAAATGTTCAATATATTATAATACTAAGCTTAGGGATGTTAATGTTAATATGAATGTGAAAGATGTGGCAAATGAGGAACGATGTTGCACAGAGGTGTTTCTAGCCAGATGGCACACTGCGTAAGTGTATAAAAAAGAAAGTACTCCTGTTCACAGCTCTGAATCCCAGGCTCAGCACGGCAAGATTCCCTGGGTAAGTGAGTCCAGTGGGCACCCACAAAGTCCAGGAAATCCGTCCATGAGTCTAAGAGGTCACGATATATGGCAGGGGTCTAGAACTGGGCACTTTGCTCTAGCAATGCTCAAGTCTTCAGAGCGGGATGAAGCAGGCAATGCCAGTGCAGCCCTTTACGAGAGGGAAGGTGGCATCCTCACAAGTAGCCCAGCTGACTAGCATTGTGTGCCTGTATCCCGTCTGCTCTACGTGTCCTTGGATCAGGAGGAGGTGTGGACTCCACATCCTCCTCATTGCTAATGGGCAGCAGTTGCTCCTGGTCCTCCCGGTCCTCAGCCTTCCTTCATCCGATGACCCAGCTGGGGTGCTCCATCAGGTCAGCACTCTCCGAATGGCTCTGGATTTGGGGCTTTTTGGTCCATGGAGAATTACCATCCCTGTCCTTGAATTGGATCTCCACTGCCCCAGACAGATCCAGTATGTAATCTGGGGGTTCTCCTGGACTCATAGCTGCAGCTTGAGAGCCTTTTCGCAACTGTGGGTTGTTCATCAGATACGACCTTTCTTGGACCAACAATCTCTGCCCACAGTCATCACACCCTACTCAACTCCTCTCTTGACTACTGCAATGTGCTCTTCATGAGTCTGCACTTGAAAAGTGTCTGGAAGTTTCAATTGGTTCAAAAAGTGGTAGCCTACCTGATATGGTGCAAGTCTAGACTAGGGGTGTAAAACTCAATTTCATTAAGGGCTGCATCAGGGGAGCTGGGGTGGGCGTGGCCAAGGTGGGTGTGGCCAAGGTGGGTGTGGCCAGCTCAACGTCACTCATGTTGGGTTAGGGCAGTGCTTCTCAATTATTTTCTGTCATGCCCCCCCTAGGAAGAAGAAAACATTTCGCGCCCCCCCCCCCCGCGCGACTGTAAATAGTATAATTTGTCTATAAAATTGTTATAAGTACACCTCTGCATAACATAGCATACCGGTCTTTCCTCGTCTCCCACCGTAGTCACATGCTTTCTTTCCTCTTTCCCTCTTACTTGTCTATCCTTCCTTCCACCCTCCCTTCCTCCTTCCCTTCCTTCCTGCCTCCCTTCCAGTTCCCTCCTTCCTCTTTCCCCCTGCCTGCCTGCCTTCTTTCCCTCCTGCTTATCTATGCTTCCTTCCTTCCTTGCACCTCCCTCCCTTCTGCCTGCCTGCCTTCTTTCCTCTTTCCCTATCCTCCTATCCTTCCTTTCTCCCTCCCTCCTTCCCTGCCTCCCTTCCAGTTCCATTCTTCCCTCCTTCCTTCTGCCTCCTTCCTGCCTGCTTGCCTTCTTTCCTCTTTCCCTCTTACTTGTCTATCCTTCCTTCCACCCTCCCTTCCTCCTTCCCTTCCTTCCTGCCTCCCTTCCAGTTCCCTCCTTCCTCTTTCCCCCTGCCTGCCTGCCTTCTTTCCCTCCTGCTTATCTATGCTTCCTTCCTTCCTTGCACCTCCCTCCCTTCTGCCTGCCTGCCTTCTTTCCTCTTTCCCTATCCTCCTATCCTTCCTTTTTCCCTCCCTCCTTCCCTGCCTCCCTTCCAGTTCCATTCTTCCCTCCTTCCTTCTGCCTCCTTCCTGCCTGCTTGCCTTCTTTCCTCTTTCCCTCTTGCTTGTATATCCTTACTCCCTCCTCCCCTTCTTCCCTCCCTCCCTGCCAGCAGCTCCTCCAGCATCCCAGCTGGAAGCAGCAGCACAACAGTCGCCGTTACCAGGGGCGAAGGGGTGGCGGTGGCAAGATCGGGCGACCGCTGCCCCTTTGTCCCTTCCCCAACAGCGGCTGTTGCGCTTCCGCTTCCAGACGGAATGCTGGCGGGGAGGCGAGCTACCTGCATAAAGACGCCGCCGAGGGCATGGCAGAATATATCCCGGCTTGAAGTGGCAGCGCTGGGGACTGCTCAGAGACTCATCAGAGCCGCGGGCTGGAGCTGTGCAAAAAGTCTGCTTGGGCTGGGGGGGGGGAGGGAGGGAAGCCTGGGACAGCCATGCTTCCCTCCCTCCCACCCCCGCCCGAGCAGGCTTCTTGCACAGCTCCAGCCCGCGGCTCCAATGAAAATCCACAGTCCGAAGTGCTGCCACTTCCAGGCGGGATATATTATGCCTCGCCCACGCCGCCGCCGCCGTTGCACCCAGATGGAAAGGGAGCCTTCGCGCCCCCCTTTACGGAGCCTCGCGCCCCCCGAGGGGGGCGCGCCCCACTATTTGAGAACCGCTGGGTTAGGGTTAGGGTCGCAGAGCTTTGGAGGGGGGGCAAAACCTTCAGCTGAACCTGGCAGGAGTGAATGGGGGGCCTGAGTTCTTTCCCCCTTTTGGTTCTGGGACTTTATCTCCTCTGAGGGTGGATGGATGGGGGGGCAGCAGCCCAGATCCCCCCCCCCAGGGCCTGATCTGGGGGTCCTTCTGGGTCCACAACTCCTGCCTGAGGAGCAAAGGGACAGCAGTGGTCAGGAGGGGCTTTTGCCCCCCCCAGTCCCTCCCTTTTCTGGGCCACATGGCCCCCTTCACGGCCACTCAGGCCCTGCTCGCCCCCAGGATGGACTACCACAGGGCTCTCTCCGTGGGGCTGCCCTTGGAGAGCATCCGGGGACTCCGGCTGAGGCAGAAGGCAGCTGTGAGGACAGTTGTGTCTCTGTTTAAACAGCCCTGGACAAAGAACAGGTGGGCCTCCACTTACAACGGTTCTTTAGTTCAAGTTAACAACAGCACTGAAGAAAGAGACTTATGACCGTTTTTCACACTTAACAATTACTGCAGATCCCCATGGTCAGGTGATCAAAAGTCAGGCGCTTGGCAACTGTCTCATGTTTATGACGGTTGTAGTGTCCTGGACTCATGGGATGGCCTTTTGGGACCTGCTGGTGGGCAAAGTCAGTGGGGAAGCCAGATTCGCTTAACAACTGTGGCAAGGTTGTAAAATGGGCCAAAATTCACTTAATGACTGTGTTATTTAGCAACAGAAATTCTGGGCTCCATTGTGGTCATAAGTCAAAGACTGTCTATAGACTTATTTGGCAGCCTCCTTCCCAAATGGTGAAGCAACATTCAACACAAAGACCCACAACTGCGCACAAAGGGGATGAATGGAGGCAGGTGGGAACTCCTGGGACTTTGCTGCCTTCAGACAGATTCTTTCTTCAGTCTCAAGTGAGATTCCCCCAGGGAGACACAGACACACAATCAGAGGGGGGAGCCTTGCATCCCTCTCCCTCCCAGGAGGGGTCCCAAAACGTCCCCCTCCCATCCCCCTGCAGGGAACCCCCAGCAATGCTGCCAGCAGCTGCTCTCCTGCAGGGAAATCCTGGGTTGTCCTTGGGGGGTGAGACAGTGGCCACCCATCCTCTGCCTGGCAATGCTGGGGAGACCCCCTAAAGGCGAGATTCCTTCCTGGGGCTCACAAAGACCATCCAAACTTTCCTGGCATCACGTGGGAAAGAAGCCTAAAAGGAAAGGAATTCCTGCACTGGCTCCGATTGTGGCTCAGAAGGGATAGGAAGCCCCCCCCAGCGACCCCCTAACCCTTGCAAGACCCCCACTGCAGCCTGCCATGTGGTGAGCACCCCCCTCCTCCTGGTGATGCTCCTCCCGGCCCCTCCCTCCCTGCCGGCCCCTCTTGCAGCTTCTTGGTTCGGGGGTGCGTGGCGGGGTGTGTGTGTCACTGTGTAGGTGCAAAAGGGGGGGAAGCTGAGGAAGCATTCCCCCCCCCCCCCCCTATTCCGTGACTTTTCATCAGGTTGGGGAGCGAAAGAAGCAGAAATGGGCAAAAGGCAGACGTGCATGCTCAGTTCCCTGGAAGCTCAAAGGCTGCCAGGACTTCGCCACCTGCGGAGCGAGCCCTCTGGTGGTTGCCACAGGCCACGGCAGCTCCCTTTGCGAACCAGAGGGAAGAGAGACACGCCCAAAGAGGTGTTAAGTCCTAGAGCGGAAAGGAGAAGCGGCTCCTTGCAACAAATCCTCCCCCCTGGAATTCTCTCCCCCCTCCCATCTAGGAGCAACTGCAGGCAACATTCTTTTGCGCATGCTCCGTTTGTCCTCTGAAGCTGCCTAGGCGGCTTCTTCCCGGCGTTTACCGCGCGAGGCTCAGAGGGTTTCCTCGAGCTGGGTGTGTGGGGTGTGTGTGTGTTTGTTTGTCTGTCTGTCTGCTGGGTGGGAACCACTGGTTGCCACTGGCTACGGCAGCTCCCTTTGCCAACCAGAGGCAAGAGAAAGGCGGCCAGAGTTAAGTCCTAGAGCGGAAAGGAGAAGCGGCTTCCTTGCCACAGATCCTCCCCCCTGGAATTCTCTCCCCCCACCATCCAGGAGGAACTGCGAGCAATGTACTCTCGCACATGCTCCGTTTTTCCTCGGAAGCTGCCGACTTGTATTCTTCCGGGAGTTATGCTTGCAAGGCTCGGAGGCTTCCCTCCAGCTGGGGTGGGTGGGTTGTCGCGCGAGGCCATCGGGCTTCGCTCTCTCCTGCCCCTGCAGTGAGGCAGTGCCAGGAAGACGTGCCCCCCCTTTCCCCTTCCTTGAACCGCTGGCGCTGGCGGGGCTTTTCCCCCCAATCGTTTACAAGACAATCGGTGTAAGAATAAAGATGCGTATGAGTGAAATGGATAGAAATAAATGGGGACGGTAGGCACAATGGTTACGGGTTCTACACACCACACCACACACACACACCTATCACAGGCGACAGGGTAGAATCTGCAGAGCTTCCCAGTCCAGCGAAGGGACGCCCCTCTTCCACATCTGCAGGAGCCCCAGAGGTTCTTTCCCAGCCCTTGCACCAATTGAGGGGGTCAGGGGGAGAAACGCAGCCACAGCCCAGGACCCCCCCCTAACCCTCCTGTGCAGAAAGAGGGACTTTGTGGGGGGAGGGGATCCCTGGAATTGCAAGGAAGCAGAGATGGAAAAGGGGTTTGGGGGAGGGGCTCCCTTTGCACACAGCCCTTCTTTCCCCCGTTGATGGGAGGGATCCAGGCAGCCCCGATCTTCAATGGGGCGGGAGGAGAGTCCTGAGCCTGAAATGACCCATGGACCCATTTTGCCTGAAGCCAAGATCTCCAGCAGGAACAATGTGGGAGAAGAGAGAAGCTGCCCCCCCCCACTCCCTGGGTCTCTGCCCAGAGTCTTCCTGGAGGATTCGGCCACAGAGCAGAGCCGAAACTCAGAGGATAATCATTCTCCCCGTCAGGAGGGATCCCTGGGGGATTCACCTAGATCTTGCACTCAGAGTTTGTTGGGCATTTCTCTGGAGGGAAATGAAAGGGAAATAATCCCCCTGTGGCTCATGATAACAGGAACAGAGATTGGATTAAATCCGTCATCTACAATTGAGAGGTTTGGGACCTCCATCCTTGAAAGTGGCCCCAGAGGGAATAAACGGCACCTGTGTGGCTGAAGCTAACTAGAAATGTGACATTTGTTGGCATCGTGGTTAGAGAGAAAACCCCGGGAGACAGTTAATGCCCCAGCATGTGATGGATCTGGAGTAGCTGCCTGCTGAATCCACGCCAACATCTGCTTTCTTTTGAAAGGCAATGCTCAACAAAAGGGCTGATGCAACAGTGTGGCCAGACTGCAAGAATAAAATCAACTTGAATGGAAAAGTAGTTCTCAGAACATTGCCTAGTTGAAAAAAAATCACACCCACAAATAAACACACAGAGAGGGAGAAGTCAGAAGAAACCAAGTGAAGAGAGATGGAGAAATCAAGGCTGCCTCTCACCCCAAGGGAGGAATGAAGGGGGGGAGAGAAAGGGGAGCTCAGGAGCCTCGTGTTGCAGATGGAAAGCATATATGCAAAATCTTCCTTTCAACTTACATCTTCTGAGACCAGGGAATGTGGGAGCCCATATCCCATGTTCCCCTGCCTCACTTTCCTGTGCAGAGGCTAGGCAAGGGGGCTCTTGTAGGGATGCCTGACAGGACTCTGCCCGGCTGAGTGGGGAGCCCCTCTTGGCAGAAGAAAGCTGGGGAGCATCATGTTGGGGGAGGGAAGCAGATCTGCAGAAGCCCCCTCCAAGTTCCATCTTCTGAGTCCTGGGAAGGGAGGAGCCCAGGTCCCATGTTCCACTGCCACCTCTTTCCATGCAAAAGGCACTCTGGAAAGCAAAGCCCAGACCCATAGAAAAGGCCCAAGATGGCCAGGAAGGAGGAGGGGATCTGGGGCAGCTCCCACCATCCCTCATTCCTTGGGACTTGAGAGACTATCCTGGTTTGTTGGGTGGGGAATTCTGGGGGTTGAAGTCCATTCATCTTAAAGTTCGAAAAACACGGATGCAGACCAACAACTCTCCACACGTGACCTCCATTTTGGAAAAGAAGAAACACACCTGAAGAGACCATCAGTCATTGGCCGGCTTGCATAAGGCAGAAACCATGGATTTTTATGGCCATCAGATGTGAAACATGCCACAATTAGTTGGGCTGACATATAACATCAATACCCTGACTGTGGTTTGGAAACTAACCTGGTTGGTTCTTAGAAGTCTCTAAGCCAGGGATGGTGAAACTTTTCTGCACAGAGTGCCAAAAAGGTGCGGAAACGTCGCAAGCCTGCTCATTGCGTGTGGGTGTGCTTGTTGTGGCCACGCTCCAGAAAAGCCAAACTTCCGGGTTTTGGGGCGCATGCATGGCCAATGATCAGCTGACTGGCTTGCATGTGCATGCTGGTTTTCGGCACTGCCACGGGTGAAGGGACTGTGCCCCAGAAAAGCCGAACCTCCTGCTTCTGGCATGCATAAACGCCTGATGATCAGCTGGCCGGTGCGCATGCTGGTTTTCACCACTGCCAGGTGCGTGAAGTACAGCACACCAGAAAGTTGAAAAACAAGCAGGCAGGGCCGCGTGTGTTGAGCAACATGGTTACACATGCCAGGTGCGTGAAATACAGCTGATTGTCACACGCACATGCACGCCAGAGACCGGGAAAACAAACAGGCAAGGCCACGCGTGTTGGGTGACATAGTTACACATATCACTTGGGGCATGCGTGCCATAGGTTCACCATTATGGCCCTGTAATAATCCTAAACTGGATGTGATTTCAAAACTCCTTGTGCCTGATAGTCAAATCTGCCTTGGTTCACCTTCCCAATAAGCAATCGAGTTGGAAGATCACTTAGAAGCCATTTATGAGGGTGCCCTGATAAAGTGGGATCTCCCTATGAAAAGGGAGAACACAGAGATTCTCCCTTACATTCCTTTTCATAGTTGGCAGACTCAGGTCAGCGCGAGCTACGGTCCCATTCCCCTCCTTCCTGAGCCAACATGAAGGGGACCGTGGCTTGCGCTGACCTCAGTCTAGCACTGAGGAGTCTCCTGCACAGCGTGGCTCTTCTCCGCAGTGCAGCGGAAGGAGTTGCTGTCCCCGCCGCCATTATCCTGGGGTATTTTGCTTGCACGTGCAAGAAAGAGATGAAAGAGAAAAGGGGAGAAAGAGAGAGAGAGGGAGAGAGAAATGAAAGGGAGCTGGAAGGAGAGAATGGGAGAGAGGGAAAAGAGAGGGAAACAAATCAGGGCTAAAAGCCACCCCCGTCCTCCCTCCCTTCCTCTCCACAACCTTCCCCCCCCCCCCGAAAGCTTTTTCCCAAATAATACCAGCAGCCATTTCATCTCCACCAAAGTAGATACATACACACACGCTGCGCGCCACACACACACACATAAACACACATACGCACACCAAACAATAAAATAAAATAAAAAATGGCAGAAATGGAGAAAGAAGTGAAACCTCCAGAAAATAAAAGAAGCAGGAAGCTGGCTCATCCTGTAAAAAGGAAAATCAATGAAGAGATGAAGGTACATCTCTGCGCTCCCCCTTTATTGTCACTGTATCGCAAGCGAGAAGGGAAGAAAAAGGGAAGAGTTGAATCACAGGAAGAATGAGTGCCCTCTATTATGAGGCAGGAGAACTGCATGCCTCACCTACCTCAGGATTTTTTAGGCTTTAAACCAGCGATGGCGAACCTTTTTTGGCTCGCGTGCCACAAGTGGGGGGAGCGTGGGGGGGTCGTGTGCGGGCGTGCCGCACCCATAATGCAACGCGCCCCCAGTGCGCATGCGCACACAACGCGCCCATTTTTGCATGATTTTTTCGCCTTCCCCAGGCTCCAGAGGCTTTATAGGAGCCTGGGGAGGGCGAAAAGAGCCTCCCCCCCCCGGAGGCTTCAGGGAACGTCCGGAGGCTTCCCTGAAGCCTTCGGAACACTTAAAACCACCCTCGGAGCAACCCGGAAGTGACTTCCGGGTTGCTCGGATGGTCGTTTTAAGCGCTCTGAAGGCTTCAGGGAAGCCTCGGGACGGTCCCTGAACAGGCACGAGATGTGCGTCTCCATCGCCCGGGCCCGGATCGCCTCCGCCGCGCGGCGCCTCAGGCTCGGCGTCCTTGCGCCCGGCCTTCACATCGCTGCCGCCGCCGCCGCCACCGCTGCTAGGACGGGCTTGGCCGAAGGGAAGTCCGTCAGGCTTCGGCCGCGCCACCCTCGCCCTCCTCCTCCTCCTCCTCTAGCCGCGCCATCGCAAGGATTAAGGCGAAAGGGGGGGGACGGAGAAAGCGAAGGGGGCTTTGTTGTCCTCCTTCTCCTCCTTTCCCCCTCCGCCTCGAACGCGGCGCCGGGGCCCGGCAGGCAGCGAACGAGTCGGAGCCTGCCGACTGGAGGAAGAGGGTGAGAGGCGGGTCCTGTGAACGGCGGCAGCAGCGGCGACAATAGTCGCAACTCGGCTGCCTGCCGCCTTTCCCCTCCTTTGTCTCCCAGCCGGGGCGGCCCGCCGCTGAGTTACGACTATTGTCGCCGCTGCTGCCGCTGTTCACAGGACCCGCCTCTCACCCTCTTCCTCCAGTCGGCAGGCTCCGACTCGTTTGCTGCCTGCCGGGCCCCGGCGCCGCGTTCGAGGCGGAGGGGGAAAGGAGGAGAAGGAGGACAACAAAGCCCCCTTCGCTTTCTCCGTCCCCCCCCTTTCGCCTTAATCCTTGCGATGGCGCGGCTAGAGGAGGGGGAAAGGAGGAGAAGGAGAAGGAGGACAACAAAGCCCCCTTCGCTTTCCGCGTCCCCCCCCTTTCGCCTTAATCCTTGCGATGTAGTAAGGGAAGCCTCTGGACGTTCCCTGAAGCCTCCGGGGGGGCAGGGAGGCTCTTTTCGCCCTCCCCAGGCTCCTATAAAGCCTCTGGAGCCTGGGGAAGGCGAAAAAATCATGCAAAGCCCCCTTCGCTTTCCCCGCCCCCGCCCCCTTTCGCCTTAATCCTTGCGATGGCGCGGCTAGAGGAGGAGGAGGAGGAGGGCGAGGGCGAGGGTGGCGCGGCTGAAGCCTGACGGACTTCACTTCGGCTGAGCCTGTCCTAGCGGCGGCGGCGGCGGCAGCGATTTGAAGGCCGGGCGCAAGGACGCCGAGCCTGAGGCGCCGCGTGGTGGAGGCGATCCGGGCCCGGGCGATGGAGACGCACGTCTCGTGCCTGTTCAGGGACCGTCCCGAGGCTTCCCTGAAACCTTCAGAGTGCTTAAAACGACCATCCGAGCAACCCGGAAGTCCGGGTTGCTTGGAGGTTGGTTTTAAGTGTTCCGAAGGCTTCAGGGAAGCCTCCGGACGTTCCCTGAAGCCTCCGGGGGGGGGGCGGGGAGGTTTTAAGTGTTCCGAAGGCTTCAGGGAAGCCTCCGGACGTTCCCTGAAGTCTCCGGGGGGGGGCGGGGAGGTTTTAAGTGTTCCGAAGGCTTCAGGGAAGCCTCCAGACGTTCCCTGAAGCCTCCGGGGGGGGCGGGGGAGGCTCTTTTCGCCCTCCCCAGGTGCCTATAAAGCCTCTGGAGCCTGGGGAAGGCGAAAAAATCATGCAAAAATGGGTGCGTTGTGCGCGCATGCGCACTGGGGGTGCGTTGCATTATGGGTGCGGCACGCCCGCACACGACCCCCCCCGCGCTCCCCCCACTTGTGGCACGCGAGCCAAAAAAGGTTCGCCATCGCTGGTATAGGGTTTCCTGCCTGGGCAGGGGGTTGGACTAGAAGACCTCCAAGGTCACTTCCAACTCTGCTATTGTATTGTATTGTATTGTATTGTATTGTATTGTATTGTATTGTATTGTAATGTATATAATTGGATCCATTGTTTCTTCAGGCACATTCTCACAAGGCCTTTTTAAAATGAATAATATCTAAAACAAGTTTTCATAGATTTCCCTTTCATCATCTGGGGAGGTGCAGGAAAACCAGGATTCTCTGGATCTCTAATACCAGATTCCAGATCCAAGGGACAAGACTCCCAATCTGCAAGACTCCCAAGAGCAGCACAGTTTTCTCAAGCAGACAGTGGATCAACTTCACAACAGAAGACCTGCAGAAAACTCTGCTGGACAACAAAGGAAGCTTGGACCAAGCCAACACGATGATCCACCAGTTAGAGCCAGAGAAAGAATCTTTGGTGAAGAACTCCGGAAAGAAATGTCTGAGGTTACTACCCAAGTGGCCTTCCTCAAACTTGAGAAGGCTGCCTTAGAACCTCCTAGAAACTCCTCAAAGAGGCCTGGAACCTTCTTAAGAACTCAAGAAGCACCTCTATAGAGTTTGCAGCATGAACTGGCTGAGATGGACCAAAGTTCCACTTTGTGGAGAAAAGCCACTGAAGCAGAAAGTCTCCATTCTTCAGAATGTGAGGGGAAATGAGAAGAAGCACCTCAACTATCTGCAGCAGCAGCAGACCAGGCCAGAATGGAAGACCTGCAGAAAACTCTGGAGGACAAGAGAGAAGGATTGACCCATGTCAGAATGGCCATCCAAGAATTACTGCTGCAGAACAGGTGTTTGGAGAAAGACAGGGAAGATCTCCACAGGGAGGTCACCAGCCAAGTAGCCTTCTTCAGAAATGATGTTGGCACTCCTGAGTGAGCAGCACATGGGACAACTTTGCTGACACTCTCTCTCCCCATACCTGGAATGGAGGAATGGCTGCCTTTTACCCATTTGAAAGAGAAAAGAGATTCTTCCCCTCCCTTCCCTTGACTTGCCACCCAGTGTGCCAGGGGAGTCAGGGGAGAGGGAGAGGGGGGGGAAGGGAGGGAGGGAGGGAGAGAGAGAGAGACCCCAAGTCGCCGCTGGCTGTGGGGCTGCACCTCCCTTTCACTCATCCACTGCAGCCCCACTCCATGTTTGATGGGGGGGGGGCAAAAGGAAGGGATGGCATTAACCCCCTTGAGCTGGGGGGGCCCTCCCCCAAGACTGAACATATTCCCCCTCCCTCTCTTTTCTCTCAGCACAGAACTCTCTCTTCCGTCAGGTGAAGTCAAGGGAGACTCTGCTCAGAGACTGATGATGCTACAGTAGCTAGAATTCCTATTCGTCCGCTGGGGCTTCGTCGGATCCTGGGAAAATACGATTCGCTGGTTTTAGTCTGCATTTCTCTGCACATTCCCCGTTTCTCTGGCATTGCGTCGTCTGAAGGCCCGTTCTGGGCTCGGCAGCGTGTGTGTGTACCTCCCCAGCCTGATGCTCCCAACCCCTGAGGAGGAATCTGGAAGGGGGTGGGAGCGTTTGTCTCGAATTTCGGAGGTAGGAAAGTCGGGCCAGAACTAGAGGCAGCACCAATGAGAATTCTCCCTGCTTGAGCGTCATCGGTCTCCGGGCAGAGTCCTTTGGGGCTTCATCTGAAGGAGGAGAGCCAGTTCTGTGGAGAGACAGAGGCAGGGAAAGTGGGAGGGGGGATCTTGGCCTGAAGAACCAACTGGGGCTTCTTCTCTGCTTGGAACGCTCTCCTGCACTGGGTGAAGTCAAGGGAGACTCTGCCCGGAGACCGATGACACTGAAGAAGGGAGAATTCCCATTGGTCATCCTCCTTTCTGGACCCTCCCAATCCCGAAGTTCGAGGAAGCCTCATTCTGGGCTCTGCAGAGTTTCTGCGATTCCTTCACTTTATGGAGAGAGGGAACCAGCGGGGGATTCCACTGCCTGAACCAAAGTGATCCACGGAATCTTGAGACTGGTCGTTTTCTCGGGGGGGGGGGACACCCTCAGGAGGGAGGGGGGCACCCCGAGGCAATTCAGCCGGTTGGCCAAACAGCTCATACAGTTAACAAGCAGTTTTAGGGAACACGTGGGAACTGGCTGAATCCCTCCCCTACCTGGTTCCATGTTGGGCCAAGTGATATGTCCCTCTCCCCTGCTTGTGGGCAGACCAGAGGCATCTGGGGGGTCAGCGTGGATTTTAGACTGACCTCGGTCTGATCCATCAAACCTTTTCTACCTGCTTAAAATGGAATTTGCAAAGGGATCCGAGTGGCAACCAGAAGCCATTCTGAAACCTCAGGCTGACTCCTGATCCACCCACAATCTCTGTGGTTGGAAGGCAGAAGACTTTCCATGGGTGCCTCTTGCTAGAAACCTGGATGTGCCCCCCCCCCCTTATTCCCCCTCCTCTTCCTCCTTGGACCTGGATGAATAGGCGGCATTGAACGCTCATGCCCCAATCCAGAGCATTTGGTCAATTTGATTTACTGGGAATGTTCCGGTTCAAAAAGATTCTGTCCTACAAAGAGGGAACCCGGAAGTCAAAAGTTACAATTTGTTGTAGTTTAACTCATCAAAGGAAAGTAGAAAGGAAGGTTTACCTGGATAGAACATCCTGCCCCCTTTACACAGAAAGTCAGTTATATAAGCTAAACAGAACAACCGAATAGCAGAACAATAGCCTTGGAAGGGACCTTGGAGGTCGTCTAGTCCAACCCCCTGCTCAAGCAGAGAACCCTCCACCATTTCAGAATAGTGGCTCTCCAATCTCTTCTTAAAGACCTCCAGTGTTGGGGCATCCCCAATCTCTGGTGTCATTTCACTGCTTAATTCTTCTAACTGTCGGGAAATTCCTCCTTAGTTCTAGGTTGCTTCTCTCCTTGATTAGTTTCTACCCATTGCTTCTTTTTCCTGCCTTCTGGTGCTTTGTAGAATAGGTGAACCCCCTCTCCTTTGGGGCAGCCCCTCAAATATTGGAAGAATGTTTATCAGATCCCCCTTAGTCCTTCTTTTCACTAGACTAGAGAGATCCAATTCCTGCAACTGTTCTTAGTATGTCTCCATCCCCCTAATCCTCTTTGTTGCTCTTCTCTGCCCTCTTTCTAGAGTCTCAACATCTTTTTTTCTTTGTGGCGACCAAAACTGGATGCAGGATTCCAAGTGGGTTCCTACCAAGGCCTTATAGAGCGGTATTAGCACCTCTTGTGACCTTGAGCCTCTGTTAATGCAGCCTAGGACTGTGTGGGCTTTTTTGGCAATTGCAGCACACGGCTGGCCCATGTTTGATTTGTTGATTCAGGATTTAGGATGTTAATGAAAAAAAAAAGAAGTCATAAGGTTACTTAAGAGTCCACAAAGAGAGAGACCAGATGCTAATTAAGACGGAAGGAATTCTTGGCATAGAAGAGAAGAAACTATGGGCATCCCATTATCTAAGCATAGTCCTCCTTGGTAAGGGAAAATAACTTATCTTACAGGTAGGGAATCTTATAATCATGTTTCAATAGTACAGGTGGTCCCCGACTTGCGACACTTCATTTAGTGACCAATCAAAGTTACAATGGCACTGAGAAAAAGTGACTAATGACATGATCAAAATTCAGACACTTGGCAACTGATTCATATTTATGACGGTCACAGCGTCCTGGGCTAAGGTGATCCCCTTTTGCGACCTTCTGGCAAGCAAAGTCAATGTGGAAGCCAGATTCTCTTAACAACCATAGTATTCACTTACTGCAATGATTCACTTAACAACTGTGGCAAGAAAGGTCGTAAATGAGGCAGAACCCGCTTAACAAACGTCTCGGTTAGTTACATAAATTTTGGGCTCAATTGTGGTCGTAAGTCCACAATTATTTACCTGAACACACCGTTGATCCTAAGGATATTTAGCCTGAAATGTGTGCAATTAAATTTTGTATATCTCGTCCGATCTTTCTTTGGCTCTCCGTCTCCCCATTCCCACTCCTGATTCGCCCTCCCCAAATACCATGATTGCATCATTGCAGTGTCACCTAGCAACAGAAATTTTGGGCTCAATTGCGATCATTAGTAGAAGACTACCCGATATAGGTTTTCCCTTATTTTTTTTCTCCCTTATGGATTTTCTAATCAAAATGTGATTAGCCAAACAATAATCTAATAATCCCATTTCCGAGAGGAAAAGCATTCTAGGTCCCAGACCCAAAGTTATTGCCATCCTTTCAACATTGCCTTGGCAAGAGAGAAAAATAAGGCCAATCAAGACCCAAAGAAACCCTGGGCTACTTAGCAAGAGCAACAGGATCAGGACCCCCATGTGGTGGGCACTACAAAGTCCCCCGAGTCCAAGAGAGCTGACGGAGGGGGCAGGAGGCCAGCCGAGGGGAATCTCCCACCCCTTGCTAGAGGCTCAGCTCCCCTGCAGCCATCCAGCAACCGCTCAGTTAGGGCATCCTAAGGGTGGGAGGTCTGTGTGGGGAGGAGGGCAGCCCCCCTGCCACACCTCTAGCAAGGACAGAGGGGAGGGTCACAGGGCTCTGCACCATTGACCCAAACAACGCAAATAGGCAGGGATCAGTTGGGAAGAAGCGAGGAGGCAGGACGGCCGGAGCACCTGTTTTGCCAGACTTCCTAAGATGCCTGCTGGGATCCCTGCGGTGTCTCCCTTTTGTCTTCTCCCCTTGTCTTCATCTGCTCCATCCAGAACAGCCCCAAAGGAGGGAAAGGGGCCCTGCCAGAGCCACCTGTCAGAGGGGTAAGGCAGAGCATCCCAGGTGTTTCTATTTACCCTTCCAGTCTTCTTCCTTAAGGGAGAATCCCATAGCCTTCCCTTCCCTCTCCTTGTCCTTTCCTTGTCTCTGTGTTACCAAACCTTTCCTTCCCAGCAGGGTGGGACCTCAGAGGTCTTCTAGTCCAACCCCCTTGCTCAAACAGGAGACCCTGCACCATTTCAGACAGGGGGCTGTCCAATCTCTCCTTGAAAACCTCCAGTGATGGAGCAGCCATAACTTCTGGTGGCCAGCTGTTCCACTGGTTAATTGTCCTCACTGTCGGGACGTTTCCCTTTAATTCTAAAAGGATAGCGACAGAGAACAGATGTAACCTGAGGGCCACAGAGGATGGACTTTGTAATACTTGAAATGTGGCTATAGTAATACTGTTTTCTTTTATTTTAAATTTGCTTTTTCAATTGTATTGCTGATCATTTCACATAACCTTCAAGAAAAAGCCTCTCTTTCGGGAACCAGGACTGGCAGGGGAGCATTCAATACATTGTAGACAACAGTTTCGTTTTTAGCTGTTCTCGAGCCTCCATGAAAGAAGAAAATAGTCCAGCCCAACCTGGGAAGCGCTGAGGATGTATTTTTCCCAACCGCATTTTGATGTTTTCCCTTTTCAAATGTTTTTTTTTTACTTTATTCAGAATACAATTCTCTTTTCTACGGCAATGCTGTCATTCTTATGATGTAACTGAACAGATGATTACCATATTTTTCACACTATAAGGCGCTCCAGACTATAAGACACCCCTAGCTTTTGGGGAGGAAAACAAGGAAAAAGAATCTGTTTCTGCCTCCCAGCAAACAGCCTGGTCAGCTTCAGCACAGCGTGATTTAGCACGAGCAGCTGATTGGCAGTTGGATTAGCCTCCTTCCAGGCGGCAGTGATTCGCTGCCTGTAACAGGCAAAAAATGGGATGCACAGGGGCTGAAAATGGGGCGCGCGGAGGCCAAAAACATGACATATGGAGGCCAAAAATAGGGCAATGCGTGGAGGTGGCAATAGGATGTAGCAGTGATAGGCTGCAACGGCAGTGATGGGCGGCAATGATCCCCGCAGCCTGGAACAGTGGTATTTCGGGAGGCTGATCCAACCACCAATCAGCTGCTCGTGCTAAATCAGTCTGTGCGGAAGCAGACCAGGCTGTTTGCTGTTTGCTGCAAGGAGGCAAATTGCTGGGAGTCAGAGTCCAAAGGGTGGGGGCTGGCAGGTGGGCAGGGCTTCAGCAACATTCACTCCATAAGACGCACAGACATTTCCACCCATTTTTTTGGGGGGGTTGCGTCTTATAGACCGAAGAATATGGTATTTCTAAACCAATCAACTTTTGCTTTGAAGTTTTTTGTGGTACAAACTATAAAAGCAAGTGTAATCCATTTCTGGAGGTTCCCCCTTTTCATAGGGAGAACACACTTTATCAGAGTAATAAATTGCTCTTAAATGAACTTCCGACTCGATTGTTTATTGGAAAAGATAAACTTAAGGCAGAATCTAAGGCCAGATTTGGCCATTGATAAGTTCTGAGTGATTGAAGGGAAGGGAGGCCTGGGTGACTTCAAACAGCTCTTTATTTACTCTGAGGCAACTGAACTCCCTGGCTGACACAGCTCCTTTTATAGGAAACTGCTCAGCCAAACAGCCAATCAGGAGAGAGTATTTTCCCACTTCAACAGAGGACCAGACAGAGAACTTCAACTGACAACTATATACAATACATAACACCCCTTCCCACCAAGATGGAGCATTATGGTGATTAAAACAACAAAATATGTAGTCTTTTAGGTAGGCAGGGCAGTGATGTGTCCGTCCCGACCTACGAGGTTCCATCTCAAGGCCAGTAGCTCCAGAGCCTTGACTAGGCGGAGTGGCTGCTTCAGGTATACCTTGTGGCGACAGCAAGGGCTCGGTCCCTGGTGCTTCCAACACAAGAGGAACTGCCTGTCACTCACCAGAGTCCCTTGATGGTACTGTTGTTTGTGGTGGCGGAGTCCCTTCTGGCTAGCGACAGACGGAGGTTCTGAGGCAGCCATGCAGTTGGTCAATGTGGTGGCACCACAACCTGCCATCTTTGAGCGCCACCCTGTAGGAACACAGCCCAATAATGTCCACTACACGGGCAGGAATCTAGGAAGGGCCCCCGGCATAGTTGTGGGCATAGACAAGGTCCCCAAGTGAGAATGACCGGAGCTGGTTGGTCAAGTCTGCAGGAGTTGTCCGAGGAGTAGTCCACATGCAGCCGGTCCAAGTCGGTCTGCAGGCGGCAACCAATTAAGAGTTTGGCCGAACTCCTGTTGGTGGTGAAGCTTGGTGTGACATGCTGGACCAGGAAGTACTCAGCTATCCGTGTTTGCCAATCCCCCCGGCCCATCCTTGCCAGTGCTTCCTTTGTTGATCGGACCATCCATTCAGCCTGCCCGTTGCTAGCAGGATGGAATGGAGTAATCAGGGCATGATGAATGCCGAGACCCACCAGGAAGAGCTTGAACTGCCTTGATGTGAGCTGTGGCCCGTTGTCCGAAACGAGGACATCTAGAAGTCTGTGAGTCGCAAATAGCCTTTTAAGGGCCCTGATCATGGCGTTGAAGGTGGTCGATATCATGAGTCCCACCTCAAGCCACTTTGAGTAGGCATCCACAACCACCATAAAAGTCTGTCCATGAAAAAGCCCCACAAAGTCAATATGCACCCTCGACCAAGGTGTCTTGGGTGCTTCCCACTCGCGTGCTGGGGTGGAAGGGGGCTGGCCTTCAGTCTTGGCAAGGTTGACAAGATGCAACCCAATTGGTGATGCCCTTGTCTAAGTTGGGCCACCAGGCATAACTGCGGGCAATTTCCTTCATCCGCATGATGCCTGGCTGGCCTAGAGGAAGAGCTGCCAAAACTGGCCACCGCAGCCTCTGGGGTACCACCACACGACTCCCCCAGAGTAGGCAGCCCCTTTGAGCGGACAACTCATGTTGCTGGGTGTGGAAAGGAAGGGACTCTGTGCTGACTGGCCCCTTCGGCCACCCCCTCCACACCCAGTTGAGCACTTGGGCGATGACATGGTCCTTGGCGGAGTGTGCAGAAATCTCCGATGCCAAAATAGGACCAGACGGCAGGTCTTCCATTAATAAAACAGATGATGCTGCAACCGGATCCCCCACAACCATCATCACAACCTGAAAAATGTCCTCATAGTTACGGCCGTCGCAACGTTCTCACAGTCCCATGATCAACCTTTGGGCCTTTGGCAGCCAGCGTGTATTTGCCAGGGTTGTCGTCTTTCGGTCGTGTGGCCTCCATTGGCCACTTTCCCATCCGGCTCCCAACAAACGGAAGCCGGGTTCCCTTAAGGATCTCGGGGTTCCTTCCGCAACTGCAGTGGTTTCTTTACCATCTGGGGCACAAGAGGACGGAAAATTGGCTGTGACTCACTGAAGGACAGTCCTTTGCATGGAATGGTCTGGGGTCTCCTGCTTGAGCAGCGGGTTGGGCTAGATGACCTCCAGGGTCCCTTCCAGCTCTATTCCGATTGAATCTTAAGGGCAGGAGCCTCGTTGTCAAAAACTGCCCTGAGGACAACAGATCATCCTTGACTTACAATGATTTATTTAGTGACGGAAGTTACAACAACACTGAGAAAAATGACTCAGGACCAATTTTCACACCTACAACCGCTGCAACACCCCCTGGTCACGTGATCAAAACTTAGGCACTTGGGAACTGGCGTGTATTTATGACAGTTGCCCTAACTTAGGGCCATGGAATCATTATAAGATTTGCTTAACAACACTTGATTTACTTAACGACTGCACTCATTTGCTTAGCAACTGTGGCTAAAAGGTTATAAAATGAGACAGACCTTACTTAGCAACAGAAATTGTGGTCATAAGTGGAGGACTACCTTTATTGCCTCATAATTCATTCTAATTTATATTCAGAGACTTTCAGGATCCCATAATTAGAACTTCCCCTTTCTTCTCCCTTCTGCTCGCTTCCTGGGAGCCAGGAGCAAAGTCCTTCTGAAGGGCTTATTTCTGGGGCTTCTGGGGATCGAAGCAGCCTGAGATGACTGAGGGGAACCCACCAGATCAAGCCTCCAAGGGTTGCACTTCTGGGCTTACCACATTGGAGAGAAAAAGAGACCCTCTTTCTTTCCTCTGATGGAGTTTGAGACACAGCCGATCTCCTGCTTGCAACTATTCACCTGGTGCAGCTACAAGGAGCCCAATCTCCTCAGGATGCAGTCTGACTCTCCTGTGGGGTTTCTCCACCCACACCTTCTGGACTCCAGTCTCAACCTGGCCCATGCACTGGGGAAAAGAACCGGCTGTTTCTGCTGTCCTCATCACCCAAAAAACAGGATGGAGACAGGATGGTGGATCTCATGGAAAAGCCTCTTTCACAGGACAGGAGCAGCTATGGAAAAGGTGAGCTAACTAGATCTCATTGGATGAGAACCTCTGAGAAAGAGGACCTGGAGGCCCCCACCTCCTCTGGCTTGGTGGGATGGCCAATGGTTCTCATGGAGATTATCAAATAACATGGTAGTTGGAGCTTGGCTCCCATAGAATCTATCTTACCACTTTTCCTATTCATTCTCTCACACATACACTTTTAGTGCTGTCCATAGGAATCATTTTTTTTAAATGTTTTTAAAAGGTGTCAAATTCATTGGCAGTTGGTGAACAACAAATTCCTCTGAATGACTTTCACAGAGTTCTCTTTAGCAAGATTTATTGAGGTGAAAAGGAAGGCAGTTATAAGAATTAAAATCCTTCAACAATTTCCCATTTGGAAACATGTAGATATGTTCTTTGATTCCTGCATACTATCTAAGTGGAAATAATTCAGGTATTCATTCAAATAAATGGACATTATACCATTCTTAAATATCACAATGTTTTTTCTCATGTTTTTACATTTGTTCTGGCTGTGAGATGCTCCTTTGTGTTCAGGTCTGGCCTCAGAAGGATAACGTAGCACTTGGGGATGAAGATGCAGCCCAGCAGACCAGCACTGGAGGCCAGGATGGAGAAGACCTGAACAGCCACCATGTATTTCCCTTTGGTGCTCAGGTAGGTGGGCACAAAAGTCACCCAGACGCTGCAGAAGACCAGCATGCTGAAGGTGATCAGCTTGGCTTCATTGAAGGCACCAGGCAGATTCCTGGCCAGGAAAGCCACCGTGAAGCAGATGGCAGCCAGGAAGCCCATGTAGCTGAGGGTGACGTAGAACATGACAACAGCCCCTTCATTGCATTGCAGGATGATCTCTCCAGGCTGGGAGTGGAGGTCAGAGTCAGGGAAAGGGGCAGAAACTCCCAGCCAGATGGAGGAGATGATAATTTGGACAGCAGAAGAAGAAAGGATGATGGAGTTGGCCAAGCTCTTCCCCAACCATCTCTTCACTTGGTTTCCTGGTTTTGTGGCGAGGAAAGCCAGCACCACCGTGATGGTTTTGGCCAAGAGAGAAGAAATGGCAGCTGAGAAGATGATGCTGAAAACCGTTTGTCGGAGAAGGCAGGTGGCTTTCCTTGGTTGACCAATGAAGAGAGAAGGAGACAAGAAGCAAAGCAGGAGGGAGACCAGGAGGATGTAGGAGAGGTCCCGGTTGTTGGCTTTGACAAGGGGAGTTTCTCGGTATTTAACGAAGATGATTAAAACAAGGCCTGTTGTTAGGAACAAGAGCAGGGCAAAAGAGACCAGGATGATGCCCAGATGTTCTTCATAAGACAGGAAGGTTATAACTTTGGGGATACATTGGATTCTGTCCTCATTTGGATATTTGTCATCCGGACACTTGGTGCATTTTCCTGCATCTGAGAGGAAAAAAAACATATTCCCTTACTATTCCCTCCTTTTACCTTTCAGGAAATACCTTATTTGAACAACAAGTGATACAAGGAGATATTGTCTAGGACACATTTATTAGTACCTCTAGTGAGAGACGGTAAGTAGTATAAGACTTTTTTTAAAAATCAATTTTTGTTTAATCGTCTATGAAAGTGAGAGAAGAATTGGGACCCAAATAATTTCCTGTGTGATGTTCAGAACCAAACTTTATTATTTCATGTATGTAATGAATCAGTTCCACTTCCTTTCCTCCAGTCTCACCCACCTTCCTGAGTGGAGAAAGTCCCCTCCGGACAAGGAACACAGTCAAAGCAGCAAACTGGGTCTCCTTCTCGAGTCCTCTTGACAAATCCAGGATGACAACTTTCCACACATTTGGACTGAGGCAGGGACTGAGCAGAAAAACAAGGAATGCCAAAGAAAAGATGTTAGGACTCTCCGTCCATGGAAAATGGAGGGAGAAATGGATGGAGACAAGTAGCCTCTGGTCTTCACTGAGGTAAAAATGAAACCTCTGACTACTTCTAAACAGATGCAGGAGGGATAACAACTGGCAGATTCTTCATTTAGTTCCTTCCTTTTCCTTTTGGAATTTAACATTGCAATAAGGTACTTTTCTACTTAATAGCCTAGAGGGATGGAATTGAAAAAAAGATTTAAGTATGATGATATATTCATATTCTCATAAAACTGAGAAGAAAGTTTACTATAAAAATCTTTATTAAAAGATAGAATAAAACTGGGATGAAGAAAGAAACTTCTGACCAGTAAGATCTTGAAAGGTTTCCATAAAACATGGCAAAGCCACTTAGGTCCCATCTGTTGAAGAACTTCCATTAGATGATACCAACTGGCATGGAAGGCCTACCACCCTGGAGACTCTAGGCTTTGCCCACTTGAAATGGGACCTCAGGCTTTGGAAAACAGAGAAAAGACACCAAAATTTATCTCACCTTATTGAGCAACTTTAGCTGTGAAAGAGCATTTTGTCTGATAGAAAGACTCTGTTTTTGAAAATACGCCAAAATCTCTCCCTTGACATCCTCTTTAGGGAGAACCAAGAAGCCCGAAATGCCCAGATCTGCTGTTATCTGTCCATTTTGGTCCAAGTACAGTTTCATCTCACAAATATTCCAAAATTCATTCTTCTCCAGAAAGGGATGAAACTAGAATGGGAATTTTAAAACAGAAAACTTTGTTTCTTATCCCACATTGAATCTTTCTTCTACAATTGTCTCATCTCCAAACATGGTTAAATAGGATACAAATACTGCCATAATCTTCATAAGTGAATGAAAAAGTTTGAAAAAAAATTATCAAACTATAGAGAAAATATAATAGACACAGTTGGTCAATTGTAGGGAACATTTTAGAGCAGATAACAAATAAAATGAACAGAGAAAAAAAAAGATTATTCATAAACTCTTTGAAAACAACAGATTGATTCCCAGAAATCATGGGTTGATCAAGAAGAAATCTGTCAGGCTAATCTTCTCCCTTGTAATCCTGATGGAAAACACCTCCAGATCAGAGGTGGGTTCCTACCTGTTTGGACCAGTTTGGCTGAAACGGTAGTAACCTGGTGGCCTGGGTCACTGGAACCAACAGCAACCCAGGCTGGCCACGCCCCTGAACCGGTTCTCTCAGCCATATTGTTTTTGGCTTCTGTGCATGCGCAGAGCAACCAGCAGTAGCAGTAGCCAGAACCCACCCTGGTTCGATCCCACTTAGGAACCTCATTTTACTCTTGAGCCCCATTGGCCTTTCTCCCTGCCTCTCCCGGCCAATGTTGCTCATGGGTAAACTGCAGCTAGGATCTCCCGCGTGTTGCACACTCAAAACAACATGGAGGCATGGGCGAAAGCTGGGAGGGGGGGTGCAACACATGGGATGGGACCTTCTCAGCCCTGCTGTTGCAGTAGCTGCCTGGGCGAGCCACTCCCCACCTCCCCAGACCAGGACCTCAGCTCGTGTCAGACTGAGGCCGCAGCCGCCACCCGCTCTCTTTGTCCACCCAGCCGGGGGGAGCCACAGCAGCGCCGGTTATGGCTGAGAGCTTTCTTTGCCAGCTGGCAGCCGAAAAGTTCTCCCTCTTAAAAGCCTCCAGTGATGGAGCTTTCGGATCCAAGCGCACTTTAACCAACCAACCAACCAACCAACCAACCAACCAACCAGGGCTTAGTTTGGAAACAGAAGAAGAAAGAACTGGTGAGTGTCTGTGCCCAGGCGTGGGGGATGTTGGGAGGGAGGCTGGGGGGGGGGGTGAGCCGGAGGGTAGGAGGTCTCTGAGCAAGTGCTGGACAAGAAGGCAGTGGATGACCTCACTTTCCAGTTGCAGGTGAGTGGCTGCATCCAGCGGGGGGAATCAGAGGGGGCAGCTGAGCGAGCGCTGGGCAAGCAGGCAGGAGGGAGACCTCGGAGGCTCATTGTCAACCCAGCTTTGCACCCAGTTGGCTCCGGTTGCATAACCATCGGTTGGCTTAATGGTCGGAGATGGGGTGTTGGGGGAAGCCGCTTGGCAGGAGTGGTTTGGCTCAGTTATTCACCGGGCGGCAAAGCAGACCAACTCAAAAAGGATGAAGGGGATCTTTGGTGGAGGCGGTCGAGGGAGCAACCCTTGGCTTGTTGAGTCTAACTGTGGTTGATGGGCCTTGCCTTGGAGTGGGGGTGGGATGGGCCCAAATTGCAACCCACTGCAAGCGTCTCTCAGCCGTTGTGTGCAGGGAAAAACCTTGCAGAGTAAAGAAAACCTTCTTGTGAGTGTGAATTAATTAATAACTTCTCAAACTCTTGGGAAGTTTTTCTTTACTGTGCAAGGTTTTTCCCTGCAGATAATGGCTGAGAGATGCTCACAATGAGGTGCAATTTGGGGGTGGTGGGTGGGGCAGGGGATGGGCTGGGCCAGGCCATGAGATGCACATCTTACTGGAGACTGGCAGCTCCGGATCTTGTGGCTTTTTGAGGGTTTTCTTTTAAAAAATGCCTCTGCAGAGGAGCTGAAAACCTCCGAGGTTGCTTTGGGAGAGGGAAGACAGACAGCATCCCCCCACCTCCCTCCCTGGGTGCCTGCAGCCTTGGAGTAACTCTGGGCCCTTCCACACTAAAGAAAATCTTCTGGCAAGTGAGAAGTTGTTCATTGCCTTTGCTGTGCAAGGGCCGGGAGTTGCTGCAGGCTCCGAGGCTGCAGGCGCCCAGGGAGGGGGGAATGCTGCCCCTCCGCCTACCCCCTCCAGAAGCAACCTGGTGTTTTTTGGGAGGGGGATCCCCAGAGCACCCTTCTAAAGGACTTTGGTGAACGGCCTGCCACTAAAAGCAAACAATGAGGCAAGGCACAGAGATGGTTGGAAGAGGGAAGGAGGGAGGGAGAGAGAGAGTGTGTGTGTGTGTGTATGTAATGGCCGGTTTCATCCAAATGAGTTTTTGTTTCAGGTGGATTTCCTAGCTTTGGAAGGAGGAAAGGAAGGGATACAAAGAGAAAGAAAAAAAGAGGGTGAAAGGGAGAGAAAGAAAAAGAAGGGAGAAACAAGAAAGAAAAGAAAAAAGAAAGAAAAGGTAAAGAAAGAAAGAAAGAAAGAAAGAAAGACAGACAGACAGACAGACAGAAGGACAGAAGGAAAGAAAGAAAGAAAGAAAGAAAGAAAGAAAGAAAGAAAGAAAGAAAGAAAGAAAGAGAGGGAGGGAAAAGAAAGTGAATAAGATATAGATGGGTGGATGGATGTATATATACATACATGGAGGGAGGGAGGGAGAGAAAAAAAGAAGAGAGGAAGGAAGGCTTCTGAAGATTCTTTGAAACAGCACAGCAATCTATGATTGGAAGGGATCGCGGAGGTCATCTAGTCCAACCCCCTGCTCCAGCAGGAGACCTTATATCCTCTGGATTATTTTGGTGCCTCTAAGAGAGAGGAAAATTGCCAGAAAAGGGAAGGCACAGATAGTCTTTGACTTATGACAATTGAGCCCAACATTTTGGTTGCTAAGCAAGAGCGTTGTTAAGTGAGCTTTGCCACATGTTACTCAATCCATGACATCTCCTGGTTCTAACAGTCATGTGCAGGCTAGGGAAGAACATCTGAAGGCTTGTGTAATGTTCTAATGTGCAGAAGAGATAGTTAAATGTGTGGCAGAAAGTGGACTCTGGGTGTATTTTTCCAAACGCAATAAGTGAGGTTGAATGTGTAGAGTTTTAGAAGAGCTCTCTCTCTCTCTCTCTCTCTGTGTGTGTACATACAGTGTATAAAGTAGATAATGTATCTTTTTTTGTGCCTATACACACTGTCGCTGCAAGGTTTGCGACACACTCAAGTCCGGATTCGCCTGTTTGGGTCTTCAGGGTTCTCCCATGGGAGGGAGAACGAGCCCCGGTCCTCACCGGGAATTTGGAGGGTCCACGCGTGGACGAAAGCCGCAATTCAAGACATCACACAAAGAGTTTTCTTGAGGGAGGCAAGCGCAGAAAGCTTGGAGAATGTGAAAGCTACATTTCTCTTGACGTGTTCTGCACAAACCCATTTATTGCATAGTTTTACAAAGGCTGGGAGATAAGCACGTACAAGAAAAGTACACTCAGTAATTTCCCACAAATAACAAGAAAACAGTTATCAAATATTATAACAAGCAAACAGCTATAGTTAAATGTTGCAGTTAGCCAACATCCTATGCAAGCACTTTTTAAGGTCATTTTTTCACGGCCTACTTGCGTTTCAGCTTCAGCAAAGCCTGAACCAATCTACTATTACTGTTATACACTCACATCTCCTCTGTTTTTGTTTTTTAAGAAAGGTCAGTATCCCTCTAAGGCTAGGCATTCCTCTAACGACCCACCCTCCGGTAGGCAGCGAGAAGGACCACTCACCTTATCCGAGAACTGAAGATCACTTTCTGTGTCAGAGTCTAAATCTGAAAATGTCAACAATGGTTGTTTGCAAGTATCATATGAGGAGGGTAGCAAGTTTTGCAATAAGTTTAAATCTTTTCGAGTAGCACTAACTTTTCTATCTATATCACCAAGACGAGTGCGTAAAAGTGAAGCAATTTTCCCATTATACAAGGGCCAATGGCACAAGCAAGCAAGATTAAAATCAAGGGACCCATGAGTGCTGAAAGCAAAGTTGTAAGCCATGGGGTGGGGACGTTTCTACAGTCATAGTAAGGCGGATTATAAAAGTATTACCTGGGTGACTGTGTCTAGAGTTATCATTTGACCTTCCCCCCCATTTTTTCCCCGCAAACCATTCAGTGATTGGAAGATTTCTGCCATACGATGTGAAGGTGACAGTCATGGGGTTAAGGCGGACACCACAACAGGCCCAATTATCACATGAGTTCCAAGGCAAACTACTATCAGGGCCTAATACTGCTTTGATATAGTCCGAGGTATAGGGAGCAGTCCACCAAATCTTTCCAGTCGACACACATTGCCATGACTTACAATAATAGTCTAAGTAGGTTCCACATTTATCCTGGTGGGAAAGGTCCGTGGGATGTCCAGGGCAAATATACAGGCCTGGACCAGTCTTCCAAACACCTCGAGGGGAAGGATCACATTTAGTCTTGTATTTAAAGCCATGAGCGCCGACCAGCATTTCAGCAAAGTCAAAGGAAAGCACAGGGAACCAAGGCCACAGAGTTCGATTAGAAATGGAATGAAGGATGTTTCCTTGAAAGTCCAAAATAGTCCAGGTGTAGTTTACAGGACGATGCCGATTGATAGGGCGTTCCTGCAGGGCACGCCGGTGGCGGACATGGGAGATCTCAGAGGGGTGCAAGAGAGAAACATCCATTCCAAAATCTCGTCTTAGTTTTGGAAAATCTAAAGCACACCTATAGGTACCATAGTCCTGAAAAGAAATATTAAGGAGAAAAAGAGAAGTAGAACAAGGAGAAGACACAATATGGGTAATATCAGAAGAGTGGATAGTTCTTCCTTCTTTAAACCAGTACCAGTTAGCCGGATGTATCACTGGATATCGCTGTTTGCAGGTCAGTTCAGCTTTGCCTCCTAGTGGTGCAGCAACTCTGCAGTGAGGCACACGAATGTATGCGCTGAGCCGTTCAAGGAAGGTGGGAGGAGGAAAGGAAGAGTCAGAAAATTTTGAAAATGATGGGTCAGAAGAAAGATCAAAAGGATCAGAAAGAAGAGGAAGAAAGAAACAGCTGAGTGAGAGAAAAAGCCGAATCGTCTTCATCCTCGTTGACTGGAGATTCCTCCTTTTTTGATTTTTGGGGGGTCAGGTGACACGGACGGACACACCGAGCCGGAACCCAGAGGACTCGATCCTGCAATTGTACTGCAGCGTATCCTTTTCCCCAGGTGATGAGTGGAACAGGACCCTTCCAGGCAGGATCAGGTAGATGCCTATAATAGACAAGTGGACGAGAAGAGGGGAGGGGAGGGGAAGAAAAGTGTCGAGAGGCCGCAGTAGAAGCAGGAGATCCAGTCAAGTTTAGAAAATTCAAAGAATATAAACAAACATTCAACACATTCTGTAACGCCGGGAGAGATGGGGGGCTAAGGCCCTTTTTCCCCAAATGTCTGTCCAGAGCTTGCTTCAAGGTACCGTGAGTTCTTTCAACAATTCCTTGAGCTCTGCTATTAAATGGTATGCCAAATTTATGAACGATTGACCAACGGTGGCAAAATTGTGCAAAGGCAGAACTGGTGTAGGCCGGGCCGTTGTCAGTTTTCAGTGTTTTTGGAGCTCCCAACGTCACAAAGGTCCGAATACTATGGTTGATAACATTTTTTGAGGCTTCCCCCCTTTGCAAGGTAGCCATAATAAAACCCGAATAGGTATCCACCGAAACATGGATATATTTCCAAGGGGCAAAGGATGAATATTGAGTCACATCCATTTGCCATGTCTCACAGGCCGAGGTACCCCTAGGGTTTACGCCCTGTGGGATAGCAGCAGCCTGGAGACTACAGGTCGGGCATTGTTGAATAATTGCAGTGGCTTCTTGATGTGTAACGCCAAACTGCTTGACAAGTGCTTTTTTGTTCTGATGAAAATAGTCATGGCTTTCCCCAGCCGTCAGAGTTAACAGACAGACTGGTGAAGCATGCTTACAGGCTTCATCTGCCATATGGTTCCCTTCAGAGAGGAAACCAGGTAAATTTTGATGACTTCTGATATGTGCCACAAACAGATGATGGGCGCGGAGGTGTAACAAATCCTGGAGCTGTAAAAAAAGCTTCATTAATGGGGCAGGGGTGGAAGGAGAAATATATGCATCATAGATGCAAGACACCAAATGAAAAACATATAAACTGTCAGTAATGATGTTAAGAGGTTGGTGCGGGAATACTGACAGAGCCAGATTAAAAGCGGACAGCTCCGCCTGCTGGGCAGAGGGCTGTAAGGAAGTTTGGCGAGTCTGCCATTGGTTAGCAGAATCTTGCCATGCACAAGCGCCCACTGATTTTGAGCCATCAGTGAACACAGTAAGAGCCTCCTTGATAGGAGAAGAAGCGACAGGGGTAGTAAAGAGAATAGGAACAGTCTTAAGGACTTGAATTCTGGGATCTGGAGGGAGATGGCAGGAGACATTGCCATTCCAGTCCTCCAGAGCACTTTGCAAAGCATCTGAAGATTGAAACAAAGATTCCCACTGGCTTAATTTAAAAGGTACATAAAGAGAACAA
Organism: Natrix helvetica; assembly: GCF_964273705.1. Classification (NCBI taxonomy): domain Eukaryota; kingdom Metazoa; phylum Chordata; class Lepidosauria; order Squamata; family Natricidae; genus Natrix; species Natrix helvetica. Next base: position 133,648,703 of record NC_138551.1, read on the forward strand.
AAATCTATTCCCATGAGTGCTTTACAACGGCGTCTCCCTTTCTCGATGAGGAGAGCCATTTGCAGGGCTTTAGTAGTAATAGAAGCCCTGGGGGTGTGAGCCAAATATAGCCACTCTAAAATGTAAAGTTTAGGTTTTGAGATTAAACATGTAAAAAGCAAATTTTCCATATATGTCCCCAAGTAATTAAAGGAATCGGTGTTTTGTCTGGTAAAAATATACCAGAGGGAGAGGCAAACTTGTTTTTTGTTGAAAATGCCTCTGATAAGTGGTCAGATTAGAAAGTGAAAAAATTCAATTGATTGAAAGTAAATAAACAAGGATTGGGTTTGTTTTTGCATGGCTGGGAGGCCGAGGCATTTTTCCTCTTTTGATTTATTCAGGGCATGTTAGTGAGTCTAATTAGCTCGCTTCGCAATTCCCTGGCCATGGGAACCACAGGGCAAGCCAATTGTGTGTGTGTTGGACCACTTGTCACAAAGGTCTGCAAAGGCAGTACAGATGTAAACAGGGCCATTGTCTGTTTTCAGTTCAATTGGGCGTCCCAACATTGCAAAGGTACAAATACAGTGGTTGATCACACCCCTTTGCGGGGTGCCATAATAAATCCTGAATAAATATCCATGGAAATATTTCCATGGGGCAAAGAAAAGGTATTGAATCATCCATATGCCAGAGTTCACAAGTCCTCACATACACAAGTCCTCACATATTCATCTTCTTCAAAAACATATCTCTGAAAAAACATATATCTACTTACTAAAATCCTTACAAAAACATATCTCTGACTGTCTGAAAAAACATTTCTCTAACTTTCTTTCACTTACTGAAATCCTTTAAAATGCACATTGATTCGGTTCCAAAATGACCTCATCAACTGCCAAGCTTCAACTGTCCTTATCAACTTGCCTATTTCCTCTCTTTTGTTTCTGCAACATCTCCAGTCCATTCAACAAAGCACATCTTTTTCAGATGCCTTTTACAACATTCTCTTCCCATCTATATACAAAGTAACCTTTTTCTGGCTCCAATATCTGATCTAAATGTCCGTGTGAAACTGATCTGGATTCTAGCAAAAATGTTACTCATTCTTTCTGACTGCATTTTGTATATTTTAGGTCATCTCTGTTAAAATTCTAAAAGGGACAGCAACCAGTGCTACTAACAAACAATTAAACAAACAGAGTGACATCTGTTAAGCATACAAAGTGCGCGCAAACATAAAAACATAAAAGAGAAAAAACACAGCTTCAAAAATCAAACAAACAATTAAGATAGTTTGAGTATACTCTGAAATATGCAGGCATCAGATATCACCCTCAGCCCTGCCTTTCTGAGACTCGCAGGGAGAGGAGAAAAAAAAATGGTGAAAAGAACACAGCCCCCCCCTTCCTCCTGCCTTCTCACCAGAGGCAAAGAGGGGGGGGGGGTGACAGGAAAGGGAAAAATGTTTTGTTAAAACGACAGGCTCTTTTTTCCTAGGAATACAGGGAAAAAATATTTATCATTCATTCAAAAACACCTTTTTTAGCACCACACACGCTCTGTTGTTTCAGCCAAGAAACCTTACATTTCAAGCATCCAATACTGACTACATACACACCCATTCACATCTATAGTTACATTTCTTTTGCCACATTAATTTTACACACTATCATTATAGATGCAAAGAACGGTAAGTCAAAGGAAATTAAATGCACAGCGGGGGAGGATTGCAAAAGTCAGGAAAAGGGGAGCGAGAGTTGTATCTTTTTTCCAAGGCAATGTACAATCCATAGACACATAAATCATTTTATACTAGGGTTTTGATCCCTGATGAAAGAGAGGGCGAGATGTTACAGACACTCCCTTGTAAAATAACACTTTCCTTGAGGTTTGCTGCCTGCAAAGAGCAGCTGCTAACAAATTAGTTTTATGAGAAGATGTTCTTATGTCCTGACACACTTTAATCATATCTACCAAATGTATGTTAAAAGGTAAATCAAATTCTTTTTTGATATCACGGGCAGGACTTTTCCATTATTTTTAAAATCAGCCAATTGTTTCAGTTTATTGGTGAGTTTGCCATGATTAAGACAGAAGGCAGGACAAAATGCACATGTTCATAGATTGTTTTAAAACACGCAGTTCAATGTAGGTATGGACAGGGGGGCCGGGGATGCCCGGCACAAAGATAAAAGGATAGGCGACAGGGAGATCGGAGGAGTCAAGGGAAAAGGAATGAGAACGGAGAAGGGAGGAACGTGACCACCCTGGGAGGGAGAGGGGAGGCAAGAGGCAGAAGAAGGAGAAGGAGGAGGAGGGGGGTTGAGGCTTCTGATTCAAGAGAAAGTGTGGATTTGGCAGAAGCAACAAAAGCAGAAAAGGAGCCAGCCCGCGGATCCACATCGGGCAATTCAACAGGAAATTCAGAGGGAGGAGAAGCAAAGGGCTCCGCAGGGGGAGCGGAGGAAGCGACTGAAAGTTTAGGAGCCTCATAGGGAGGTGGAGACACCTTCGGAGTTACGTTCGAAGGGGAAGAGTTAGGAACGGAAGAAGAAAAGGAATTTTCAGAAGGAGGATTAGGATAGAGAGTTTCTAAAGCAAACATAACAGCCCTCCAGGTGACCAAGATGTCGGGTGGCGCTCGGGGAGCCTCATGAAGGAATTTCCCGAGACGTATCCAAGTAATTTTTTTAAGGTTACCTGCTTCTGGATAGGCGGGACATTTTTCACAGACATAGGACAGAAAGGAAGCAATAGATTTGCGAGAAAGCGGGTAGACAGTAATGCCATTAATCTTTTGGATACAATTTGCACTTTTCACAAGAGCTAAAAGCTCCTCTCGATGATGAGCAGAAGCTTTAGAGCACGGGGTGCCCATGACTTACGTGTGCACAGTGGCGCGTCCGGCCGGGTAAGGTCACAGGAGTGAAAGAGAGCACACCGCTAGACAACGATCGTGCCCATGAAGACGCCAAGACAGGACCGGACGAGCCCCCAGATGTCGCTGCAAGGTTTGCGACACACTCAAGTCCGGATTCGCCTGTTTGGGTCTTCAGGGTTCTCCCATGGGAGGGAGAACGAGCCCCGGTCCTCACCGGGAATTTGGAGGGTCCACGCGTGGACGAAAGCCGCAATTCAAGACATCACACAAAGAGTTTTCTTGAGGGAGGCAAGCGCAGAAAGCTTGGAGAATGTGAAAGCTACATTTCTCTTGACGTGTTCTGCACAAACCCATTTATTGCATAGTTTTACAAAGGCTGGGAGATAAGCACGTACAAGAAAAGTACACTCAGTAATTTCCCACAAATAACAAGAAAACAGTTATCAAATATTATAACAAGCAAACAGCTATAGTTAAATGTTGCAGTTAGCCAACATCCTATGCAAGCACTTTTTAAGGTCATTTTTTCACGGCCTACTTGCGTTTCAGCTTCAGCAAAGCCTGAACCAATCTACTATTACTGTTATACACTCACAACACACACTAAACTATGTAATATGTATATACACATATGGCATTTGCACCTAGGATTCAATTGTGTATTTTGGATGTTCAGTAGTAGTAAATAAATAGACAGGGAAATTGTATCTTGTTGACGCAAAGAGAGGCCAGGCAAGGTACCCCTTGACGTGAGTGATGTCAAGTTGGCCATGCCCACCCAATCACATGACCACCAAGCGACACCCACCCAATCACATGATCACCAAGCCATGACCACCCAGTCACATGATCACCAAGCCACACCCACCCAATCACATGACCACCAAGCCACACCCACCCAGTCACAAGACCACCAAGCCATGCCCACAGAACCAGTAGTAAAAAGATTTGAATCCCACCACTGGATACAACCCTCTTCCAATAACTGACTCCTGTTACACACGAGTGTAAGATCCGCTCACTCTTATTCCAGAGTGTCAGGCATCAAAAAAGTGAATTCAGTTACAAGAGAGGAGATTTTAACTGAATGAGACGAAAAAATATGATAAAAGGATGAGCTGTTTTAGAGCTGAGCCAGTAAAGCAGAGAAGTTCAGTCTCCTCTTCATGGATCGTCTGAGAGCAAAGACTGAGCAGCCATCAGTCAGAGAAGCTTGAACTGGGATTCCTGCAGAGAGGAGGGGTTGGGCTAGATGGTCTCAGGGTCTCCTCCTAATTTATAAAGGTTATCATGCCACAACATGTACCATATTTTTCAGAGTATAAGAAGCACCGGAGTATAAGACGCACCAAGGTTTTGAAGAGGCATTTTTTTAAAAAAGTAGGTAGGTAGGTAGAGGGAGAGAAAGAGAGAGAAATACAGTAGGTAGGTAGGGAGAGAGAGAGAGTAGTTAGGTAGGGAGGTAGATAAAGGGATAAAGAGAGAGAGAAATGGAGAGAGAGAGAGAGAGAGAGAGAGAGAGAGAGAGAGAGAGAGAGAGAAGAACATTAGGTAGGTAGGTAGGTAGGTAGGTAGGTAGGTAGGTAGGTAGGTAGGTAGGTAGGTAGAGGGAGAGAAAGAGAGAGAAATACAGTAGGTAGGTAAGGAGAGAGAGAGTAGTTAGGGAGGTAGGGAGGTAGATAAAGGGATAAAGAGAGAGAGAAATGGAGAGAGATAGAGATAGAGAAATACAGTAGGTAGGTAGAGGGATAGAGAGAGAGAAATAAAAAGAGATTGAGAGAGAAATACAGTAGGTAGGTAGAGGGATAGAGAGAGAGAAATAAAGAGATAGAGAAATACAGGAGGTAGGTAGGGAGAGAGAGAGTAGGTATGTAGGTAGATGTTTCCAGGTGTATTTATCCATGTGTTGGAGAAGGAAATCGCTGACAATCTGCAGCACCTAAGACTTTGTTTCTGCTGGCACAGCACTTGATCAATGTAATTCTCATCAACCAGTTAAAGAGCTTTCCAAGAGGGAAAAAAAAGTTTTTACACTCTGCAAACTTCCCCAAAACAGCCTGCTTTGGTGAAAATGCCCCCCCCCCTTTAATAAAGTCATGAATAGCCTTGGGGGGTGGGGCTTGCAGAGTGCTCCTGGTGGAGGGAGGGCATAAAAGAGCAAAAAATGGCCAGTTTTTCTCCAAAACAAGCCCGTTTTTTGTCAAAAAAATTGCATGCATAGCCTTATGGAGGCTTATAGAGTGCTGCTGGTGGTTGGAGGGGGGGAAAACAGTCCATTTTTTGCTCATTACTGCCCTCCCCAGCCCCCAGGAGCTCTCTGAAAGCCTCCATAAGGGTATGCATGGTCATTTTGGTGAAGGGGGCGGGACTTCGGGAGGCAAAAAATGCTGTATTCGATGTATAAGACGCACCCAGATTTTCAGCCTCTTTTTTGAGGGAAAAAGGTGCATCTTATATTCCAAAAATACGGTAACTGTTGTGCTGTTGTTGCTCTAGCCCCACCTAGTGGCCGGGGGCAGATAAGCGTAACTATAAGGTCTGAAGCTAGACTCCATTTTCTGTCAGCCTTTGGAGAAGACGGAAGCAGCCGTTGTGACTGAGACCCCTGGTCATCCGGAGATGGCCTCCGTCCCTCACACGGAGCATCGCTGGAGAGGTTCCAGCTGCTTCTTTGCTGGCTGTTAGTTAATGCTGCCTATCTCGTCTTTCTATTTGATTTCCACTCTTTGCATCTCCTCAGTTTCACCTGCCGTCTTCTCCCAATAAAGCATCCAGATCCACGCCAGGCTCCCTTTCATTGGAGGAGAATAGGGGGGCTTAGCTGCCTGTCCAGCTGCACACAGACCCACCTGCAATGGGGACGGAAGAAAGGTGGAACTCCACCAGGCTAATCACAAACCCACAAATACGGGAAATTTATTTTAAAAAGAATACACCATTTTCCAATTAGCAGTGCTAAATATAAAAATGCCATGGTATCTACTCTTTGGAACCATTAATTCCCTGAGTAATTAAATTGGCCAGATCTCTTGAGATGTTTTCCCTCCTTCTCCTCTGGATTCCTCCTCCAAAGGATCTAAGATTAATGGATCCATATCGGGACCCCCATACCTGCCATGGCTGCAGCCTTGGAGACCCCAACATCTTTTCATCCTCCTTCCTTCCCCTCCTCGATCTGGAGGAATAGGCAGCATTCAGGGCCTGGGCCAGAGTCCTTATGAGACTGTAATGTTGGTAGAAATTTTGGGTCCATTCTCTGTCCCTTTTCCATTGGGTCTCCAGTGGGGCTTTCTGGGTGCATCTTCTGTGGCCTTTGACAGAAAAGACATTCTTTGAAAGAGAACAATGAAAATAATGATCTTGAAACTTTTCTTCCACAAAGAAATAGGGTTTAAAGGCAGAATCCATTGGCCTTTCTTTTCCCAGATAACCAAAGCTCCAAAGACTATGGATGTATTTGAGAAGTCTGCGCTTGTTTATTTGATATGCTGCAAAACTTGTGAGGATCCAGACTTTCCCTTCAATGGGTCCTGGGAGACGCATAAGTGTTAAATGGAAAGGAAGAATTCTGTCCCAAATGGAATCAAGTTCCATGAAGTGAACAAAGACGTTGACTTGTCTCCACTTAGAGAGGGAATCCCTGAGGTATGCAGTATATCCAGTCTTTGAGAACAGTTGTGATATAACCACACAAATTCCATTCCTGACAAGCACAGGAGGGAAAATCCTCATGAAATTCTCCCCCTTTTCTGTGTCTGAAGCAAAGAGGCCAATCAGGGTCCATCTGAAGTGGAGGAGCAGTGGGACAATTGCTGGGTACTGGATCCCTTCTTTGGGGAGCATCTGGTGAAAAAAGGGGAATTTGCTTTTATCACTCAGAGCCTCTGAAGCAATTCTATTACTCATCTGAAAAAGGAATTGAAAGGATTAGAGCCGTGATGGGGAACCTGTGGCATGCAGAGCGTCCCCTCCTGCAACAGCCCAGCTCCACTAGCATCCACATGCAGGCGCACCTCCTGCCGGCCAGCTGGTTTTCGGGCCTTTGGGGAGGGCCAGCGTGGGGGACGCGTGAGTATGCGGGGGGGGGAATGGGAGGCGCTCTCATTGCGCAGGAAACTCCGGTGGGCTGGAAGTGAGTATGGATGGCCTCCCCCCACCCAGGGCTTCCTGGCTCAGTTGGAGGCTTCCTTCAGCCTTCAAACAGTTGCAGGGTTTTTTTTGGGGGGGGGGGGGAGTTTGCTTCCAGGTTGGTGCAGGAGGCCTTCCAGGGCCAAAATGGGGCGTGGAAAGCGCAAGGTTCCCCCCCCCCCCCCCCCGTTATTCCTGAATTGTGAGCTCTTAGGAAAGTATCCCCTCCTTGTGGGTTGCTAATAGTGGTGGGTTTCAAAATTGCCAAGGGCCAGGGCGAGGGATGCATGTGTGTGCAGTGTATGTGTGTGTGTGTGTGTGTGTGTGTGTGTGTGTGTGTGTGCGTGCGCGCGCTCACATTGTACAGGAAAGTCCGCTGGGCTGGAAGTGAATGGTCTGGGCCTCCAGTGCTTTCTCGCTCAGTTGGAGGCTTCCTTCAGCCTTCAAACAGTTGCAGGGGTTTTATTTCTTATTTTTTTGCTTCCAGGTTGGTGCAGGAGGCTTTCCAGGGCCAAAATGGGGTGCAAAAAGCCTCCCGCACCAACCTGGAAGCAAAAAACCCCAAACAAGCCCTGCAACTGTTTGGAGGCTGAAGGAAGCCTCCAACTGACCCAGGAAGCACTGGAGAGCCAGGCCATTCACACTCACTTCCAGCCCACCAGAGTTTTCTGCCCCAGGGCAGAAATGAAAACCTGTCCTGTGGAGCCCACTGCCACTTGGGCGGAGGACGACGACGACACCAAGAAGAAGAAGAGGAGGAGGAGAATGGCGAGGCTTTGCAGGAGCCGGCAGGGAGCAGGTCAGGTGGGGCTGGCTGGCTGGCTGGCTGGGGAGAGGGCAATCATGGTGCTTAGGTAGCAGCAACCTGCATGCCCCAACTGTGCTGGGGAGGAAATAAGAGGCCCTGCTTGAATGGGGATGAAAGTACACACACACCCTGCCTCCCTGCTCAGGTGTCGGCCACACCAGTTTGGGTGCCCTGGCTGAAGCACGCTTTCTCTTACACACACACACACAGACACACAAACGCACACACACAGATTACTCTCTTACCCTCCCTGTCTCTGTCTGGCCCCATTTCCATGCTCAGCTGTCGCCCACACCATTGGCAGCAGTTTGGGTGCCTTGGCTGAAGTATGCTTTCTCTGCCAAACACACTTGGATTGTCTGTCTCTGTCTGGCCCCATTTGCTGCTCCTTGAGACAAAAAAGCCTCATTAAGTAGCTAAGTGGAAAGTAGTTGGGGGGAGGGGAGGAGCAGGAGACCTGCAGGTAACCACTTTCCCCACCCACCCACCCCCGAGAATGAAAGTTTCTGGATCCCTGACTCTGCAAAAGAGACACCCCTGGACTAACAGATGACCTGAGTGCTGCATGCGTTGCTCTCAAACTTACAAAGTAGGAGTCAAGGTTAGAAAAATTATCAGCTTGCATTCAACAGCAAAAGTCACATTAATCAAAAGCATGTCAAATGCAAATGTTTACCTTTCAATAAAAAGGTGTTTGTATCATTGAAAGCGCTGTTATTGTGGGGTTTTTTTCAGAGAAAAGACGTTAATCATGTATGAGTTGTTTTTCTAAACTAAAACCTCATTATTCAGGTTAAATTGCCTTGTTGGCACTCCGAGATAAATAAGTGGGTTTTGGGTTGCAGTTTGGGCATTTGGTCTCTAAAAGGTTTGCCATCACTGCATTAGAGCATACACAGAGTGTAACCTAATTCAGCTTTTGTTAAATTGCTGTTGAGAGAAGCTCCATTGTAACCTAACGTGCCAACTACATAGATAAAACTTCTAGGCGAATTGCCAAGCTTAGCCTAGCAAAGTAACGTCTTGTGAAAAGTAAAATGTGGATTCTGCCAAGTAGCCTTGCTTGTACCTTAAAATGTGTGCTCAGCATTCCCTAACAAAGCTAAGAGTTATACTCCAAAAAATGGATTTCTTTTCCCTTCTACAGTCTATTGTTTTCAGAGCACTGAGAAAAATCATGAAATTTGCGTGATATCAAATGATGTTTCTATAGCAATGACGTTCTGTGCAAGCTATAAGATGTTTGGAAAAGTTTTTGGCACATGCCTGTTTTTCTCTCTCTGCCTGCTCTGTTAAGGTGGGAGACGAAAAGGTCACCCAGTCTTTTGCTTTCTGCAGAAAGAAAAGCTGATAATCCGTAGCTTCGTCTTCAGAGTTTCACTGGACTTATCAGATTCTGAGCTGCATTCAAAAACCTTACACAATGAAGAATGCTGTGTTATATTTGGGGTCAGATCAAGTCCAAACTATTATATTTTAATAAATATTGTTCTCATGAAGGCATTAGAATAATTTGTTAACTAGACATTGTTTAAAATATTAAAGACAGAATATTAGCAAGATTGTATTACAAAAGTGGAAAATAATAAATAAATTAAAAAACTATAAACAATGTAAGTCATATTACGGTATCTCACCCCTACAATTTATTGCAATTAGATTAACATGTGCAAATGCCAACTGAAGTATTCTATTCCAATAAAGGGCCTACTATAATTTTTGAGGATTGCTCCATATTTTAATGCTTCTAAGGCCCAGATTCTTTGTGGAGGAATCTTTTTAGCTTCTCCAGTTGTACAAGAAACAGGGAGACCTCAGTTCCTCATACAATTTGTCAGTAGTAGAATCCAAGATTGGTCTTTAATTGAAGTTTTGTCTGTTCTAACAGCCACAATTTTCAGAGTTTGTTAGTTTCCATAGATTAAATTTTATGCCAATACCCATATTTTCTGATTTTGGACAAAGTAGAAATTGTGTAAATTCGAAAATGAACTCCAGAAAGACCCAAAGAATAAAAAGAAAAAAGAAAAAAGAGAGATGATCAAACATAAGCTCAACCTAATAAATCAAAAGGAATTAGCGCAGAAAATTAAAGCAGCCAGACAAAACTATTTTGAACATGCCAACAAACCCGGACGATGGCTGGCATATAGACTGAAGAACGAAAGAGAAAAAAGGATGATATACCAATTGAAAGATGAGAACGGAAGGATTCAATACAAAGCAGAAGAAAAGAAGAAAATCATACATAAATACTTCACAAAATTATACACACAAGACAGTATGGAGGAAAATAAAATAAAGCATTACTTAAATAAAGCAAAGATAAACCCAATCTCAAAAGAGCAAAGGGAGGCGATAAACAGGCCAATAACATTAGCCGAAGTGGAATCAGCTCTGAAAAACCAGAAAAGTAATAAAACACCAGGACCAGATGGAATATCGGTGGAGCTATACAAAAATAATAAAATAATACTGGAAGAATTAGGGGTAGACATGTTTAATGAAATCTTAGGAAAAGCCAAGATACCGGAAACATGGACAGAAGCAATAATATCGCTAATCCCAAAAGAAGAATCCAGCCAACAAGAAATTCAAAATTACAGACCAATTTCATTATTAAATTCTGACTATAAAATATTTGCAGCAATTATGGCAGGAAGAATCAAACAGGTGTTAAATGAACGAATACACCCAGACCAAAATGGATTCCTACCGCACAGGCACATTAGAAATAATACGAGAATCATCCTAGACATAATAGAGTACTATGAGGCGCACCCAGAAAAACAAATGGTACTGGTTTTCCTTGATGCACAAAAAGCATTTGACAATGTAGTTTGGAAATTTATGATAACAGTATTGGATGAGATGAAATTCGGTGAAAAATTTATAAAAATGATAGAAGGATTTTATAATAACCAGACAGCCAAAGTTCTGATGAATGGAGAACTAACAGAGAAGATCAAAATAAAAAAGGGAGTCAGACAGGGATGCCCCCTCTCTCCTTTGCTGTTCATACTGACTTTGGAAATCTTACTAAATGAAATCCGGAAAGACCAGGGAATAAAAGGTTTAAGACTCAAAAATGAAGAATACAAGGTACAAGCATATGCCGATGACTTAGTATTTGTATTAGAGGACCCTTTAGATTCTAGTCGAAAATTAATTCAAAAATTAGAAGAATATGGCGAAGTGGCAGGATTAAAGATCAATAAAAACAAAACAAAAATGATAACCAAAAACATAACCAAAAAACAAAAAGAGGAACTGGAAATAATAACCAATATGCAAATAGCTAAGAAAGTAAAATACCTGGGGATCTGGGTGTCGGCAAAATGTTCCACAATTAAAGATGATAACTATAACAAATTAGTGATACAAATAAAGAAAGATTTAGAAAATTGGAAAAATATTCAACTATCGCTCATGGGACGCATAGCGACAATCAAAATGAATATATTACCAAGAATCCTATTCCTGTTACAAGCCGCACCTATTAACCCAGGTAAAAAATTATTTCATGAATTAAAGAACATAACCACTAGGTTTATTTGGCAGGGACGAAAAGCGAGGATCAAACTAAAGTCATTGCAGGACAGCAAAGAGAGAGGAGGTTTAGCACTACCAAATTGGGATTTATACGCATTGGCAGTATCAATAACATGGGTGAAGGATTGGATAGAGCTAAAGAATAAAAGAATTTTGACCCTGGAAGGCCATGATTTGCAAGCAGGCTGGCACACTTTCCTATGGGATGATAAAAATAAAACACACAAATACTTTCAAAAACATTTAATTAGAAGAGCGTTATTGCAAAAATGGCTCAGAATAAAAAAAATCCATTACGTAAAAATCCCGAATTGGCTATCACCAACAGAAAGGACGATTCATCCAAATTTTATAGATTGGAACAAGATACTAAGATATAGAGATTTAATTGATAGACAGGGAAACTTAAAAACAGTTGAAGAATTGGCAGAACGGAACACGAAAGTGGACTGGTTAACCTACTTTCAAATCAAAACTAAATACAATAATGACACCAAATCATATGACATTGAAACAGAATCACACGAATTGGATAAAATCATCCAAAGCCCAGATAGAAAATTGATAGGGAGAATATACAAATTTCTCCTGAAATACAAAATGGAAGAGGAAATTGTGAAAGAACAAATGATAAAATGGGCACAGAACTTTGGACACAATATTGAATTAGACAAATGGGAAAAAATTTGGGGAACAAATTAAAGATGACACTCTCGGTCGCATATAAGGAAAACCAGTATAAAATGTTTTACAGATGGCACCTAGCACCAACAAGGTTAGCCAAAATATCGGCAAACACATCCCCAAAATGTTGGAAATGTGAATCAATACATGGAACATACTATCATCTATGGTGGACCTGTGAGGAGGCTAAAAAGTTTTGGAAAAAGATCCAAAAGTGGCTGGAGGCAATAACGGGATTTAAAATAGACTGGAAACCGGAAATTTTCTTATTAGGATTACTGCCTACAAAATACAAAAAAGAAATCCAGTACTTAATATTGCATATAATAACGGCGGCAAGGATTGCCTATGCCCAGAAATGGAAAAACAAGCTAACCCCAAGCGAAGAGGAAATAATAAGAAAGGTGATGGACTGTGCCGAAATGGACAAATTAACTAAAGAAATCCAGGGAAAAGAAGAATCAGAATTCTATCAGATATGGGATAAATGGTATAGGTCAGTGATGGGCAACCCGCGGCTCGGGAGCCACATGCAGCTCTTTACACCCTTTAATGCGGCTCTTCTGTGTGCCAGGTGCCCGCTCCCTTCCCTCCTCTCGGGCTTCGGAGGGAAGTTTCTGCAAAAGCCCGGGCGAGTGACAACCAATTTTGGTCCTATGACTGCAGAATGCTGCAAAATACCATAAATGTGATTGGAACACTCAACAAGGTGACCACAGTGTGTGTGTGTGTGTGTGAGTGTGAGTGAGAAAGACAGACAGAGAGAGGAACAGAGAGAGGGAGTGAGGGAGGGAATCAGAGAGAGACTGACAGACAGACACACACACAGAGAGAGACAGAGAGAGACAGAGAGGGGGAGGGAGGGAGAGACAGATAGACAGACAGAGAGACACACACAGAGTGAGTGATTAAGTGAATGAGTGAGAGACAGACACACCCACATACACAGAGTGACAGAGAGAGAGGAAGGGAGGGGAGAGAGACAGAGGGAGAGACAGAGACAGACACACACACACACAGAGTGAGTGAGAGACAGACAGACACACACACACACACAGAGTGACAGAGATGGGGGAGGGAGGGAGAGAGAGACAAAGAGCCAGAGAGAGAGAGAGAGAAAGAAAAAGAAAAAAGGAAAGAAAGTGGGAGAGAGAGATGAAATTAAAAACAACAACATACAAACCTGACTTACTCAAACTATCCAAGGAAATGCAAGGCCAATGTTCACATTAGTGGTTGTGACTTTGTCAGTCAATGTCAGGATGTAATTTTCTCTACATTGTAAGGCAAATTTTACGGAATTTAACGTTATCGATAAATAATATCGTTCTAAAGTTTTTGTTTTATTAGTTGTGTTATTTGTATCCTCCCGACCTATGTGGATACTTGCATGCAGAATATTCTCAATAAAAACTTATTGAAACTAAAAAGAGTGTACCATCCTATGTATTTTCGGTTTTAAAAATGTGGCTCTCAAAGTAAATTTCAATCGTGGTTTTGGCGAGATTTGGCTCAGTTGAAAAAAAAGGTTGCCCACCACTGGTATAGGTGGATGGAGGAAAGAAGTAGGGATCCTAGGCGATAAATAAACAGAATGTGGTAGCTCTCATAGAGGGCTGTCAGTGTTAAAATGTTTATCCATTGAATAATATAAATACGAATGTCTCTTGATAAAAGTACTCTCAGAACAAATGTAGCTAAAGGAGAATGTGGGTATCGTCTTTGATTTAAAATGCACAATTTAATGTGAATGAAGTATAAAGAATGATTGTAGTAATGCACGGAACTCAAATGTAACCAATTGACATGCTAGCTGGCAGTTGTACTGAAGAGTGTTTTGTGTGTGTGTTATTTGTCTAATTAAAACAATTAAAAAAAAAAGAAATTGTGTAAATTCCCAAATCAGCTCTGAGGGGCAGCAGCTGGAGTCCTTTTGGCCACCCCAAGATACTCCTCAGAGGCTGTGATTGGGTTGGTTCTGCTGGTGGTTTCTCTCTGAAGCCCCAAACATCAGATTGATGTAAGAACATGGGGAAAACCTTGGCCTCAGATACTTCAATAATTGGGGCTGAGGAAGCTGGAGAGCTATGAGGTTTTCTTTTAAGCACCACTTTCACTCATGTCTTTGATCTAACTGAGCTCCTTTGATGATGAGGGAGCCAAGATTCAGCCTCAGAAAAAACTACCCCAGGTAAGGAAAGGTCTTATTTGCTCTATTGGCTGACCATCTATGGCTATGATGTAATTTCCCAAAGACCATAACTTTTGAACTTGATTTACCGGTATTAATTATCAGATTAGACCCACCTGTTTCGCCTAGCCGGCCTGGCATAATCTCGACAACTGTTCCACCCCTTGGTTAATTTTAATTGTCAATGTTAGCTTTTAAACTTTTATTCTTATTGGGGTTTTAACTTCTCTGATTATTGTATTTATTTATTTTTACCTCCTCCTTTGTAGTCCGTAGACCGTTGCTTGTGTACGTCGCCCCGAGTCCCTGTGGGGAGAGGGGGCGACTAATAAGTCTGATAAAATAAATAAATAAATAAATAATTATTATGAGAAAAGAACCCAAGTCTTCCTCACAGTGTATATAATCCAATGTGTAAGTATGATAATATCACAGTGTAAATCAGCATGTTCCAATAGGTATTTAGCATGCTAAACATATGTACCCATAACAGAACTTAAAACAAAATAAAAGGGTTGGAAAGGATCTTTGAGGTCTTCTAGTCCAACCCTCTGCTCAAGAAGGAGACCCTATACCAGGGGTCCTCAAACTATGTCCCACAGGCTGGATACAGGCCACTGAAGCCATTAATCCGGCCCACATGGGACCACGAGGCTGCCCCATCCAAATCACCCCGCCCACTTGCCAGTCCCCACCCACTGGCTGAGTGCAGGCCTTACCTTCGCAAACCCCATGGACTGAAGCTGCAAAGTAAGACCAAAGCTTTTGGCCAGCAGAGTGCTTCTGGGGGCTGGGGAGGCCAAAAATGGGATGCACGAGGCTCCAAGAGGGGAAATGGTGCGCTCTGCTTCAGATTCTTAGCTTGGGCTAAGTGGAACACAAAGCCATGTCGACTGGCACGTGTGGCCTTGCCCGTTGCTCTTCCGGGTTTCTTGTGTGCATGTGAGCATGACGATCAGCTGGCCTTTACATGCGTGGCAGTGCCAGGAACTCGAAGAGGAGCTGCCTGGTGAACATGTATGGACCAACATGCACACTGGTCAACTCCTCTTCCAGATTGCATCCCTGACAAGATCACTTGGTGCCAAAAGGGTTCGCCATCAATGCCCTATTCCAAGGGTGGTTTTATCAAGGCATTATAAAAGGGTACCAATACTTCTCGTTATTTGGATTCTATCCTTCTGTTAATGCAGCCTAGGATTGCAGTGGCTTTTTTTGGCTGCTGCCACACATTGTTGGCTCACATTTGAGAGATTGTCCACTAAGATTCCAAGATCCCTTTCACAGTTACTGCTATTGAGCCAGGTTTCACCTAATCTGTACCTGTACATTTGGTATTTCTAGCCTCAGCGTAAGACTCAGGGGTTGCCACAAAGAAGAGGGAGTCAAACTATTTTCCAAGGCACCTGAGGGTACAACAAGAAGCAATAGGTGGAAACTAATCAAGGAGAGAAGCAACTTAGAACTGAGGAGAAATTTCCTGACAGTTAGAACAATTAATCAGTGAAACAGCTTGCCTCCAGAAGTTGTGGAAATCTTTAAGAAGATGTTGGATAGCCATTTGTCGGAAACGGTATAGGGTTTCCTGCCTAGACAGGGGTTGGACTAGAAGACCTCCAAGGTCCCTTCCAACTCTGCTATTGTATTACTTTACTTTTCTCTATACTGAATTTCCTTTTGTTAGATAGGCCCAGGGTTCAAATCCATCTAGATCCATCTGGATCTTGAGCCTATCTTCTGGGCTGTTGGCTATTCCGGTCAGTTTAGTGTCATCCGTAAATTTGATGAGTTCCCCATCTATCCCTCATCCAAAGCCTTGATGAAGATGATGAAGATTAGTGGGCCTAAAATGGAACCCCACTGCTTGTTTCCCTCATGTAGATGTAGTTCCACTGAGGACCACAGGCTGAGTCCATCTGGGGGTGATGCTGTCTATCCCACATATTTTTAGCTTACCAAGAATTAGATGGTTGTTTATTTTGTCAAAACCTTTCTCAAATCCAAATACTGGAAACTATGTGCACTGCATTTCACTGGTCCACTAATTTAGTAATTTTTGGCAAAGAAAGAAATAACATTTATTTATGATGTGTTTTTGGATCCTTCATTAGTTGAAGTAAATTGTCAATATGAAGAGAGAATAACAAGGGTTCAGTGACGTGCGGTGAGGTTTATGACTAGTGAGGCACTGACACAGTGCTGGGTTTCAAATATTTTTAGACTTGTGGACTTCAACTCCCAGAATTCCACAGCCAGGCATGCTCAGTTCCAATTTAAAGCGACAGCATTTGTTTTTCTCCTTTGCTCCTTCTTTCTTTTTCTTTTTCTTCTCCTTCCCCTCCTTCCTCCCTCTCTCCCTTCCTCCCCCTCTCTCAAACACACACACACACACACACACACACACACACACACACACAGAAGTTGGATTGGACTATCTCTCCTACCCCTTCCCTCTCTCACTCACTCTCAAACAAACCCCCCCACACACAAAAGTTGGATTGGATATCTTTTCCAGTGGCTTGAAAGTTGCTCCTCTGCCATCCCCCACATTCCCCTGCTGCCTTTCCCAAACACCTCCACCATTGCAAATGCAGCCTGCTGTCTGGGTGGGAAATGCCTGGAACACAATAAAGCCCACCCACCACCTCCTGCTGGCAAGCTGGGGTGAGAGGAGAGGCAGAGAAGCCGGAGGGGAGCCAATCTGAGCCTTCCAAAAGAAAGAGGCTGGGGGGAAGTGTGTGTACTACAGCATGGCTCTTTGCCTGGCTTCCTGCCTCCTCCTGTGGTCTCCTCAGTGCTCACTTGTGCTCTCCCTCCCCAAGTGTAGTTTGATTGCAGGTGGAGCCACGTTGCCTTTTCAAACTTGTAATCAGTGAAGCTGGGCTAGATTTTTATATAGTTTTATCCAGCTGTGTGTGTGAGAGAGAGAAATGAATGGGGGCCTGGGGAGGAAGTCACTACACTTGGGGAGGGAGAGCACCAGTGAGGAGACCACAGGAGGAGGCAGGAAGCCAGGCAAAGAGCCATGCTGTAGCACACACACTGGCCCCACAACGTGGCTGTGCCTGCAATCAAACTACACTTGGGGAGGGAGAGCACAAGCGAGCCAGGGTCCTTCCCTCCAGCCTTTGCCCAAAGCCCTGTACAGCACCAGGAGGATGAAGTTTAAATTCCTCCCCCTCCCTCCAACCCACACGTACCTTTTCCAGCTTTTTTTAACAGTTAAGCAGAGTCATCCACCGTGAGGCAGTAACTAGCTCAGCTTTTTCCTTTTACTTTTTTTTCATGATGAGAGTGGTGAGGCTGTGCCTCACTTGCCTCACTGCAAGGGTTCAAATATGCATCCTTCCCTTCCTCCTTTGTAAGTATCAATCCTTCTTCTCATTGCTCCATTGAGCCCCAACCTCCCTCTCAAACAAGGACCTGGAGAAAGAGCCTGGATCAGGACTAACAGGTGGAGCTCCATTTTGAGGGCAATCAATTTACTATGTAATATTTCTCTGTTAAGTATGACAAATGCACTAACATCTAGAAAATCAGCAAAACCCTGTTTTACTTCGCTGATATAAATTAGATATTTCAAGACAAATTTGTTACCAATATTAGATTATTGACATGCAATATTTCTTATGAAATCTATATAGCTATTCACTACCTAAAACCTTCTGTTTCTTCTGCAAGGAATGCATTTTTCTCAAGTTTAACTAAGAGGATCCAGGCATACATTTCAGCCACAATATCTGCTAGTGTATTTGGTCTATAATTGCTAGTGTCCTTTTTATTCCACTTTTTAGATAGATAAAATGCTACTATTGCCAACTTCAATCCAACTGGATATTATTTATATGTGGAAATGAAGATGCCAATAGAGGCCCCAACAACCAGGGATATTTTTTGATCAGTTAAATAGTTGGTAGAATGTCTTCTCCAGGGAATGTATTGCTTGCATTTCAGGCCTTTTATGATTAATCTCAACATGAACATAATGGGGTAAAATATTGTCATTTTTGCTAATATGAAAAGCAGCTCTTGAATTCCATGGAGAAGACATGATTGCATCTATTGCTCACCCACCACCCCTCACCACTCACTTTTCCAGATGGAGAAAAACACACACAAACCTGTGGGACTTTGTAGGTGCCTCCTAGTGTTGACATCTGGATGGAGATGTCCCTGTCAGCTTTATCAAGAAGAGCCAGAAGGTTCTCCTTCCTTCCACAGCCGTAATTGGGGACATTGGCTTCTCCAGTGGAGAGAATGTCCAGCAAGGCATCTGAAGTGCGGAAAGTGCTCAAATAGTTGTCATGGAGGTTGTAGCCAAGTGTGAGATTGTGCAGGAGCTGGGAATTCTTGTTGACCATTTGAATGTTGAAAATGAACATTAAGGCATCTAGAAAACCATAAACATCCCTATTGTAAAAAAAATGTTATTATAATGGGCAGCAACAAATACTTTTTAAAAATATATAAGCCTCCAATACCTACTGAGCCTTAAGCCAACATTGATCCAAAAGCAATGATCAGTTATACAAATATGGAAATGGGCTGAGGTACAGCAACTACAACTGGTTCCACCATTACTTTAAATAAAATTCATTATCCAAGTGATAAATTAAGGATTGAACTGAGAGAGGAAAATAACCTGCAGCCCTTTCAGCTTTTTTTTTTTCAGGCCTATTTTTCGATTTGAGTTTGTTTCACAAAATCAGACAAAAGAGAGAAGCCATGGAAATCAAAATCATTCAGGAAATTAGACATAATCTCCAATATAGGAATAAATGAAAAATAAAAAACAGAAAAGAAGGAGAGTGTTAGAATGGAGGGAGTGCAACTCTATCACCCTGAATGACTTACAGATCACGAAAAACAAACTGAAGAGAAGGAGCCACGTTGAAAAGCAAGTTTGTATGCAATGTTTCTATTCCAGTGGTGACTATCCCAATGAGATGGTCTCCTGGGCTGTAAAAGCTCTGTGATCGTTTTCCATCCTGGTGCTCCAAACTCTGAGGGCATTTCATTCTCAGCTTCCCAGAGAGTGGATGGGACAAAAGCAGCATCAGAAGCAGAAGCAGGAGGTCCATCATTCATGGGGTGAAGCAATGAATCCCTTTTCTGTTTCTAAAGAAGAATTAGAAGAATTCAAAGGACTCTCACAAGGTGGAATATGATCCAGTGTCTTTCCTGATTGAAACACAGAGAAACACGCAGCTTCATCTGGAAAGGAGAGAGACGGACATTCAAGAGCACAGACCCTGCCTGTCCCAAAACTCCATATTTCTCTGCCCAAAATCTCCCCTGGAGGATTCGGCCAAAGAACACAGCTGAAAGTTTTATCATAATTCTCCCTCTCAGGAGGGATCCCTGGCTAATTCAACCAGTTCTTGGACTCAAGAATTGTTGGATAATTCTGTAGAGGGAAATGAAAGGGAAACAATCCTCATGTGATTCATAATAACAGGGGCAGATATTGAATTAAAGCCATCATCTAGAATTGAGAGATTTGGGGTCTCCATGCTTGAAACTGAGCCCAGAGGGAATACACATCACCTGTGGCTGAAGAAACAAATAAATCTGAGATTTGTTGGCATAGTGATAAAAGACAAAACTCCAGGGACCAATTAATGGCAGAGCATATCACAGAACTGAAATAGTTGGCAGTTGAGTTGGAACAAAAATGTACTTTATTTTGAAAGCTAATGCTCAAGGGCACCACCCAAAAGGGCTGATGCTATAGTATTGCCTGTCTCCAAGAACAAAATCAACTTTATTGAAAAACTAGTTACCAGAATTTTGCAGAGTTAAAAAAAAACAGAGAGAGAGAGGGAGGGGGAGAGAGAGAGAGGTTAGAAAAAACGAAATCAGGGCTGCCTCTCACGCCATGGAATGAACACAGGAAGGAAGGAAGGAGAGGGGGAGAGGGGGGGAGAAAAGTTTTTAAAAATGAGTGAAAAGAGGTCAAAATCAAGGCATGGAGTAAGCATGCCTTAGGGGATAAATGCCTCTTTGCTGATGTTATGAAATTACTTTTATAGTTTCAACTTGGGTTGTTGAGAAGAGTTGGTTCCTACTGTGCTAATAATTGTTTTAAAATTAATAAAGGAAAGTCAACAGTTAGGGTGTTTGGAAAATAACATCATAGCCATAGATGGCTATTTGATGGTGAGTCAATAGAGTGAATTAACATCTTTCCTTATTTAGGGTAGTTTTCTCCAGAACTGAAAGTTCACTCACTCTTATTCAATGAAGCACCTTTAGAGCAGGGGACTCAGTGAATTTGCTGCTTAAATTTTAAAAACCATCCAGCTTCCTTAGCCCAATATATTAAAGTCTGTATTTCCAAGCTCCTGTATCAAACTATAGTTAAAATAGTTGATGCTTAGTACAATTCCAGTCCCAGCATCTGAAGAGTATCTTAGAGATGGATAAAAGAACTTTAGCTTCTGCCCTCAGAACTAATTTAGGAAGTTGTTCATTTCTTTCTCTCACTAAAATTAGGGAATATTATTATTGATCTAAAATGAAATTAGTGGAAAATGAGAGACCCCCCACATCTGGTCTGTCAGAACCAACAAAATTTCAATTACAGACCACTTTCCTTGAACATCTGACAAATCCTATTAGGAGCTGTGGTTTCCCTGTCTCTTGTGTCCTCGGAGAACAAGTTCAAGAGAAGGCTGCACAAAGAATCTGGGATATCCGAGCAGAGAAAGATACACCCAACCTCAGTAAGGTTGGCACATTGAAGTGGATGAGCTGGTACAAACAGACCTCCCAAATTTCCAAGTATTGAGATACAGAAATGCCTTAATATCTCAGGGTCGTATGTATTTAAGCAAGATTTGAAAAGCTAGCATAATGGTTAATTAAAGAAATATAATCAACTGCTTATAATGAAAAGGATTTTATTTGTGGAGCCCCAGTCATGCATCTTAATAAATCTGTTATTGGAATGTCTACTGTCTAAGAAAGAGAAAGATCTTGGACTGCATTGTTAGACAAATGACCCATTGCTTAAATCCAAACAATTGATTTCCTGGGTGGTCAGAATTCCAAAATTAAATATAATGCAGCCTCTTATTGGAGCAAAACTCTTCCATTGAGAACTGGACATGTGGGTATGACTTTGGCAAATTTTAAGGGTAGTGCATAAATTTGTTTTCCAGTCTTTAGTCATATTCTTTCTCACTTATTTCTTTTATTACTTTCCATTTTTATATATGAATTTATTATGCTCTGTGTTCTACATTATTCATCTTGAAATGGCTTAATGGCTAATTGACAACAAATTCTTCTAATAGGTCCCCGAGAACCAGTTTGGATTTATTAAAATCTAACATTTTGGATTTGATCTAACCCCCAATATAACACGGCATTCTTCATTGCTTTTTAGATCAGTGATAGAATTGCTTCAGAGACCCTGAGAGATAAAAATCAGTTCCCCCTTTTCCACCAGATGTTCCCCAAAGAAGGATTCCAGTACCCAGCCATTGTCCAACTGCTCCTCCATTTCAGATGGACCCTGATTGGCCTCTTTGCTTCAGACACGGAGAAGGGGGAGAATTTCATGAGGATTATTACTCCTATGCTGGTCAGGAGTGCAATTTGTGTTGTTGTATCACAACGATTCTCCACAGATGGAAATACAGCTCCTCTCTCTAAGTGGAGACAAGTCAATGTCTTTGTTCACTTCCTGGAACGTGTTCCTCTTGCAAACAGAGTTCTTCCTTTCCATTCAGCACTTGCACACTTGCCAGGACCCACTGAAGGGAAAGTTTGGATCTTGTCAATCTTGGGTGAAGCGACAATGAGAAGGCACAGGCTTTTCA
Organism: Natrix helvetica; assembly: GCF_964273705.1. Lineage (NCBI taxonomy): Eukaryota > Metazoa > Chordata > Lepidosauria > Squamata > Natricidae > Natrix > Natrix helvetica. The sequence goes on from NC_138551.1 coordinate 133,670,758, forward strand.
AATATGTCCACAGTATTTGGAACTTTGCTTTTCAGGGAAAAAATCCTAAGGATGATCCCTTTGAAAATAGTTTCTTGGCGGGATCTCAATATCAAGATGAGCATTTTCACTGTTCTATTTCAAAGTCCATCTTCTCGGTCAAAGACAGGGGAAGATGCACCCAGAAAGCCCCACTGGAGACCCAGTGGAAATGGAACAGGATCCAGGTCCTAAATAACCCCAATGTGTACAGTATCACCAAGACTCTGGCCCAGGCCTTGAACGCTGCCTATTTCTCCATTCTGAGGAGTAGAAACAAAGGGGTCGAAGAGAGTTTGGGGCCTCCAAGGCTGCAACCGTGGCAGGTAAGGGGTCCCGACAAGGATCCATCAGATTTCCTTACTTTTTAGGAAGCATCCAAAGGAGACGGAGGGGAACCATCAGAGCTCTTTGGGGTACAAAAGGCCAAGAGTTTGGGGCAATTTAATTATTCATGGAAAGGGGTGTTAAACACTGCTAATTTTAAAACCATGCATATATTTTTCAATAAAATACCGTAGGCAGGGGTTTGAAATTAGCACCATAGAATTTTATATTTATACCTTTGAAGGAAACTCTGAGACCATCTAGCTCAGTGATGGCGAACCTATGGCACGCGTGCCACAAGTGGCACGCGGAGCCATTTGTCAGGGCACGCGAGGCACTGCCCTGTCAGCTGGCCAGCACGCATGCGCGCACTAGCCAGCTAAGTTCACCTTTTTAAAAGCTATTTTTTGCCTTCCCCAGGCTCCAGAGGCTTTATAGGAGCCTGGGGAGGGCGAAAAGAGCCTCCCCCGCCCCCTCCGGAGGCCCTCCGGAGGCCCTCCAGAGGCTTCAGGGACCATCCGGAGGTTTCCCTGACGCCTTCGGAACGCTTAAAACCACCCTCCGAGCTTCCTGGGGAGGGCGAAAAAAGCAGCAGGAAGCCAAGCGATGCGCCCCACAGACCTCGCACCTCATACTGGCCTTCTGAAGGGCTCTGTAGCAGCAGCTATCCACATTTTTTTTACTGTTATTTCGTCCTGACCCACGTGGCCCAGTACGGTGTTAAAAGTTAAGATTTCAGAAATGTTACCATAGCTGCAGAGGTCTCTGCCACCGCAGCTTCGGAGCAAACCTCTGCCTTCCCTGCACAGGATTGCAAGATTGGATGCTCTGAAGCCATGGAGTTCCCCACCCCTCCAAGGTAGCCACTTTCCTTCGCTAATCTGCTTTCCAGCTCTGTTCGCCGCTGCGCATGCAGGGCAAGAAGTCTGTGGGACTACGGTAAAAAAAACCACCGTAGTTCAGACCTTCCAACTTCTCATGGGGGAAAAAAACCCTCATGAAGTTGGAAGCTCTCAAATGTTTCTTTCACCGTAGTCCCACAGACTTCTCTTCTTTTCCTGCACATGCAGCGAACGGATGTGGATGCCTTGGGTGTGTGTGTGGGGGGATGAGGGACTTTGTGTGTGTGTGAGAGAGAGAGAGAGGAGGGGGAAGAGAGGGAGGGAGGGAAAGGGAGTGAGAGAGGGAGAGCACATCACTGCCAGCCTTGGATATCTCTCCAAGGTTGGATCGGATCTCTCTCCCCCCCTTCTCTCCCTCTCCCCCCCCTCTCTCTCTTTCTCACTCTCTCTCTCTCTCTCTCTCTCTCTCTCTCTCTCTCTCTCTCTCTCTCTTTCACACACACACACACACACACACACACACTGTCCTTTCTTTGGGATCGCAGCACAGATGCTTATCCCAGGATTGCAAGGCTGAAGCCTTCGGATGGAGCCTTTTGGGGACGTCCTGCAGTCCCAAGGAAAAAACAATCAGTAGGGAAAAAAAAGGGGGGGATTTTCATGCGCAATCCTGTGCAGGGAAGGGGGAGGTTTGCTCTGAAGTGATGGCAGAGCGTTGCACTGGGAGGCTCCACGGGTAATACCGGTATTGAATTGCACGTCTTGCTCCAGTGGGTGGGGGGCATGCAGGAGGCTCAGCAGCCAGGGAAGACGGGGTTTGGGGTGCAAAGGAGGAAGGGATGATCTCCCCCTCCCTCCTCCACCTTGCTGCAGGGCCGCCATGGAGCTCATGCAGGGCAGTGCGAGTGCTGGTGAACGGGGGCCTGGCTGGCTGGCGGCTGGGGAGTCCTCCCAAGATCTGGGCTGAGTTGCCTGGCCCTCGCTGGCTCAGCTGCCAGCAGTTAAGGGGAGGAGCCTCAATGAGGTGACCGGGGGAAGGGAAGGGCTGCCTCCTGTGCTGGACACCCTCACCCCTTCACTTATATTAGCCCACCCCAAAAAAGTCAGGCTAGGGCTTTTTTGGGGGGCAGGTCGTATCTTCGGGGAAAGACGGTATTTCTGACCTGTCCCGTTGTTCCTTCAGTGCTCGGTTCTCGCTGACGAGCTCCTGGACCTCCACAGCTTGTTCCAGAACTCTGCAGTGGAGATGGCGGTTTTGTTGTTCCAAAATATTTATTCTGTAAAATAGGAAGACAAGAGGGAAATTGGCTCCCAAAGAATTGAATAGGAAATCCTGGAAGAGAAAGTCAAGGTTGCTGCCTCAAAATTTCCCACCTCCTCTGTTTCTCCTCCACCTCCCTGCAGAGTTCTGCGTTTTTTTCCTCAAGCTGGGAATTTTGACGCAGGAGTTCCTCATTCAGGGAGAACAACTTATCCTTTCTGTTGCTGTAAATAGGAAGACCAGAGGAAGGATTGGATAGAGCTGAAGAATAAAAGAATTTTGATATTGGAAGGCCATGATTTGCAAGCAGGCTGGCACACTTTCCTATGGGATGATAAAAATAAAACACACAAATACTTTCAAAAACATTTAATTAGAAGAGCGTTATTGCAAAAATGGCTCAGAATAAAAAAAATCCATTACGTGAAAATCCCGAATTGGCTATCACCAACAGAAAGGACGACTCATCCAAATTTTATAGATTGGAACAAAATACTAAGATATAGAGACTTAATTGATAGACAGGGAAACTTAAAAACAGTTGAAGAATTGGCAGAACGGAACATGAAAGTGGACTGGTTAACCTACTTTCAAATCAAAACTAAATACAATAATGATACCAAATTATATGACATGGAAACAGAACCACACGAATTGGATAAAATCATTCAAAGCCCAGATAGAAAATTGATAGGGAGAATTTACAAATTTCTCCTGAAATACGAAATGGAAGAGGAAATTGTGAAAGAACCAGTGACGTGCGGTCAGTAGAGGCAAGGGAGGCAGGGCCTCACCTCTCTTCATGGAATAATAGTATATAATATTATATACTATATATATAATATTATATACATCCGTCCGGCCGCGCCCGGGAGACGCGGAGGGAGAAATGTTGTCGGCGCCTCCGGATGACGAACCAGTCGCTTGCTTTCGTCATCGGGAGGCCGACAACATTTCTGCCTCCGCGTCTCCCGGGCGCGGATGGACGAAGGTAGCCAGAGTGGCGCCGAAGCAGTCCGGCGAGCGAGCGAGGCAGCGAGATATTCGGTCACTCGTCCACCGGACTGCTTCCGCATCTCCCGGGCGCGGATGGACGAAGGTAGCCAGAATGGCGCCGAAGCAGTCCAGCGAGCGAGCGAGCGAGGCAGCGAGCGAGGCAGTGAGATCTTCGGTCACTCGTCCACCGGACTGCCTCGGCGCCATTCTGGCTACCTTCGTCCATCCGCGCCCGGGAGATGCGGAAGCAGTCCGGTGGACGAGTGACCGAAGATCTCGCTGCCTCGCTCGCTCGCCAGACTGCTTCGGCGCCATTCTGGCTACCTTCATCCATCCGCGCCCGGGAGATGCGGAAGCAGTCCGGTGGACGAGTGACTGAAGATCTCGCTGCCTCGCTCGCTCGCTCGACTACTTCGGCGCCATTCTGGCTACCTTCGTCCATCCGCGCCCGGGAGATGCAGAAGCAGTCCGGTGGACGAGTGACCAAAGATCTCGCTGCCTCGCTCGCTCGCCGGACTGCTTCGGCGCCATTCTGGCTACCTTCGTCCATCCGCGCCCGGGAGATGCGGAAGCAGTCCGGATGGACGAGTGACCGAAGATCTCGCTGCCTCGCTCGCTCGCTCGCCGGACTGCTTCGGCGCCATTCTGGCTACCTTCGTCCATCCGCGCCCGGGAGACGTGGAGGCAGAAATGTTATCGGCCTCCCGATGACGAAAGCAAGCGACTGGTTCGTCATCTGGAGGCGCCGACAACATTTCTCCCTCTGCGTCTCCTGGGCGCGGATGGATGAAGGTAGCCAGAATGGCGCCGAAGCAGTCCGGCGAGCGAGCGAGCGAGGCAGCGAGATCTTCGGTCACTCGTCCACCGGACTGCTTCCGCATCTCCTGGGCGCGGATGGATGAAGGTAGCCAGAATGGCGCCGAAGCAGTCCGGCGAGCGAGCGAGCGACGCAGCCTGATCTTCGGTCACTTCCAGAGCCGGAGCGGGATGGAGCAGCCACCGCCTTGGAAGTGAGTCGCACGGACGGAGCTTTGGGGCTGAGGAGAGAGGCAGGGACGGAGGGAATGGGGGGAGAGGAGCTGCCCCCCTCACCACCCAGGCAATGGGGAAAGCTTTCCCGAAATGGGGGGGGTGTCGCGGGAAATAAAAAGGGCGCGCGCTGGGGGGGACGAAGGAGGCTTTGGCGTGCCTTAGAGGCGGGCGGGCAAGCAACGAAAGGAGCAGCGAGGGCGGGCGGTGGCTGCAGGCGGCAAGGCTTGAGCGGGGTGAAAGGGACTGGTGCCGGTGGAGGAAGTAATGCTACACCGCGGTCCCCTTAATGTTCACTCAGGAAGGCGGAGAACGAGACCACGTGGTCTGCACACGTGGTCTGCACACGTGGTCCCATTCTCCGCCTTCCTGATGACGTCACCAGCCTCCCCAGCCATAACCCTCACCGCACGTCACTGGAAAGAACAAATGATAAAATGGGCACAGAACTTTGGACACAACATTGAATTAGACAAATGGGAAAAATTTTGGGGAACAAACTTAAAAATGACACTCTCGGTCGCATATAAGGAAAACCAGTATAAAATGTTTTACAGATGGCACCTAGCACCAACAAGGTTAGCCAAAATATCGGCAAATACATCCCCAAAATGTTGGAAATGCGAATCAATACATGGAACATACTATCATCTATGGTGGACCTGTGAGGAGGCTAAAAAGTTTTGGAAAAAGATCCAAAAGTGGCTGGAGGCAATAACGGGATTTAAAATAGATTGGAAACCGGAAATTTTCTTATTAGGATTACTACCTACAAAATACAAAAAAGAAATCCAGTACTTAATATTGCATATAATAACGGCGGCAAGGATTGCCTATGCCCAGAAATGGAAAAACAAGCTAACCCCAAGCGAAGAGGAAATAATAAGAAAGGTGATGGACTGTGCCGAAATGGACAAATTAACTAAAGAAATCCAGGGAAAAGAAGAATCAGAATTCTATCAGATATGGGATAAATGGTATAGGTGGATGGAGGAAAGAAATAGGAATCCTAGGCGATAAATAAACAGAATGTGGTAGCTTTCATAGATGGTTGTCAGTGTTAAAATGGTTATCCATTGAATAATATAAATACGAATGTCTCTTGATAAAAGTACTCTCAAAACAAATGTAGCTAATGGAGAATGTGGGTATCGTTTTTGATTTAAAATGCACAATTTAATGTGAATGAAGTATAAAGAATGATTGTAGTAATGCACGGAACTCAAATGTAACCAATTGACATGCTAGCTGGCAGTTGTATTGAAGAGTGTTTTGGGTGTGTGTTATTTGTCTAATTAAAACAATTTTAAAAAAAGGAAGACCAGAGAAAATTTAGACGGTTAATTTTTTTACTTGTATCATCAAACTTTTTCTTCAATGGAAAAATATTAAAAATACCTTTATGTTTGTGTGTGTGTATAAATTCAGTGTTGCTATTTCTACTAACAATGTTTTCACCATTTATTGGGTCTTTTGGAAAGGCTCAGTAAAAGTGACCAATGGGTAAAGTTTGAAGGACTTTAGATAAACCTCCAGGATAGTTTTAAGGGATTTGATTAGCTACTTAAATATTAAGGTTTAATATGTTTATAAGAGTTGGATTATTTAAGTAATGGTTTTTACTTCAGTATTTAGCAAAAAAAGTCTACACAACCCTATTAAAATGCCAGGTTTTGGAAATGTAAAATAAAAAATCAGACCAAGATAAACCACTTCAGAGTACTTCTTCCTTTAACATAATATATAAGATGTACAATTCAAGTTTAAAAACAAACTGAAATCTATGAAGGGGAAAATCTGATGTTAAATAATAATCATTAAATATGTGAAAATCAGTTAAGGTGACTCTGTTGAAGCCCCTGTAAGTCCAGCTGTTGAGGAGGGGTTTTCTGACGGTTATTCAGTTGCCTCTTACAGCAACAGCCATGGTCTCCAAATCTTATAACCCCCCAAAATTTAAGTACAATGACAATAAAGATTATACTTATACTTAAATCACCAGGATGCTCACAGTGAAGCCTGGGGGGGGGGGGGCAGCATCCTGCTTTGGGGCTGCTTTTCTTCAGCTGGAACTGGGGCTCCAGCCAAGGCGGAGGGAATGATGAACAGTGCCAAGGATCGGTCAATTTCAGCACAAAACCTTCCAGCTTCTGCTAAAATGCTGGAGATGAAGAGGAATTTCCCCTTTCGATGCCACAAGGATACAAACCAGGCCTCCAAGTCAACACAACAATGGCTTCCCTACAAGAAGACGGAAGTTTCGGAATGGCCCTGGCAGAGCTTGGACCTGAATCCAAGTGGAAACCTGGGGAGGGGGCTGGAAGAGGGCTGTGCACAGGAAAAGACCCTCTCCCCAATCTGACAATGTTGGAGCCCTTCTGCAAGGAAGGGTGGGCAAAGATTTCCAAGGCAGGATGTGCCATGCAGAGAGACTCTAAGGCCAGAAGACTGGATGCTCTCATAAAATCAAAAGGTGTTTCAACAAAGGATTCCTTTAAAGGGGGGACTCTTTATGCAGCCATGTGACTGTAAGTTTTGTATTCTCCTTTTTCCTCCTAAAAGATTTTGGTTTTTCAATTGAATTATATAGCTTAAACGTTATATTAAAGGTTGGGGGAAAAGGAAAAGATTTAACTTGGCCTGATTTGTTTTACATGTCTTCTCATCAATGACCAGATTGCCTTGTAAGAAAGGCTAAACTCTCTGAAACTCCATTGCCAATGTTCATTCTATATTATTTTGATGCAGTGGACAGTCCCATTGTCAATGTAGACTTACATTGCAGTCTTGTTCCTTAAGCCCCTCAGCGATCCTCCCTGTGATGTTGCTGGAATCTGGAAAAGTCAAAATACACAACAGATGAGGAATATCCTCATATATTAGCTCACTCACACTCTACTATCCCTCCACTCACACTGGGCTTCTGCACATCTTTTAACAGATTAACAGAGTTGGAAGGGACCTTGTAGGTCAACCCCCTCATCCAAGCAGGAGACCCTCACCATTTCTGACAGAGAGCAGTCCAGTCTCTACTTGAAAACTTCCAGCGATGAAGCTCTCACAACCTCCGAAGGCAACTTCTGTTCCATTGCTTGTTTGGTCTCACTCCCAGAAAATTAATCCTTATTTCTAGGTTGAATCTCTTCTTGATCAGTTTCCATCCATTATTTCTTTTCTGACCTTCAGATGCCTTGGAAAACAGGTTAACCTCTCTGTTTTCCTCTCAAACATTGGAAGACTGCTATCATGTCTCCCCTGGTCCTTCTCTTCATTTAGACTAGCCATGCCCAGTTCCTGCAACCCTTCATTGCATGTTTTAGCTTCCAGTCCACTCATCATCCTGTTTGCTCTTCTAGGAATGTGTGTGAGAGGCAGGACCCACCTGCTCCTCACACAGGCCCCTCCTGGAGGCTCCTTGCAAGAAGCTTTGCTCACAGAGCATAGATCCACCAAAAGGGGAAGATATTCCCTTTCTAAAATCTAACCAGTCACACATGAAGCCCCTTTGTCTTACTTAGAAATGGACCCTCAAAACATTCCTCAGAAGATTTAGAGTGCTTACCTGAGGGGGCCGTTTGGTGGTGGATTGGTGAAGGAGACTCCCTTGCTGGATCCTTGGCAACTCATTAATGCATGAAGTGTGGTGTTGAAAAGCAATTGAGATCATAAGGAAGTTGGGCCTGAGCACAAGGATGGAGTTCTGGGGTTTACTAAATCACTGCTTAAAGACGGTTTCTCTACAGGTTCCGTAGAAGCAATCAGACATTGATAATGTTTCTGCCAGTCCTCAGCAGAGATTGGTATCTCAAATGCAAATCTCTCTTCCTTTAGGACTCTGCTACATAGTGCCAGAATATTACTGAGTTACGGATTTGGGAAGCCAGTTTGAGTTCTGACCAGATTGAAATGGCAAAATGTTTTTCCTTTAATTTTGTGAGTTCTTTGTATTCTCTTCTTATAGGCAGCACCTCATCTGATATGAGTGGTAGGCAAAGGTGGGTTGCTCCTGGTTCAGCCTGGTTTGGCTGAACAGTAATGGCGGTGGGGGAGGCTCTGCCCACCCACCCAGACGCTTCTCTGCATACGAGCACGTGCACAAGCACAAGCGAAACCAGTAGTAAAGAGGTTAGCAACCCACCACTGGCAGTAGGGCTCCTCTGAGGGAGTCTCATGGCTGCCTTCACTTTCTCTTTCAACAACCGGCATTCAGAATCAAACCAGCGAGATCTACTCACTGGACAACTTTTAGCAGGGGATTTGGTTATTAGATGTTTCTTCAACACCTCACCAAGATTAAGGAATGCTTTGGAGACTGACAGGCAATCGGTAGTAGAGGACTGGATTGTTTTGGCTCAGTTAACAGCATTCTCTGTGTGAAGACTGTCTACCACGGCCTCTGCATCAACTTCAGCCCAGATCCACCTCCTATCTCGGGTCACCTCCAAGTTTCTAGGGAGCCATCTCTCGGCCGCACCGTATGGTCTTACATCTGAGTGACCCCACAATGTCACCCTCACAGGCTGATGGTCACTTTCCTCACCTAAATGTGCGGTGACCTCTGAGAAGAGATCAACCTTATCTCTTGGTACACAAAAGAGATACCGGGGGCTACTAGAGTGAGCTGAGTGGTGTATGTAAGGATATAAGTCATTATTATCCTTACCTCCTAAAAGTTGAAGATTACCTTTAAAAATTAGAGAGACTAAAAGCCGATCGGCAGCATTGACCTTGTTATCCCTAGAAAACCATTGAGGATGATTATAAAGGATTCCTTTAGGAATCCTTTCATTTGAACAAACTTATGCAAAGATGGGCCTAATTTAGCATTAAACTCTCCAAGCAATATAATTATGGGTTGAAGGTTCAGTACGGCTATATCATCTAATATGACTTCTAAACCTATCCAATAGTCAGATTACAATACAGGAATATATACCAATATTAATTCAAACTCCTCATCTCTAAATTTCACAACTAGAAAATACAAAAACTTGGAAAGCCTGACAGTTGTATTAATTCGTCCTTTTTGGTTAGCCAGGTTTCCTGGATGGCTATTAAGTCAAATTTAGCTAAGAAACTCATTAGTTCACTGCCACCCATTTCTTTCCAGCCATCTATGTTCCAAGACATAATTTGTATAGGACTCCCATGAACAAGATATTCTGACTGGGTTGGTTGACTGGGGAATAAGGGGACCAACTGTCAACTTGTTTTGGGAGCTGGATCGATAGTGACTATGCTTCCTGTATAAACCCAATTCTTATAAAGTCCAAAATTCCTCCTCATCAGTTGTAGTTGCTGTTGTTTCTCTTCTGTATCTGGATTGTTAGTCTTCCCCTGATCTTGGTCTAAGATTGGCCTTTCTGCTGATGAACGAAAGCTCTGACCCTCCTCCTCCTTATCTAATGGTTCTCCTGGTTGCTTAATTTGGATTCGTACTCTTATATCCTGCTGGGTATCCTTTTCCTTTCCTTTCTGCTTTGGGCTGACATACTTTCTCTTTTCATTTCTTGGGGATTTGATGCCTTCAGAAACCGAGCTCCATAGCAATTCCTCAGAGGAACAGCAAGAAGGAAGCAGAATGTTCAGGCCTCCAGTTGCATTAGTTACCACGTTCAGCATTGAACTAATTGTTCTGATTTTCTTTAGGATCAGCTGTTGGTCTCCTGGGCAAAGGGTGGCCAACTGATGGGTTAATTCTTCCTCATCATCCATAAACTCTCCATTAAGTGGATCTGGGTTCTCTTTTTTATTATCCTTATCTTGTTCTATCCTTGTTAATAGAGGGGTTCTTTGCTTAGTCATTAATATTTTGGAATTTTCAGAGTTGAAGTCAGCCTCCCTCACTGTCTTGGCTTCATGCCCAGACTTCAGCAGAGACTGGATTTTGGTGGCATAGAACAACTGGGTTGTCTGAATAGAATATTTCTTTAAAACAGTTTCAAGCTGAAATAACATCGAAGGAAGAACAATCTGCCCAAAAGTTAACAATATTCTTTTACAACCATATCTGTCGGGGAGCCAAGATATGTCCGTTAATTTGTTAGCATATGCTCTGCAGTATAAAAGTTGGGAAAGAGAGTTCTGTGTTACTCGTCCGTTATGCCACCTGCCATGTCCAAAGAAGGATCAGCCACTTGGAGCAGAATCCAATCCTGTCTCTGTACAATGAATCTCTCCTCTGTGTCTTCTCCATCCTGGAGTCCCTGGTCCACGTGAGCTATCTGGGGATTAAGGGTGCTTTTTCAGGCATGGGCTTTGCTATTTACTTGCTTGTCTAATTTAAAGATGTAGTTTCCCATTAGAGACTTTCATTTTCAATCTTCTTGTTTGCTTCCAAAGGCTGGTCAAATACCGAACTGTTTGTGCTGTCAGGAGGCAAATCTTGGCAATCAAATCCAAGTCTCCTTTAAGATTGTTCTTAGTATTATCCTTGTTCTCCCCTCTGTCTCCTAATGGAGCCTCAGTTTCCAGAGAAAGACAGTCATCCTCCTCCCACTCCAGCAAGGAGCAGGGCTTATTTACGGAGGTTATGAGGGGGAAAGAGCCAAAAAAGGAAGAAGACTTACTTGCCATATCCATTATCTGGAATAAGTCCTTTATGGTTGGTTGTTTGAGAGTCGTTGCTGCCATGTTGTGTTTAGGGTTTCCTCCTGACTGTATTTCCAATTTAAGCCTCCTTTTAAATGTTCTTTTGAAGGTCCTTTTTGCTTTTGCTGTTAGCTTTTGTTTCTGCATTCTTAGGTGGTTTAAGAGATTTTAAAACAGACTTCCATTGGATCGATAGACACTGATAAGTTCTGGAGCTCGCAATCTAAAACCTAAATCCTATGTCTAAAAACCTAAAATTGCTACTTCTAATGAAAGAAAACTAACTTGAGAAGTTTATAAATAACATTAGATAAAATATATAGTATTTAGCAACCATATAAAGGTAGCTATACAAGGAGAATAAGGAGCTCACTAAACCTCCTACAGGTATCACATACCTCAGTCCGTCCTGTTACCTTCCAGGTTATTTCAGGAAGTTTCTCCTCCGGTGCCACTGGAAAAAAAAATAGACTTCTTTAAAAAGTCAAACTTATTGGCCACAGTTTAAGACATCAATTTTTATAACAACAGCTATATCTCAAATATTTTCTCAAATATTAGGTGCCAACTGATATTTCTGGCATCTAAACTCTTCACATTGCCTGGAAATTCACACAATTGAATAAAAGGAGGTTTCTTTTGATATTCCTCTGTGTCTCTGTCCTAAAACCAGCATTTAATAGAAAAAAAATCTAGCGGCAGTCTCTGCTGGCATAATGTCTTTTCCCCTTTCAACCCCATTTTTTAGAGCCTGAGATTGAACAGCCTGCTAACTGTTTTATGACATTTTAGTCTTCTCAATAAAGTTATTTACACCTGAAATAATTCTTGTTTTCCATTACAGCCGTTTTCTCCCAGAACAGAATTAGAGGGGGAGAAAATCTTATTCGTGGCAAGTTCATTTGCAATATTAAGATGCATCGAGGTTCAACCAGCTCCAACATGGAGACTGGACTAATTATGAAATGAAACATCCATTTTAAAAAAATTGAACAATGTTTAAACAATATAAACCATTCTGGTATGTAAGCATCTAAATAACATACACTCACAATGGCTAGGCAGTCAAGATGTAGTACAAACTAAGTAAAAAGTTGGGGATTGCACACATATTTACCATATATCTAAAATACCACCATACTGTGGTCTATTGCTATTGAAATAAACAATAAAATCCACCCAAATTACATACATTTGTGTCTCTGGTCTGGATTTTGCAAAGTAGCATTCGAAGAGGCCTCATTAATCCTCTTCTCAACTGTTTTATTGCCCAGGGTTGAGTAATGACTATTCTACTATTCTACCCGCTAAAGTCAAGGATTGTAATGTCTCTTCTTTTCAATTTTATCCTACCTCTATTTGAGGACCTGATTTTCATTCGTCTGAAGAAATTTCCCGCCATCGTCAAAGAGGAAGGCTCTTTCAGTGGGTGCCTTCAGTACTCAGGATGAGCCCCCTTGGATGACCCAGGGCAGCCCAGGAGACGTTCTATGACACGGGCTATGATGTCACAATCTCTGATCCAGCTGTGGAGAGATACCAGGGGTGTCCCTTTGGCAGCTCTGGATCTTTCAGTAGGAAGGGGTTGCAAGCCAAAATAGATACCCTGGGAGGTCTCAGGCAAAGTCTGTGGAATAAAAAAATGGGGGGCGTGAAAGACATAGGAAAGACCCCCCCCCCAAGGCTCCCAGGGGAACTGAGCACACAGATTGTTCTCAAAGTGCTGAATGACTTGGGGAGGGGGGAAAAGAGAGGAGGTGTTGGTAGGAGGGAAGGGGGAACCATGAAGACTGAAGCAATTTGTTGCAGGCACTAGAGATGACCTTTGACTATCTCTCTGTCCAAGGTTAAAGAGATCGAGTGGATCACAGCTCCCTCTCAACCCACCATCTCCCCTCCCTCTCTCCCCTATCCTGGATCCTCTAGCCCACTCCTTTCATAAAAATGACACACTTCCCATAATTTCCTTTGAGATTTATTTTGTGAAGTGGGACATGGGAAGGAGAAATGCTGTCCAATACAGAATTTATGGAAATATTGGATTCCAAAATAGGAGAATCAAGAAATATAGCCTATTGATCTATTAGATTCAATAAGTCCTATGGATGATAGAAAGCCCCAGAAGAAAGAGATATGAACCAAAGTTTTCAGCTAGGATGATTTCAAAATTTACCAGAAATATTTGTAATCCTGCTGAACCGTTGCTAACTGTGAAATATGCTTTTTTTGGCAAAATATGCACTTGTATGGATTTGTTTAAAACAGGAAGAATGAAACTGTTGGAAATGTGGAATTGAAAGTAATGTCCACAGATCTTCATGGATAGTGACAGTTAATGAAGTTGTGAATCATGAATGTGGTTAGAGGAACACTATAAAGGATAAGGGTTCAAGATCAGATCTGGGCTCTTGTAGGACTTGCTATTTCTCATTGGCCCATTGCAATGATTAGTATTACTTTTATATCTATTCATTTCTTATGTTCTAAATTATTAGAAACAATAAACCTCTGATCTTAAAGTAAGAATTATTACTTGTGTTGTTGCCTTTGTTTCCTATTGGAATTTTCTTATGATAAAAATATTTTTGGTCAAGAGGCAGAAAACCTCTGTCACCAAAAGTGCCCGACTGATGGAGGGAAGGAAGGAAGGTGGGAAGAAAACCATTGGGGGGAGGGGGTGTATTCCTTGGGGGGGTTCTGTGGCCCCTGAAAAGCTCCCCATTCGCCCCAATAGACCCCAACACCCTCTGTGGCCCTTTGGGACTTTGTTCCCCCCAGAACTCAGATTGGAAGATGTTAAGAGTTGAAATTCCTCTGTCCCCCATTCCTACATTTCCTCTGTCTGGAGGCTGCTGCTGCTTCATATCCAGTCCTGGCCTCAGAAGGATAAGGGAGCCCTTTAAATGCCAAGGAGAGAATTCTGCCCCAAGTGGGAATTCCTTCCATGAAGGAGAGAAAAGGCATCCACTCCTCCCCACCCAGAGAGGGTCTCCCTGAGGGGGGGGGCTGCACCTCCCGTTGTGAAGGATCATTGTGGGTAACTTTAGCATTAGATACTTTAACGAATGAGAAGAAGAAAGCTGGATAGATATGTTTTTTTTAAAAGTTTAAGCAGCAAATGCAATAGCCGAAAGCATTTTATTTATTTCTATATTTTTTCTTTAATTTCCTGCAGAAACTCAAATCAAATAACATATAAAGCATAACTATTAAAACTAAATCAGAGGCCTTGAAAGTTCCCTTAGATTGGCACCCTGGTTTGAAAATTTATTAACATTTGATTTGCTTGCATATATACATTTATGATTTTGATGATCCTGTGAATCACATATAAAGTGAGAAAATAAATGAGCTCCTTAGAGCCAGAGCTTTGACAAAGGCAGGAGCCTTAAAAGGTTTTATTTTTCCCACCCAGGTCCGTTACAGGCAGTCCTCAACTTACAGCTGTATGGCTAATAATGCTTCAAAGTTACAACAGCCACAGATAAAGTGGCTTACAACCTGTACTCGCACTTACGACCATCGCAAAATCCCTGTGGTCACCTGATCACAATTTCTGACCTTTTTTTTGTCAATTTCAGGCATTGGGGAAGCCCCAGTTGCTTAATCAAAGACTGATTTGTTTAATAACCGTATGACTTGCTTAATGACAGTGGTGATTCACTTAACAACCTTGGAGGTGTTGACTCTTTGAGATCTGTATGCAATGAAATTTCATTTTAATGTATGATGATTAGTCTACATTTAAAGTGGCAATAAAGTTTATTCTATTCTATTCTGTTCTTCTTTGATAACATCAAGATGGACGCTTGGAGATGTAGCCATGGCAACGGGGTTTATTTTTTATTAGCTGGGAGTTTTTGCTGCTTTTTCGGTCTGATCCACTTGGACAGGGGGATTTTGGGCAGAGAGTCGTTGGAATGTACCAACTCCAGAAATCCTCAGGGGGTCGTTCTTGACGTTCCGGGGGGGGGGGGATGAGGGAGCAGCCCAGAAAATGGGTTTGTGTGTGTTGTGTCTGAGGCCTCCATTGAGGGGAGGAGCCTCCACTTTGGCACCAATGGATCCCTTTGCTCCTCTCTCATCCATCCATCTTCCCTGTGCAGAATGTGGGCCTCCTGCCCCCTCTGAGCCCCTATCACAGCCAACTCAGGGATCTCTTTCCTTTGGGGCTCCTTTTCCATGGGATCCCATGGTGGCCAGGAAGGATCTGGGCTCCTTGTGATCCCCAGGAAGGGATCCCAGAGAAAAGGGGGCAGGAAGGACCTCAGAGCGTCTCCAGGGAGATCCTCAAGGAGGAGACCAAGAGAGACTCGGCTTCTCTCCTTCTGCAGCTTCTGGGAAACAGGGAATGTCTGAATGTCGCCTTTGAGTCATAAGACGGTTTATCCGATTTCACCGTCTCTGTGCCTCACTTTCCCCACTGCTCTTACGAGGTCAGGAAAGGGCTGGTTAAGACTCCTCAGTACACTGTCAGATGTTTCTATTTTATCTAAAATTCTAGTTTTTAACTCACTGGGGTTTTTAAAGAAAAGACTGGCCAGCCACTTGTCTGAAATGGTATAGGGTCTCCTGCTTGAGCAAGGGGTTGAACTAGAAGACCTCCAGGGTCCCTTGCAACTCTATTCTGATTCAAAATAGACTCAAAAGATCCTCCCTCTGCAGAGAGCTTTGTATATATCATCCAAACCTATGGAATATCGACATTTTAGGTTCCTTGAAAATCCATTAAATGGATTACATGAAATTAAATTTCTAAATAAAAATCCAGAGGCTTTAGGTTTTCTATTTCACTTTTACTATTAGATTTCCCATTGTGTCCAGGTCCAGTCCTAGTAAAATAATTCAACATTTGGGGAGGAACCTGCAGCCCAGCAGCCCTGCCCTGGAGGCCCAGATGGAGAAGACCTTCCCCAGATGACCTGTGTTGGGCAACCAAAGGGCCAAAAAGCCCATGGCAGACTTATTGCCTGGTTCAAAATTCAGGCCAATCCCCCCTCCTCAATTCTATTCACAGGCAGTCCTTGACTTACAACCACAGCTGGGACTGAAATTTCTGCCATCAGTTGTTACAATCATCAAGTTGAAGCAGACCCAATTTATGACCATTTTCGTGGGGGTCATTATGCAAGTCATGCTCTCATTCTGATCCGGTTCAGGCAGGAACAGGGAACCCTTGAAACTCCCTCCTGCTTCACCAAAATCTCCCTCCGGCTTCTCTGGGGAACCAGGGAGACATTCGCAAGGGGTGGGGTGGGGGTTGAGGGGGGCTTTCAACCCGGGGATCTCACTGCCTGCCAAAGACATCAACCAACCACAGCAGTTTTAGTAGGAATTAATGATATTCTGGGGAGTCCCACAAACTGATTTCTCCTTTTAGAAGGACACAGTAGAGGAAGTCCTTTATTTTCAACCACAATTGGGACAGATAAATTCATCGTCCAGTGAGACCTCACCTGACCCTCACTTGCAACCTTCCCCATTGGCTTCCCCATTGACTTTGACTGTTGGAAGCCCCTGAGAAGATTGCAAATGGTCACCACGTAACCTTGGGACCCTGCAACTATTGTCAAGGTGAGCCAGTTGCCAAGTGCCTGGATTGCAATCGCATGACTGCAGGAACACTTTAACGATCTGCTTCTAAGTTGTGTTTCTCAGCCTTGTCGTAACTTTCTAAATGAATGGTCATAAATCAAAGGGCCAATGGTGGAGGAGAAGACATTCTGGGCAAGGGAGGATGGGCTTGGATCTCTGCTGTTGTTAATCTGCATTTCAAATTGCTCACTTGCTCAGTTGGTCTTCAAAATTTTGCAGAGCTCCTCCTTTTCTGCAATTAGTTGGATCTTGTTCACCATAAGCTCCTTGCTCTGCAACTGGAGCTCCTCTTTTTCTGACAACAGCCTTGAAATTCCCATGGTCTTCCTGTAAATTATGAAGAACGGAGAGAAATTGGTCTCCTTTTTTTGTTCTACTTAAAACATGAAACTTTTTCTTAAATTAAAAAAAAACATAATTGTGTGTTTTGTGTGTTTCTCTGTGTGTGTATAGCAATTCAGTTTTTTCTATTTCTGCTATAACAGTCAGCACCTTCTCCTTACAGGAAACAATCCTTCAGCCATTTATTGGGTATATTGGAAACAGTAAAAGTGAGAAATCAGTCAATTTTCATGGACCAGCTATACCTGAATATTATACAGCACATTATTCTACTTTTTAATCATCATATTTTTCCCCTGAAATATTTCAGATTGCAGGATCTGATCTGGGTCAGTCACAGAGACCAGAGGTTGAGTCTTCTGAGCTTTCGGACTCGTTCTGGGACCCATCCTGAGGGAACTTCTCTCTGCCAGAATGTGTGCTCTGAGCTCTTCTGTAGATAGCATTTATGTGGTGCCTAGTTGTGTGTGGCTTTTTATTTGTTGATTGGGGTATTGATGGCCAACTATTAAGTCGTTGGCTTTTGGTTCCTCTCACTTCCTAAGTACCTGGTAAACTGGTGCTAAATCAGCACTCCTGTTGACTGACAAGGGACCCGTTTCCCAGGCTTCAATAATTTCCCTGGCTATTTTTGTACCTACTCCACCAACAATCTTAGTAGCTGCAAAATTGAATGTATGTCCTTGTTTGTTGCAATTTGAGGCTACCGATGAGTTCAGGTCTCCTCATCTGACCACACACTTGTCTTTCTGCAATCTGGTGGTCCTCCATGTCTGTCCTACATGGAGCAATCCATGAAGGGGATCCGGTAGATTAATTAGAAGTATCTCACACCTCCAAGCAAACTTTGCAATACATAATTTGTCCTCACATGGTAGCCTGTAGATGGTCTGCGATGTCCAGTCGCAGATCTTGGAAGCTGTGTTCTGTTGCTTCCGAAAAGGTTTTGATATATGGCGTGGTGTGCTATATAGTTAGTTGGTCTTGAACTTTCTTTTTTCCTTTTTCTCCCTGGTGTATTATATCTTGTAACAAATGCTTGTGGGCAACCAATCTGCCTGAATTTTCTCATTTGCACATAGCTACTTGAGCTTGCTGGGTACTACAGTGGGTTCTCACCCTGCCATATAATGTTCTGACACAACTATTTTTGTGTGACAATGGGTGGTTCCTGTTGAAACTAAGAATGCCTAGAGTGTGGTGGGCTTGTGATGAACCATAGTTTCTAGGCTTCCATCTTCCTGCCCGTGGAGAAGGACATCTAAAAGTGGCAGTTGTCTGGCTGTTTCTTCCTCTGTTGCGAATTGTCTGTGTGGGAAGATGAAGTTTAGTGGGGTCTGGAAGCCTTTCAGTGCATTTCTTTTGATGACGACACACAGGTCATCCATGTAGAGGCACCAAAATGTAGGTGTGGTTTTGAAATACACTCAAGTCCCAGGTCCCCTTGGAGGCCCCACACTTGGAGAAGACCTTGCCCAAAACCTGGGCCAGGCAAGGAAGCTGAGGAAGAGCTCAAAGGAGCTCCTCTTGGCCTCAAAGAAAGAGAAGGAAGAGAAGAGCCATCTTGCTCTACGGAAGTGGAAAGAAATAAGTCTGGGAGCAGCTTCTCCAACTTACAAAATCTCCCAGTTGGAGAAGGGAGGATGCAGCCTAACTCCGTGATGGCGAACCTATGGCACACATGCCACAGGTGGCACACGGAGCCATTTTTCAGGGCACGCGTTGGCCAGCTCACTTCGGCCTTCTTTTGAGGCCATTTTTTGCCCTCGAGAGCAAGAAAAACCGACCCTACAGGCAGGAGCCTTCAGGAGGCTTCCCTGAAGTCTGCAGAGGACTAAAACCAGCCCTACGAGCAAACTGCAAGTCCATTCCTAAACTTCCAGTTTGCCCCTAGGGCTGGTTTTCGTGCTCCGGAGGGCCTCTGGGGGGTGGGGAAGGATGTTTTCGCCCTCCCCAGGCTCTTATAAAGCCTCTGGAGCCTGGGGAGGGCAAAAAAACCACGCCAAAAATGGGGGGAGCACTGGTCATGCGCGTTGTGGTCGTGCACATAGCATTATGGGTGTGGCATGCCCGTGCAAGACCCCCCCCTGCGCTCCCCCCACTTTTGGCACACGAGCCGAAAAAGGTTCGCAATCAGTGGTGTAACTGAAAGATGCTCTGATAAAAGCTTGGAATCTTTTCAGGGTTATTCCAGAGAGTCAGTCCTGGTAACATGAACTCGGGGACAAGAGAGGAGATTCTGGTGGAATGAGAGGGGGGAAATCCTGAAAGGAGGAGCCCTTTGAGAGCTGAGTGGATAAAAGCATCAAGTTTGGAATGTTTGTGTGTGCGTGTGTGTGTGTGTGTGAGTGTGTGAATGGAGACGTTCTTCTCCCCATCCCAGGCATCCTTGGCATTTGGGAGGCAGAGGACGAGGCTGCTGCACGTGGAAGCGCAGAGGAGAAAGTTTGCAGGAAGCCCTTTAGTCCAACTTCTGCCTTGAGAGATCTCAAGGGACCTGTGGTAGCAGAAAGCAAAGTGGGGGGGGGGGGTGTCAGAGGGAGGCCCCCTCCCTCTCCATGCAAGGAGACCAGGCTTTGTAAGCAAAGCATCCCCAGCAATAAGATGGGCGACCCAGCAGGAGAGGAGGGGGCAAGGGGAGATGCTGCCCACTAGCTTCGGCTGTCTCGAGGGAGCTGGGTCGGGATGGAATAAGTTGCACCAGCTAAGTCAACATGGGGACAATATGGTGCCCCACAAGCTCTTCCTAGACTGTCGGCAGCCAAAGACATGCACACAAACGCACACACACACACACACAGAGACACACAAACATGCACATACACAAGTTTGCCATAGACTTTAAAAACTAATGTTTTAATTTAATTTGAGCTCTATTTCACCCCGTTTTCACCTCAAGAGAGATTGGGGACTCAGACTAGGAACCCATGTCGGATTTTGCCCGATCCCCAGCCTGATTATTTTTATTTATATTACCTTTTGTGATTTCTTGTCTCCATCTACCATACGCAAAATGGCCACAAGATGGCAGGCTACTATTACTAATGCAATTTCCCATAGACTTTAAAAACCAATGTTTTAATTTAATTTGAGCTCTATTTCACCCCGTTTTCACTCAAGAGAGATTGGGGACTCAGACTAGGAACCCATGTCGGATTTTGCCCGATCCCCACCCTGATTATTTTTATTTTTATTAACTTCTGTGATTTCTTGTCTCCACCTGCCATACGCAAAATGGCCACGAGATGGCAGACTATTATTGCTAATGCATTTTCCCATAGGCTTTAAAAACCAATGTTTTAATTTAATTTGAGCTCTATTTCACACCATTTTCGCCTCACGAGAGATTGGGGACTCAAACTTAGATCCCTCGTCTGATTTAGCCCGATCCCCACCCTGATTATTTTCATTTATATTACCTTTTGCGATTTCTTGCCTCCACCTGCCATACGCAAAATGGTCACGAGATGGCAGGCTACTATTGCTAATGCAATTTCCCATATACTTTGAAAACCGCTGCTTTCATTTAATTTGAGGTCTATTTTATCCCGCTTTCACCTCAATAGAGCTGGGGGACTCAGGGTAAGATCTCACATTTCGCCCAATTTGCATCCTTATTTTATTTATATTAATTTTTGGAATTATAGGTTGCTGTCTGTCATACGCAAAATGGCCACGAGATGGCAGGCTACTATTGCTAATGCAATTTCCTATATACTTTGAAAACCGATATTTTCATTTAATTTGAGTACTATTTCACCCCTTTTTCATTTTAAGAGGGAGACCGGGGGCTTCAGAGCACCATCCCACTCGGACATCGCAAGATCTGTGCCGTAATTATTTTTATTTCTATTAATTTTTGGGATTACAGGTCCTCACCTGCCATACCATCAATGACTTTTTTTTACTTTACTTTACTTTATTTAGAATTTATAGACCGCCCCCTCTCCCCAAGGGGACTCGGGGTGGTGTACAGACAAAAGCTAAAAACCGTATATACAATAACAATATTAAATACCCCTTTTTAAAAACAAATTAAATATACTGTACAATGATCATAAAATTAAAACAGATTAAAAGGACAACCCCTTAAAATTTAAAATGCCGGCCAGGAGGATTGAAAATTAAAACTATGATTGGGCCAGGCCAGCTGATTGGAACAGGTGGGTCTTGAGTTTCTTGAGGAAGGAGCGGAGATCGGTAGTAGTTCTGATGTCGGGGGGGAGGTCATTCCAGAGGGTCGGGCCCATCACAGAGAAGGCCCTACTCCTGGGCGTCGCCCGCTGGCATTGCCTAGTGGACAGCACCCCGAGGAGTCCCTCCCTGTGAGAGCGAATTGATCGCAGGAATGTATGGGGTAGGATGCGATCCCGCAGATAGCTAGGTCCTGTGCCATGGAGCACTTTAAAGGTGATAATCAACACCTTGAAACGCATCCGAAAAGCCACAGGTAGCCAGTGCAGCTCGCGCAGGAGAGGTGTTATATGGGAGTACCTGGTACATCCCATGATTACCCGCGCGGCCGCATTCTGGACCAGCTGCAGCCTTCGGGTGCATCTCAAGGGGAGCCCCATGTAGAGAGCATTGCAATAGTCCAGACGGGACGTCACAAGAACATGGGTGACTGTGTGAAGGGCGTCCCCGTCCAATAGGGGGCGCAATTGGCGCACCAGGCAAACCTGGTGGAACGCCCCCCTTGCCACGGCTGTCACATGGTCATACATCGACAGCCGGGCATCCAGGAGGATGCCCAAATTGCACGCCCGTTCCACGGGGGCCAGTTGTTCACCCCCGATGGCCAGTGATGGAACCCACTGGTTGAACCGGGGCGCCGGTATCCACAGCCACTCCGTCTTGGAGGGGTTGAGTTTGAGTCTGTTGCTTCCCATCCAGACCCGTACGGCCTCCAGGCACCGGGACATCACTTCGACGGCCTCGTTGGGGTGGTTTGGGGTGGAGATGTACAGCTGAGTATCATCAGCGTACAGATGGTACTCAACCCCAAAACCATGAATGATCTCACCCAGCGGCTTCATGTACGTGTTGAACAGGAGAGGCGAGAGGACCGACCCCTGTGGGACCCACAAGTGAGTGGCCTCAGGGTCGACCTCTGCTCCCCTGCCAGCACGCATTGCGTCCAGCCAGAGAAGTAGGAGGAGAACCACCGCAAGACGGTGCCCCTCACCCCCAGCCCCTCCAGACGACGCAATAGGATACCATGGTCGATGGTATCAAAAGCCGCTGAGAGATCTAATAAGACCAGGATGGAGGAGCAACCCCCATCCTTGGCCCTCCAGAGATCATCCACCAACGTGACCAAGGCTGTCTCCGTGCTGTGGCTGGGCCGGAAACTGGACTGGCGCGGGTCTAGATAATTTCCTCCAAGTGGCATGGGAACTGTTGCGCCACCACACTCTCTACAACCTTTGCCAAAAAGCAAAGGTTGGAGACAGGACGATAGTTGGTTAACATAGCTGGATCCAGGGAAGGCTTCTTGAGTAGGGGCCTCACCACCGCCTCTTTCAAGGCGGCCGGCAAGGACCCCTCTCTCAAAGAAGCATTGACTAACTCCTGGAGCCAGCCTCGTGTAACCTCCCAGGATGCCAGTATAAGCCGGGAGGGACACGGGTCCAGTAAACATGTAGTGGCTCGCAGTCACCCACGCAACCTATCCATATCATTGGCAGCAACAGAGTCAAACTCCTCCCAGAATGGTCCCTCAAGACTCGCCTCCGACGTCCCCCCTGGACTACTGGGGGGGACCCACTCGCTACAGATTTGAGCGATTTTGTCCTGCAGATATTCCCCAAATTCCTCTGCTCTACCCTGCAAGGGGGCTTCCCGCGGCCTCTGCGAAAGGAGGGAGCGGGTCACCCGAAACAGGGCGGCAGGGCGGTTATCTGTGGATGCAATAAGAGTGGCGCAATATTGGCGCTTGGCCACTCTTAATGCCACAAGGTAGGTCCGTAAATAGGCTCTTACCTGTGTTCGGTCAGATTCAGAGCGTGAGGATCTCCATCTGTTCTCTAGGCGTCTCTTATGGCGCTTCATCACCCTTAGCTTCTCGGTAAACCAAGGGGCCAGGGTGGCTCGCTGCCGCAGGAGAGGCCGCAAAGGCGCAACCCGGTCCAAGGCCCCGGCAGCCGCATTGTTCCATGCGACCACCAGGTCCTCCATCCGGGAGCGGGTCAGGGCTACAGGAAGTGGCCCAAGCTCTGCCTGGAACCTTTCAGGTTCCATCAGGTGCCTGGGGCGGAACCATCTAGGACCTTCTGGTTCCACCTCCCCGCGATGGGGGGTAGCGCCTGGGAAGTCGAGCCGGAGAAGTGAGTGGTCTGACCATGACAGGGGTGTAATATCTAACTCCCCTATTCCCAGATCACTCTTCCACTGGCCAGAGACAAAAATAAGGTCCAGCGTGTGGCCTCCCTCGTGTGTGGGGCCCTGAATTATTTGGGTCAGGTCCATGGCTGTCATGGAAGCCATGAACTCCCGAGCCGCCTCGGATGACTCGCCTATCGACGGCAGGTTGAAATCCCCCATAACTAATAGCTTGGGGGTCTCAACCGCCATCTCTGCGATCATCTCGAGGAGCTCAGGCAGGGCCGCTGATGCATAGCGAGGAGCCAAGTATACAATCAGCAAGCCCAACTGTCTCCCTGGGCCCCACTTCACGCCTAGAGACTCACACCCGGATATCTGTGGCACAGTGAACTCTCTCGGCTCCAGACCCTCCCATATAATTACCGCTACCCCACCACCCCTACCCAGGGCCTGCGGCTGATGGAATGCACGGTATCCTGGTGGGCATATTTCCACGAGGGGTAAACCCCCCTCGTGGCCCAACCAGGTCTCCGTTATCCCTGCAAGGTCCGGCACCCCCTCCGAGATCAAATCATTAATGAGGGGGGCCTTATTGACAACGGACCTCGCGTTGCACAACATCAGCCTCAGGCCCTGGCTCTGTAGATCCTGGCCACCTAGGGTGCGGGGGTTGGTACGAATGACCGGGCGTGTCCAATGGCCACGGTCTCCCAACTGACTGCAGAGTCTTCGTCTATCCTCACACCCACCCCTCCCTATGATCGTTGAAATAAAAAGACCCTCCAATGGAACATTATTCTCCCTCCCCTCCCCGGCTCCGCTCACTTCCCTCCCGACCACACCTGTTCGCCTGGCACTGACCCCTCCCTTGGCTGGACTAACCCTCCCCCCCACCCTGGAACCCACTAAAACAAAATGACCACGGGGTGGCAGTCTGTTATTGGTATCCAATTATCCTTTGATGGCCTCTGTTTTCATTTAATTTGAAGGGACTTGGCACCTCATTTTGGTCACTAACGGAAGCAGCTGTCTCAGAATACAATCCCACGTCGGATTTATCTTGCTCTGTTCCCTGATTATTTTTATTTATATTATTTATTGTGATTTTTCTTCCCAACCTGCAATGTAAAAGTGGCCACCAGGGGCAGGTTTTCTTCCCCCTTGCAATTTTCCAGATCTTTACAAGGATGGTTTTAGCTTAATTTCAGGGGGGTTTGGACCTCTAAGACATATGGGGCCTCGGACAACTATCTGACATGTATTCTCCTGATTATGTTTTTAAATGTTGTTTCCTGCAGATTCTCCCCTTTTACTGGCAGTTGAATATATGAAGGGACGTGGTGTCTCAGTGGCTAAGACGCTGAGCTTGTCAATCATAAAGGTCGGCAGTTCGGCAGTTTGAATCCCTAGCGCCGCGTAATGGAGTGAGCTCCCGTTACTTGTCCTAGCTTCTGCCAACCTAGCAATTCAAAAGCACGTAAAAATGCAAGTAGAAAAACAGGAACCACCTTTGGTGGGAAGGTAACAGCGTTCCATTGACCTTGGGCATTGAGTCATGCCGGCCACATGACCACGGAGACGTCCAGAGAGCTACATTCGGTGTATAAGATGCACCCAAATTTTCACTCTCTTTTACAGGGGAAAAAGGTGTGCCTTATACTCTGGAAAATACGGTACCTTTCAAGGAACATCTCAATTCTTTGTCAATTAAGGAATTGCCATAGGCCCATTTCTTTTCCTCATCTGAAGCAGACTTACATTATGTTCTCTCCCAAAATTGATGCAGAAAAATATATATCAGCTAAACAATTTCTATCAAGATCAGCAACCACCATAAACATAAAGATCTTCTGAAATATGCACCAAGTTTCTGGATGATGAATTTCCAAATAGTTCTGAGGTCTGAGAAGGGTGTTTACCTAGAAAAATTATCTGATTAAATATTGATCTCTAATAATGTAGGTTGCTATGAAGATTCTGCACTCTACATAAGAAATAATTAACATCCCAAGACTTCCTCCAATTTCATAGATTTAGCCTCATATTATTAAAAAATCATATTCTTCTTATCATTTTTGTGAAATCCTTAAGAAACACATCTTGGAAAATCCTGCTATCAGTTATTGATCCTGTTATCAGTAATTGTCCCAATAAGATCTTTCTTGAAAGATAAAAGGATAGAATATTAAAGGAATATTGACTTTAATTGCCTTTAACCCTTTTTGGTTTTTCAGATACAGAAAAATGCACTAAGTGTCCAGATGATAAATATTCAAATGGCAAATGAGTCGGATGTATCCCCAAAGTTATAACATTCTTGTCTTATGAAGAACATCTGACCATCACCCTGATCTCTTTTGCTTTAGTCTTGTTCCTAACCACAGGCCTTGTCTTAATCATCTTCATTAAATATCAAGAAACTCCCCATGTCAAAGCCAACAACCGGGACCTCTCCTACATCCTCCTGGTCTCCCTCCTGCTTTGCTTCTTGTCTTCTTCTCTCTTCATTGGTCAACCAAGGAAAGCCACCTGCCTTCTCCGACAGACAGTTTTCAGCATCATCTTCTCAGTTGCCATTTCTTCTCTCTTGGCCAAAACCATCACGGTGGTGGCCACAAAACCAGGAAACCGAGTGAAGAGATGGTTGGGGAAGAGCTTGGCCAACTCCATCATCCTTTCTTCTTCTGCTGTCCAAATTATCATCTGCTCCATCTGGCTGGGAGTTTCTCCCCCCTTCCCTGACTCTGACCTCCGCTCCCAGCCTGGAGAGATTATCCTGCAATGCAACGAAGGGGCCGTTGTCATGTTCTACGTCACCCTCAGCTACATGGGCTTCCTGGCTGCCATCTGCTTCACGGTGGCTTTCCTGGCCAGGAATCTGCCTGGGGCCTTCAACGAAGCCAAGCTGATCACTTTCAGCATGCTGGTCTTCTGCAGTGTCTGGGTGACTTTTGTGCCCACCTACCTGAGCACCAAAGGGAAATACATGGTGGCTGTTCAGGTCTTCTCCATCCTGGCCTCCAGTGCTGGTCTGCTGGGCTGCATCTTCATCCCCAAATGCTACATTATCCTTCTGAGGCCAGACCTGAACACAAAGGAGCATCTCACAGCCAGGACAAATTTAAAAACATGAGGCACAACACCAGTATGATAGTTAAAGAATTGTAAAATTTGCTTTTATTTGAAATAAGACATTAATTAATTCCATTTAGATAATATGTGGAAGTCAGAGGAAATGTTTCCAAATGGAAAATGGTTGAATGACTGTAATTCTTGTAACTCCCTTCCCTTTCGTCTCAATAAATCTTGCTAAAGAGGTCTGTTGGTAACCGTGGTCTTTTTACGATTGGCAAAGTGTAGGATGCCACAGTCCCCAGTATGGCTGGCTATCTACCAATAACTGGGATTTAACCTTAGTCCATTTCATAACTTTGTCTGGCAAATCTTCCTTTATTGTTAAAAGAACAAACAGGGATTCTCAATTGAAAACATGCTTTAGAGGACTGTCAGAACAGTTTAGGGAGGTCCACTGTCAGCTACCCCAACATATAAACCCTTCAGCCTCAAATGCTAAGGGCAACTCCGTTAGTGTGCAGAGAAGCGCAACAGAGATGATCAGGGGGCTGGAGGCTAAACCATATGATAATCAATTGAGGGACTGGATATGTCTAGTCCAGTGATGGCGAACCTATGGCACGGGGGGGCCTCCGGGGGGGCTGGGAAGGCTCTTTTCGCCCTCCCCAGGCTCCTATAAAGCCTCTGGAGCCTGGGGAGGGTGAAAAAAGCATGGAAAAATGGGGGGGTCGCGCGTTGTGCCTGCATGCTCCTACCTCTCCGACCGGAAGCAATGTGTGTTGACAGGGGGGCAGAGGTCGTCCCTGAGGCCACTCACTTGTGGGTGCCACAGGGGTCGGTCCTCTCGCCTCTCCTGTTCAACACGTACATGAAGCCGCTGGGTGAGATCATTCATGGTTTGGGGGTTGAGTACCATCTGTACGCTGATGATACTCAGCTGTACATTTCAACCCCAAACCACCCCAACGAGGCTGTCAAAGTGATGTCCCGGTGTTTGGAAGCCGTCGGGGTCTGGATGGGGGACAACAGACTCAAACTCAACCCCTCCAAGACCGAGTGGCTGTGGGTACCGGCACCTCGGTTCAGCCAGCTGACTCCATCGCTGGCCATAGGGGGCGAACAACTGTCCCCTGTGGAGCGGGCGCACAATTTGGGCGTCCTCCTTGATGCCCGGCTGTCAATGGAGGACCATGTGGCAGCCGTGGCAAGGGGGGCGTTCCACCAGGTTCGCCTGGTGCGCCAATTGCGCCCCCTACTGGACCGGAGTGCCCTGCGCACGGTCACTCATGCGCTGGTGAAGTCTCGCCTGGACTACTACAATGCCCTCTACATGGGGCTTCCCTTGGGACGCATCCGGAGACTGCAGCTAGTTCAGAACGCAGCCGCGCGGGTTATTATGGGGAGTACACGTTACTCCCACGTAACACCTCTCCTGCGCGAGCTGCACTGGCTACCTGTGGCCTTTCGGGTGCGTTTCAAGGTATTGATCACCATCTTTAAAGCGCTCCATGGCATAGGACCTAGTTATCTGCAGGATCGCATCCTACCACACACGTCCCTGCGACCTATTCGCTCACACAGGGAGGGGCTCCTCCTGGTGCCGTCCGCTAGGCAATGCCAGCGGGCGACACCTAGGAGTAGGTCCTTCTCTGTGATGGGCCCAGCCCTCTGGAATGACCTCCCCCCAGACATTCGAACTACCACCGACCTCCGTTCCTTCCGTCAAAAGTTAAAGACTCACCTATTTCAATCAGCTGGCCTGGCACTTTCTTAGTTTTTACCTCCCGGGGATTTATTTTATTTTAATTGGGTTTGGGGTTTTAATTGGGATGTTTTTAGGGTTAGAATATATTTATTTCTTGTACAGCCTATCTCCCCCTCCAAATGTATTTAAATGTATTTTATTGTTATGACTGTATTTTATTTGCATCGACTGTACACCGCCCGGAGTCCCTTTTTGGGAGAGGGGGCGGTCTAAAAATCTAAGAAATAAATAAAATAAAAAAATAAATAAAAAATAAATGCGCGCTGGGGGGTCGCGCATTGCATTATGGGTGTGGCACGCCTGCACACGACCCCCCTGCGCTCCCCCCACTTGTGGCACGCGAGCCAAAAAGGGTTCACCATCGCTGGTCTAGTCTAAAGAGAAGGACTACAAGGCAGGAGTGAAATGCTACTGGTTCAGACTGGTTCGCCCAAACTTGTAGTAAAAATGCTATTGATTTGCCTGAACCAGTAGTAAAAAAATGCTTTAAAAAGTTTTTTAAATGTTCAGACAATCAGCTGTGCCTCAGAACTTTTTAAAAACTTTTTAAAGCATTTTTAACTAAATGACCACTAGATGGCATCAAAGGCTTAGACTTTCTCAGCAGCTTCATCCTAGGCATATAGAAGAAGAGGTGTCTTCCATCACATTTGCACCTGCCATTTTGACTTTTTTGACCTTATTGAGGACACCTTCCCATTGTTGTAAGACTTGGGGACCCACACCCTCAGTTTTGGCCCCTCTGACTTGGGATTGTAGTCTGACAGCAGTCCCAGAGAGTTGCCCCTGCATGGGCCCCTTGGAGCCTGACAGCCAATCAGAAGACATTTCTTACACAGGAACAGGAAACAGAGAGGTGGGACTGAACAGGTTATAAAAAGCCTAGCAAGCCCCTCCCTCAGCCCTTCTCTTCTTCTCCACCAACATTGAAGCATGCGATCACCTTTTCTGTTCAGGACTCAAGCCATGTGGTCCTGTCCACCATTAAAACCATCTTTCCAAGCAGCCTCCGTGTCTCCATTGTCTTTTTCCACACTTGGAGCCGAACCCAGAAGGACATTTCTTCCAACAGAATCATTAATCAGGGGAAGTTGTGTTTCTCCTTTAGGGAAAACATAATATTCTGCCTTTTTAATGTTTCCTAAAATACTTCATTCTTCTAGGAGGGGAGGGGGCTCACTTTCTACCTAAGATATGGAGGCAAAGGCTTTTGCTCTAAGGGGCAGCTGAATAAACGTCATAAAACCCCCACGTGCGCAATAGCCAGCCCCCACCTCCTCTGCCCCCCGTTTTTGGTTTCAGGAGGCTTCAGGGGGGCCCGCTAGGCCCAAAACAGGGCTTAGGGGGTCGTGCGCATGGGCTGGGAGAACATGGGGGGAGCAAGGGGGAGTCCCATGCATGGGGGGGAGCAGAGGGGGGTGCACACATGTGCATGGGGAAGGGCACATTGCATTATGGTTGTGGGTGCGGTTTCGACACGTGAGGAGAAAAAGTTTAGCTATCACTGTTAACTGTTATATGAAAGGAAGAAGAACTCAGAAGTGATTTCTCTTGGTCTGGTTTTTTATTTTACATTTCCAAAACGTGGCCTTTTAACAGGGGTGTGTAGATTTTCTTCGCTAAATACTGAAGTAGAAAAGCATTTAGTAATCCAACTCTTATAAAACATAGTGATGCTAACCTTAATATTTAAGTACTAATTAAATCCCTTAAGACTCTCCTGGAAAATGTACCGATTTGTCACTTTTCCTGAGCCTTTCTAAAATACCCAATAAATGGTTAAAGCAAAGTTTCCTGTAAGGAGAGATTTCTGATTGTTGTAGCAGAAACAGCAACACTGAATTTACACACAGAAAGGTATTTTCAGTACATAAAGGCATTTTTAATATTTTCAATTGAAGAAAAAGTTTCAAGTAAAAAACCAAGGGGTCAATTTCTTTCTGGTCCTCGTATTTACAACACAAAACAGTGGAATGAGGAGCTCCTGAAGCAAAACTTTCATCTTGTCAATAACAACCCAGAACTCTGCAGAGAGCTGGAGAAGAAGGACAGGAGGTGAGACATTCTCTCAGCAGCCCTGACTTGGGCAAAGGGTAAAACTAAACCACTTAGCAAGGAAGGGAGAGGAAGTGCTGGGTATTTTTAGGTTGTTTTCATTTTAAATAGGTTAGATGGTTCGAGGGAAAACCGGACGGGGATAATTTCGCTCTTGTCTTCCTCTTTTACAGAATCATGGAGTTGGAGATCCAGCTCCAGGTGGAGAAGGAGGAATACCGGAGCCTCCTCTGCAGAGTTCTGGAGCAAGCTCGGGAGAAACGGGAGCTCCTCATCCAAAACAAAAAACTGCAGGAACAACTGGATAGGTGAGAAAGATATAGAAGAATCCATCCATCAATCAATCCATCCATCCAGAAGAGAAAGAGGCCATGCTGAAGAACTTCAGAGAAAGGCTGAGCAGGGAAGAAAGCTTTAGACAGCAGCCCTGATTTTTTCTTCCAGAATTTGATATGAATTTCTCCCTAGCCTGAGATAAAAGTTCAGTGGATGTTACAGGATGATGTAACATTATTATGTGGGCCAGGTAGCGCTCTTCAGTAATTGACCAAACACTGAAAGTAATATCCCCCTCTAAAAAAATACTAAATACTAAATACTAAAAAAAATAAATAAAGAGAGGAAGAAATTAATGAATTACACCTTATTCACTTTTAGTCCTACATCTGCAAATCTAGGACTAAATCTCATGGAAATGAATGGGATTTTTCAAAGCTATGTATAAGAGAAGCATTTTAACACAGAGACTTCCTGCAGCCCAAAATCATTGATCTGCTTCTGGCGTTGCCATTGTGGTTAACTAAGAATAGTTGGTTCTTGGTCCAAATTTCTCTCTAACCTCCTGATTTTTCTAGAGAGAAAGAACCGAGGAAGAATTCCTGCGGGTGACTGATGTACAGAGACCAGCTGGTACCACCTAATAGTACAGAGTCCAAAAGAAACACAAGGAAAAACATTACAAAGACAAGAGAGAACCTCTTGAAGACGTGAAACCTCCGATGCTGCTGTATAAACCGGAGAAGGAATGGCTGGAAGCTTCTGTGGAGAACCTCAAGCCAAGACGCCCACAGAATCCAGGCAAAATGTCCAGGGATGGCTTCTCTGTAAAGCCCGAGAGAGGCTTCTTCTGAGCCACCAAGAGATTGCTTGGCAGGATGGCTTCTGGCATCCCTGGTCAACCTTCAAAAGGAAGGTCCTGGAGCTTCCAGAGTGGTTGGCTGGATGCATCCAGAAGTCTTCTCCAAGAAAAAGGGATGGAAACGTCTCATTGAAATGTGCAGAAATGGCGGGAAGCATCTATTCAAGCCATTCAACCGAAGACTATAGAAGAGCTCCACACTCCGTGCCTTGAGGTGGCTTCCCCCCGAGGGGATCCTTTGATGGGAAGTGAGGGATCTCCTTTTCCTTTTCCCACCCATCGAGCACAGAAATGGCTTCTCCTCTTGCCTGCTTGGCTGCTGTTCCTCCTGCCTTTGAGGTCCCAATGGAGCTGGATATGACTCTCCTTCCAGGGCACGTCCAGTTCCTTGCAAGGACATCAGATTTGGCTCGGAATGATTCTCATCAACTCCCTGATAAAAATAAAGAAAAGCCCATTAAAATGCAAGAATGAGAGATCCATCTATGTGAATGGTGCATTTGTGGCCTTGCGTTCCTGCACGGGGGAGAGGGTTGGACTAGATGATCGTTTAGGGGCCTTTCATGGCTTACATTCTGTGATGCTCTGAATGTCTGCAATACAGACAGTCCTTGACTTATGACCATTCATTTAGCAACGGTGGGAAGGTATGACAAAGCTGAAAAGGGCAACTTAGAAGCAGGCTATGACAATGTCCCTGCACTCACGTGATCGCAATCCAGGCACTTGGCAACTGGCTCACGCCGACAACAGTTGCAGCATCGCAGGGTTACGTGGTGACCAAATGCAAACTTCTCAGGGGCTTCCAACAGGCAGAGTCAATGGGGAAGCCAGTGGGGGAGGTTGCAAGGCATGGTCAGGTGATGTCTCACTGTTCCTTTTCTAATAAAAAACCAGAATTTGAGAAAACATTAAAATTAGCAAATTAGTAAAATTAGAAAAGGGAAATTAGAAAATTTATCCTTTTTAAATTCATCTGACGGTGTAATGAGGACTCCTAACCAACCTCTCCCTGGCCTCGTAAGAGCAGTGGGAAAAGTGAGCCACAGAGACGGTGAAATCGGAAAACCATCTTTGGATTCAAACATGACATTCCCAGTTTCCCACCAGCTGCAGAATGAGAGAAGCAGAGTCTCTCCTGGTCTCCTCCTCCATAATTGCCCTGGAGATGCTCTGAGGTGCTTCCTGCCCCCCTTTCTCTGGGATTCCTTCCTGGGGCTCCTGAGGAGCATCCGATCTTTCCTGGCCATCATTGGATCGAGTGGGAAAGAAGCCCCAAAGGAAAGAGATCCCTGCGCTGGCTGTGATGGGGGCTCGGAGGGGACAGGAGACCCACATTTTGGACAAGGAGGATCGATGGCTGGAGAGAGAAGCGAAGGGGTCCAATTGTGCCAAAGCAGAGGCTCTTTCCCTCAATAGAATACTGGAATCCTGCCACCAATTTTGGCCCCCATAAGATGTTGAGACCCTGGAGAAAGTTCAGAGAAGAGCAGTTAAGATGCTCAAAGGCCTGGAGACTAAACCATAGAAAGAACGGCTGCAGGTTTTGGGTCTGCCTAGTCCAAAGAAAAGAAGAATTAGGGCTGACATGATAGCATCATTCCAGTATTTGAGAGGCTGCCACAAAGAAGAAGGGGAGAAATTATTCTCCAAAGCACCAGAGGGCAAAACAAGGAACAATGGATGGAAACTAAAGAAAGAGAGAAGCAACTGGAACTAAGGAGAAACCTCCAACCAGTGAGGAGAATTCACCAGTGGAACAGAAGTTGCCTCCAGAAGTTGTGGGGGCTCCTTCACTGGAGGTTTTTAAGAAGAGACCAGACAGCCACTTGTGTGAGATGATGTAGGTTCTCCTGCTTGAGCAGAGGGGGCTGGACTAGAAGACCTCCAGGGTCCCTTCCAGCTCTCTTCTATCCTATCCTATCCTATCCTATCTTATCCTATTCTATCCTATCCTATCCTATTCTATTCCATCCTATCCTATCCTATCTTAGCGTATTCTATGCTATCCTATTCTATTCTATTCTATCCTAGATGAGGAGGCCTCAGGCACAATCGGACCCCCATTTTCTGGGCTGCTTCCTCAGGAAGATCACGGCTGTTAACACACAAAGACCCCCTAAGAATTGGTACATTCCAAGGACTCTCTGCCTGCCCAGAATCCCCCTGTCCAAGTGGATCAGACCAAAGAAGCTGCTGGGGGGAGCAGCAAAAACTCTCAGCTAATGAAAAATAAACCCCGTTGCCATGACTACATTTCTAGGCACCCATTTGAGGTTGTCAAAGAGAGAATAGAATAGAATAGAATTTAGGATAGGATATGATAGGATAGAATTTAGGATAGAATAGGGTAGAATAGAATAGAATAGAATAGAATTTATAATAGAACAGAAGAGAATAGAAGAGAATTTAGGATATGATACAATAGGATAGAATAGAGAAAAATAGAATAGAATAGAATTTATAATAGAATGGAACAGAATAGAATAGAATTTAGGATAGGATAGGGTAGAATAGAATAGAATTTCAAATAGGATAATATAGGATTGGAGAGGAGAGGATAGAATAGAAGAACAGAATGGAATAGAATAGAATAGAATTTAGAATAGGATAGGATACAATTGGATAGGATAGGATAGAATTTAGGATAGGATAGGATAGAGAAGAATGGAATAGAATTTATAATAGAATAGAACAGAATAGAATAGAACAGAATTTAGGATAGGATAGGTTAGGTTAGGATAGGATAGGATAGGATAGGATAGGATAGGGAAGAATAGAATAAAATAGAATAGAATTTATAATAGAATAAAACAGAACAAAGTAGAATAGAATAAAATTTAGGATAGGATAGAATAGGATAGGATATGATAGAAAGAAGAGAAGAGAACAAGAGAATGTAGGATAGGATAGGATAACTTTATTGTCACTTTAAATGTAAACTGATCAGCATACATTCAAATAAAATTCTGTTGCATAGAGCTCTCAAAGGGTTTCCACCTCCAATATACACTACATAAATGTGACTAAATGAATAAATAAATGAATGTTATGTGTATACCCACACAGACACCTAATTTATATGTCCCAGAGAAAGAATCCAGTCCAGTTCGGATGTAAAGATGTATGTGGGGAAAAAAACAAACCCTGAGTGGGGTCTCCAACAATGCTTTGAGGTCTAGGTGCCTAGCGCTTATAACCTGTATACAATCTCTTTGGTCACTGTCATTAAGTGAGTCCGGCTTCTCCCATTGATTTGGATTGTGAGAGGCTGGCTGGGAAAGTTGGCTGGGAAACTTCTGGACCAAGAAGACTTTGCAATCTGATCTTTCCATAAATTATGGACCGGACAGCATCTCTCCTTCCCAGCTGCCCCGTCTACCTCCAATCTCCCACTTGACAGAAGAAATCTCAAAGGAAATGAAGTGAAGCTGGTCTGTTTGATGAGAGGAGTGGGCTTGAGGATCCAGGATAGAAAAGAGATGGAGGGGAGATGGTGGATTGAGAGGGAGTTGAGTGACCCACTTCATCCCTTCAACCTTGGAGAAAGGTCCTCTCTAGGGTCTGCAATAAACCAGTGCAGCCTTCATAGTTCTTGGATAGGAAGCCAGTTAAACATTCCCTTCCTTCCATTTGTTTTTCCCCCTCCCTCCTTCCCTCCTTCTCTCCCACCTTCCCTCCTTTTCTTCCCCCCTCCCTCCTCCTTCCAACACTCCCCTCTCTTCCCCCCTCCCCAAGTCATTTAGCTCTTTGAGGAACATTCTGTGGGCTCAGTTCTCCTGGGAGCCTTGGGGGGGGGGGTTTCCTCCACCCCCCAGCCCCATTTCCCCTTTTTATTCCACAGACTTTGCCTGAGACCTCTCGGGGTCTCTCTTTTAGCCTTTGTGACCCTCCATATGGAAAGGTCCACAGTGGCTGGAGGGGGAACTCCTGGCATCCCCCCATAGCTGGATCAAAGGTTATGACGTCACAGTACGTGTCATAAACCTTGACTGGGCTGTCCTGGATAATTTACCTGCCATTCGTTTTTTAAAATGGCAGGTAATTTTATGGGCCGAATGAAGAGGCAGATGAGGCGGAGTAATAGAGGTAGGAGACAATTAAATCCAATACAATTATTATCTCCTTAGAGTTAGTAGCAATTGTGAAGAGTTTAGGTGCCAGAAGTATCAGCTGGCACCTAATATTTGACAGGAAAGATGGGTAAGTTTGCATTTCTAAAGAAGTCTGTTTTTTTTTCCAGTGATTCCAGAGTCGTGGCCTTCCCTTGGGCCATGGGGACCCCCTGAGCTAGGTAACCTGTAGCTACAAGACTAGATAGGAGATGAGCCATGAAGGTAAACATGGCTCTTTGGGGTAAACTGGGCAGGAGGGATTTCCCTGTGCTCAGCCCAAATGTCCTCATCATCTTCCTTTGTTTTCCAGCCAAAGACATCATGTGGGGGCCACTTGCCCCCCATAGAGCCAGGGTGTCCTCCTCAGCGGTCCAACACCCCCTGCCCTCCCCAGGTAAGCAATCTAAATCTTCTGGGGAAGGTTTTGCGTGTCCATTGCTGAGTATGTCACACTAAGACATGCAGAAGCCCAGTGTGAGGGTGGGGATAGTGGAGGGTGAGTGAGAGGATATATAAGTATATTCACACCTGCTTTTTAAAAAACTTTTCCAGACTTCCGGAACAGCAGGGGGGGATCCGCTGAGGAGCGTGAAGGGGAAGGACATCACGTAAGTCTACATTCTAACTGTTAGGAAATTTCTCCTCAGTTCTAAGTTGCTTCTCTTCTTGATTAGTTTCCACCCATTGCTTCTTGCTCTACCCTGAGTTGCTTTGGAGAATAGCTTGACTCCCTCTTCTTTGTGGCAACCCCTGAGATACTGCTATCATGTCTCCCCTTGTCCTTCTTTTCATTCAACTAGACTTGCCCAGTTCCTGCAACCGTTCTTTCTATGTTTTAGCCTCCAGTCCCCTAATCATCTTTGTTGCTCTTCTCTGCACTCTTTCTAGAGTCTCAGCATTTTTTTTACATCATAGTGCCCAAAACTGGATGCCGTATTCCAAGTGTGGCCTTACCAAGGCCTTATAAAGTGGTATGAAGACTTCACGTAATCTTGATTCTTTCCCTCTGTTGATGCAGCCTAGAACTGGGTTGGCTTTTTGGCAGCTGCTGCACACGGCTGGCTCCTATTTAAATGGTTGTCCACTAGGACTCCAAGATCCCTCTCACAGTTACTACTATTGAGCCAGGTACCACCTACACTGTACCTGTGCATTTTGTTTTTCTTGCCTAAATGGAGAACCTTATTTTTTTTCCACCATTTAATTTCATTTGGTTAGATTTTATTTATTGATTGATTCATTGATTCATTCATTCATTCATTCATTCATTCGTCAACAAGTACAAGGAAGCAAGTATGAAATCTGTTGATACAATCCAGAATCGTCTTGTACTTGTTGACGAATGAACGCTCGCATGCAATCCGGCCTCTGCGATTTCCCACGCCCCCCGCCACGCCTGGGGGTGTTTTGGGGAGTTGCAGCCGGTTCCTTCCTCCCCCCTTGTCTCCAGCCAGGACTGGGTGAACTTCCCTCCCTCCCGCCCTTGTCCTGGTAGGAATAGCAACACTGAACTTGTACACACAGAGAGACATAAAGGTATTTTAAAGTATTTTTTAATTGAAGAAAAGGTTTGATGCTTCAAGTGAGAGAATCAAGGGGCAAATTTCTCTCTGGTCTTTGTCTTTACAGCAGCAAAACAAGGAGGGATGAGGAGCTCCAGAAAAAAAATCCCCAGCTTGCAACTAAGAACCCAGAACTCTGCAGAGAGCTGGAGAAGAAGGACAGGAGGTGAGACCTTCTCTCAGCAGCCCTGACTTGGGCAAAGGGTAAAACTAAACCACTTAGCAAGGAAGGGAGAGGAAGTGCTGGGTATTTTTAGGTAGTTTTCATTTTAAATAGGTTGGATGGTTCGAGGGAAAACCGGAGGGGGATAATTTCGCTCTTGTCTTCCTCTTTTACAGAATCATGGAGTTGGAGATCCAGCTCCAGGTGGAGAAGGAGGAATATCGCAGCCTCCTCTGCAGAGTTCTGGAGCAAGCTGGGGAGAAACGGGAGCTCCTCGTCCAAAACGAAAAACTGCAGGAACAACTGGACAGGTGAGAAAGATATAGAAGAATCCATCCATCCATCCATCCATCCATCCATCCATCCATCCATCTATCTACATATCTATCTATCTATCACAAGATGACTAATTTCTTCCCTTTCTCTTCATTATTTACAGAAATGCCAAGCTCTTTGAGACCATGGTGGAGGAACGCGTGGCCCTCAAGTGGAAACACTTCGGCAGGAAAACCGGAGGTTGAGCAGGGAGAAGGCCTTCTTAACCAAGACCTTCAGGGACCGGCTGAGGAGGTGAGGAGCCCTTAGGCAGGAGGGAGGAAAAGTGGACAGTTAGACTGGGGAGGCCACATTTGAAGATTAATTCTCCTCTTCTGCTTCTTCCAGAGCAAGAGAGTCCCTCACCCGACCACCTTGGTGAGGGACATCAAGCGGGAAAGGAGAGGACCAGGAGGAGGACTTGGAGAAGCTCCCGAGGAAACCATCAAAGGAAACATCTGCCGGGAGCTTCGGGTAGCCCCCTCCTCCCCTCCTCCTCTTCCTCCTCCTCCTCCCCCTTCCTCCCCTCCCTTCCCCTCCCCTTCCTCTCCCACTCCCCTTCCCCACCCCTCCCCTCCCTCTCCCCTTCCCTCCACCACTCCCCCTTCACCCTCCCCACCC
The DNA here is from genome assembly GCF_964273705.1 of Natrix helvetica. Taxonomy (NCBI): domain Eukaryota; kingdom Metazoa; phylum Chordata; class Lepidosauria; order Squamata; family Natricidae; genus Natrix; species Natrix helvetica. The sequence continues at coordinate 133,708,892 of NC_138551.1, forward strand.
CTTCCCCTCCCCCTCCCCTGCCCCTCCCCCTTCTGCACCTCACCCCAACCCCTCCCTTCCCCTTCCCTTCCCACCCCTCCCTCTCCCTCTTTCCCTCCTCCCCTTTCCTTCCCCTCTCCTTCCCTCTCCCCCTCCTCCCCACCCCATTCTCCTCCCCCTCCTCCCCTTACCCTCCTTTTCCCCTTCCCTCTTCCCCTCCTTTCCTCACCCCCTTCTCTTCCCCCTCTTCACCATTCTTCTTCTTCTCCTTCCTCCTCCTCCTCATTCTTCTTCTCCTCTTTCCTCCTCCTCCTTCCTCCTCATTTTTCTTCTCCTCCTTCACCTTCCTCCTTCTTCTCCTTTCTGTTTTTTCCTCCTCCTTCTCCATTTTCTCCCTCCTCCTCCTTCTCCCTCCAGCTCCCCCTCCCCTTCTTCTCTTTCCTTCTCTTCCTCATTCACCTTTTTTCCTTTCTCCTTCCTCTCTTCTCCCCCCTCTTCCACCACCTCTTCCTTGTCCTCCTTATCATCACATCCCCATCTTCTTCACCATTACAGCCTCTTCTTCCTTCTCCCTCTCCTTCCCCCTCCTCCCACACCCTTCCCACTCCCTCTCCTTTATCTCTTTCTGTCCTTCCTACTTCCTCTCTTTCCTCTCTTCCTCCTTCTCCTCCTCCTTCCATCAGCTTCTTCTTCTTCTCCTTCCTCCTCCTCCTCCTTTCTCCTCCTGCTCATTCTTCTCCTCCTCCTTCCTCCTCCTCATTCTTCTTCTCCTTCCTCCCCCTCCCCCTCCCACCTTTCTTTCCTCTCCTCCATCCCACACCTTCCTCTCCTCCTCCTTCGTACTGCTCATTCTTCTCCTTCTCCTTCCTCCTCCTTCTCCTTTCTCCTCCTCCTCCTCCTTTTCTTTCTACTTCCCCTCTTCCTTTCTCCTTTACCACCACCTCATCATCATCTTCCTTATCATCCTCATCACATCCTCTTCTTCATCATCACTTCCTCTTCTTCCTTCTCCCTCTCCTTCTGCTTTCCCTGCTCCCTACTCCCCACCACCTATTCCTCCCCCTCATTTCCCTACTCCTCATTCCTTTCCCTCCTCCCCTCCCCTCTCTCCCTAATCCCCCTCCCCTCCCCTCCCCCTCCCCTCCCCCCTCCCCTCTTTCTCCCCCTCCCCCTCCCTCCCCTTCCTGCCCCCTCCCATCACCTCCTCTTCCTCCTCCTCTCTCTTCCCTCCCCTTCTTGCCCCTCTTCCTCCCCATTTCCCATCCTCCCCTCCCCCTCTCCCCTCCTTTCCCTCCCTCTCCCCTCCCCTCTCCTTTCCCTCCTCATCTCTGCCTCCATCACATCCAGCCGTCCCTGGAAAGGCCCCCTCGCTCAACTTCCAGAGGGCCACGCAAGACTCCACCATGGTTTCCAGTTGTTCCTGGTTTTTGTTGTTGTTGTTGTATTGTTTGTTTGTTTTTGGATTGTTCTATCGTTAAATCATTATTAATAAATATTTATTATCAGTCCCATCTTTGGCTTTGTGTTACTTGGGATATGTAGTTGGCTGTCAGGATATTCATGTAATGGGGTTTCCCCATTACTGTCCCCATATCCTCATTGTGGACCAGAAACACCTTCTCAGAGTTCCTGAAGGGGAGGCCCATGTAGAATGTATCACAGTAATCTTCCACGTGATGGACCTAACAGAGAAACAGAGTTGGAAGGGACCTTTGAGGTCTTCTAGTCCAACCTCTGCTCAGGCAGGAAGCCCTACACCATTACAGACCTAAGAAAATCCCTCAAATTCCAAAGAACGTAGATATTGCTAGAGAGGTAAATGTGGCCGGACACGTCCAAGGAGAGATTTTCTCCTGAAGTGGTAAAGCTTGTGCAATCTTCCACCCTCTTATCTCTTCCTTTGACTAAAACACGGGTGACTGAATAATATCTCTCGATCCAGGAAATGGCTGCTCACATTGCATTGGATGTTGAAAAGATCTTTGATGTGGTTCAGGTGGAATTTCTGAAGAATTCCTCATAGAATTTCTAAGAAGATACGGTTTCTACTCTTCTTCCCTTTGGATTGCACAGAGGGTTCTCTTAGGTGAAGTTAAATATGTTAAATGTATGGATACCATTTCAGGAGATCAAGTCTGCGCTGTAAAAGCTACAATGAGTCTGTGAGGTAGAATTCATGAAATTGGAATGAAAGTTATGATCTATTTCTTAAAAGGTAAAAAAGAAATAGCAGGAAACATCAAAACTGAAAGCCAGAAGAGATATTGGGTAGGTAAATTCATTAGAGATAAATAATAATGGCAAAGTTTGCCCAATCTACCACAGCCTCCCATCTCTTCCCAGCCTTTCCTTCATGGTCTTTTTGCTCTTTTCCCCTTTAGATGGAGCATTTTGAAAATAAAGAAGAAAAGAATTGAGCTTCAAAGCGTATTTTAATTGGTACTTTCATGAAAAATGCTCTGGATTTCTGCAGTTCCTCCCATTTTACTCAGTGTGACCCACCTTCCTGAGTGGAGAAGGTCCCCTCCGGACAAGGAACGCAGTCATAGCAGCAAACTGGCTCTCCTTCTCGAGCCCTCTTGACAAATCCAGGATGACAATTTTCCATGCATCTGGGCTGAGGCAGAGGCTAAGCAGAGAAACAAGGAATGCCAAAGAAAATGTGTTAGGACTCTCCGTCCATGGAAAATGGAGGGAGAAATGGACATTTGACATTGACCATGAAATCCTAGATGGGCCCTGGGAATTGAAATCATAGCTTCCTGGTGATTGGCTCAAAGTCCCCAGCAGCCTTTGATGTCTAAGGTAGGACTAGAACTCAGAGTCACTTACTGATTGGCTCAAAGTCACTAAAGGGCCCCACCTAATTTTCTTCATAGCAAGATAGGTTGGCCACTGCCTTCTTTTCAATCTAACCCTGGCATTTCCTGGTGGTCTCTCATTCCTGCTTAAATCCATCCCTGCTTATGTTGTTCCAAACCAGCCTACTTCTACACCCTACAGCTGCCTCTTGACTTACGACCAGAAGTGGGACCAGAAATGCCATTGCTAAGCTAGGTGGTCGTTAAGTGAGTTGTGCTGAATTTTACAATGTTTATTGTCACAGTTGTTAAGCGAATCACTGCAGTTGTTGAGTGAATCCTGCAGTCATGAAACAAACACCGTTTTGCCCACTGATTTTACTTGTCATAAATCCATGTTGATTGCCAGGCACCCAAGTGGCGACTATGTGCTGCACTAGTCATAAGTGTGAGGACCCATCATAAAGCGCTTTATTCAATAACCGTGGAACTTGGAGCTGTCGCTAAATGCGTGGATATAAATTGAGGACTATATGTAGGATACTTGGTTAGGGACTGTACATAATTGGATCCATTGTTTCTTCAGGCACATCCCACAAGGCCTTTTTAAGAGGAATAATATGTAATATTTTATGCATATTTCCCTTTCATCATCTGGGCAGGTGCAGGAAAACCTGGATTCTCTGGATCTCTAATACCAGATTCCAGATCCAAGGGACAAGACTCCCAATCTGGACTCCACCCCCAGAGAAGGGGCGGAATCTGGGGCTCCCCGACCTCTCCAGGCAACCAAGGCCCTTCAGAGGGAGCCTCTCTGGCTAAAGCCAATTCAGGACTTGAAGCCCCTTCAGGATTGGCTCATCAATAGATAAGCCACGCCCCCAGGGGAAGGCAGCCAGTTGGCAATTGTTATGCAAATCACAGGTCCAGGCCAGAGCCTTGGCTTGTGACATCAGAGACTCCTCCTGAGCTCATTGGCTGGAGCAACCTCCAGCATCCTTGGGGAGTCTGGACCACATAATGGAGGCTCTGCTCAACATCCCTGGAAAGTGGCTGGATTGGATGGATGGCACTGGGGGCATCGCAGGGTCTCCCTCGCTTGGGCTCCTCAGGAGGGAGAGACCCCTCCCTTTAAGGCAGAACTAAGGGGGAGAGATTAGAAAAGTGGGGATTCAACCAAACATAACAATGTGATCTAGGGGAAAAAATTGGCTTCAGGATTTCCCACTTGGAGAGGCATTGAGACCACAAAGGTAGAAGCTGACCTGGGGAAATTAACCTAAAAAGGGATTCCGTTATTTCCTGCTGGTTGACTTATTCATATATTTTTTATTTTTTATTACTTGGGGGGGGGCTCTTTCCTAATCCGAATGGTCCCCCCCTTTCCCTCTCATGAGAAACCCCCTAGCAGTGCCAGAGGGGCCCGAATTGACCGATCACAGATTCTGACTCCTTTGGAGAGTCTTGAGAGAAGAAAGGCCTCAAATTGGAGTCAGAATCAAATGGGAAGTCAGGATAGTTTGAAGGGAGATCAGTTGTGATGGATTAAGTCAGAGTTTTTCAAGGTGGGCCACCTGAAGGCATCTGTGGACTTTAGGCAGTTAGTAAGATGTCCCCTGAACTAAGAGAAGAAGTGACTGTGTCTCTCCATTTTCCAACAGGTCAGCAGCAGGGAAGAAAAGGTCCTTTAGGGAATATCCTTGGGCTGTTTTCTCAATGAGCAGTGATGGCCTCCATGATCTCCAGATTAACCAGATTCCCTTGACTTTCAGATCCAGGAATCCATGAAAGACAAACAACGGATGAAAGAGCAGCACAGTTGTCTCAAGCAGACAGTGGATAAACTTCAGACCACAACAGAAGACCAGCAGAAAACTCGGCTGGACAACAAAGGAAGCTTGGACCATGCCAACACAATGATCCACCAGTTAGAGCTAGAGAAAGAATCTTTGGTGAAACACACTGAGGAACTCCAGAAAGAAATGTCTGAGGTTACTAGCCAAGTGGCCTTCCTCAAACTTCAGAAGGCTGCCTTAGAACCTCTGAAAAGCTCCTCAAAGAGGTCTGGAAACTTCACAAGAATTCAAGAAGCAGCTTTAGAGTCTGCAGCATGAACTGGCTGAGATGGACCAAAGTTCCACTTTGTGGAGAAAAGCCACTGAAGCAGAAAGTCACCATTCTTCAGAATGTGAGGGGAAATGAGAAGAAGCACCTCAACCATCTACAGCAGCAGCAGACCTGTGTTTATCAGGCCAGAATGGAAGACCTGCAGAAAACTCTGGAGGACAACAGAGAAGGAATGACCCATGTCAGAATGGCCATCCAGGAATTACAGCTGCAGAACAGGTGTTTGGAGAAAGACAGGGAAGATCTGCACAGGGAGGTCACCAGCCAAGTGGCCTCCTTCAGAAATGATGTTGGCACTCCTGAGTGACCAGCACATGGGACAACTTTGCTGACTCTCTCTCTCCCCATACCTGGAATGGAGAAATGGCGGCCTTTTACCCATTTGAAAGAGAAAAGAGATTCTTCCCCTTCCTTCCCTTGACTTGCCACCCAGTGTGCCAGTGGAGTCAGGAGAGACCCACCCTTACCAGCTGAAGCCCCTCCCTTACCCCCACCTTACCAGTCACTGAAGGACTGTCAGCTGAGATGAAAGCCTCCCAGCCAGTAAGCATCAGGGCTTGAGAGCACCGAGGAATCCCAAAGCTCCGAGCCAAGAAGGAGAGTGGAGGTGATGGCTGTGGCAGTGGTGAGGTTGGTAGCAGTGGATCCCCAGGCTCAGCTCAAGCCTCGGAGTGCCATCTGAGGCCAAGGGGCAGCAGTGAGGAGGGTGAGGGCTCTGCTGTGGGGAGGGCAGGGAGTCTGGCCAGAGCCGGATCTGGGAGCCAGAAACGAGCAGCCAAACGAGCCAAGCAGCTGGGATCTGGGCAGCCCACAGGAGAGGAGAAGAGAGGAGAACAGCTAGAAGCCGAACTGGGAGCTGAGGGGTCTGCAGGAGATGCCTTGAGACAGCAGAGACCCCCGGAGGCTGCAAGGCTGACGGAGCTGGTGGCAGAGCTGGAAGACAGGGCTGGGCTGAGGGTCTCGGGGGCAGGCAGAAACTCCTGCTGCTCCAGAGGCTGCAAGAGAGAAGCAACAGGAGGGGGGAGCCAGGGGCCACCAAGGCCAACTGGAGCTGGTCAGTAGCCGGTGGGTGGTGGGTGGTGAAGTAGTCTTAGGGGTGGTAGATTTATAGGGCTGGTAGGGACTTTGGGGGTCTTCTAGTCCAACCTTCTGCTCAAGGCAGGAATTTTATTCCATTGCAGTCAAATGGTTCTCTTGTCCACTTTGAAAACTTCCAGAGATGGAGCACTCACTACTTTGGGAGGCAACTTATTCCATGGCTTAATTATTCCTTCTGTCTGAAAACTTCTCCTGACTTCTAGATTGGGTCACTCTTTAACAAACTCCCACCCATTTCCTCTTCTCCTTCCCTTCAGGGCTCTGGAGATGAAGGCACTCCTCTCTTCTCTGTCGGAGCCCCAAAAAGTGCCAGAAGATTCTATCATGGCTGCCCAATCCTTCCCATCTTGTCTTGGCTAGACATAGCAAATTCCCTCAACCGTTCATCAAACGATTTGGCCTCTAGACCTTAAATCATCTTTGTTCCTCTTCTCTCCAAACTGTCCGGAATTTCCACAACTTTTTCTTTCCCGGGGTGACCAGAATTGGACAAAGTATTCCAAGGATGGTCTGACCAGAGAGACAGAAAGCGGTACCTTAAGTGCTTTGCTAGGAGATCCTTCCACAGGTATCTCTGCTGAGCCAGGTACCCCCTGTTCTGTACCTAGGACATTGGGGTCTCCTAAGTGCAGATCCTCTTTTCTCACCAGTGAACTGCATCTTGTTAAGTAGTGTCCAATGTTTAGGTCTTCTGGATATTGAGCTTATATTCTCGTAATTCCCACAAGCTTGGTGCCATCTGCAAACCTGATGAGTTCCCTTTCTGTCCCCTCACATAGATCACTTAGGAAGATATGGAAGAGTCCGGGGCCCAAGGCAGAAACTTGAGGTCCCCCTCTGAATATTTCGCCCCATGTAGATGTAAGTCCTTGAAGGATACTCACTGGGTGCAATTGGTCAGCCACTCTATGAATTCTGTGCCAATTTGGAATTGAATACCGATTCTATCTCTCTCGTCGTTCTTTTCATGGTTTTTTTCTTTGTGCCTAAAAAGAAATTCAAAAAAGGAATTAAGCATTTCTGCATTCACAGGTTCTGACATTCACGTGTGGAATCTTTCTCAGTCTCTCCAGAAACTAGAAAAGATAAACAGAGTTGGAAGAGACCTTGTAGGTCATCTTGTACATCACCACCACCCCCAGCAGGAGGACCTACATCATTTCTGACAAATGGCTCTCCAGTCTCTTCTTGAAAGCTTCCAGAGATGAAGCTCCCACACCTTCTGAAGGCAACTTCTGTTCCATTGGTTGATTGGTCTGATTGTCAGGAAATTTCTCCTTAGTTGTAGGTTGAATCTCTCCTTGTTCAGTTTCCATCCATTATTCCTTGCCTGGCCTTCAGGTGCCTTGGAAAATAGCTTGTCCCCTTCCTTTCTGTGGCAGCCCCTCAAATATTGGAAGACTGCTATCCTGTCTCCCCTAGTCCTTCTCAGCCATGCCCAGTTCCTGCAACCGTTCATCATATGTTTTAGCCTCCAGTCCCCTAATAGCAATAGCACTTAGACTTATATATAGCTTCATAGTGCTTTTACAGCCCCCTCTAAGCGGTTTACAGAGTCAGCATATTGACCCCAACAGTCTGGGTCCTCATTTTACCCACCTGGGAAGGATGGAAGGCTGAGTCAACCTTGAGCCTGGTGGGATTTGAACTGCCAAACTGCAGCTACAGGCAGCTGAAGTAGTCTGCAGTTCTGCACTCTAACCCCTGTGCCACCTCGGCTCATAATCATCTTGGTTGTTCTTCTTTGCACTCTTTCTAGAGTCTCAAGATCTTTTTTTAATAGTGTGGTGACCAAAATTGGATGCAGTACTCTAGGTGTGGTCTTACTAAGGCTTTACAGAGTTGTATTAGTACCTCTCTTGATCTTGATTGTGTCCCTCAGTTAATGCAATTTAGGATTCATTGGCTTTTTTGGCTGCTTCTGCACACTCTTGGTTCATATTTAATTGGTTCTCCACTACGACTCCAGGATCCCTCTCACAGTTTCTGCTATTAAGCCTGGTTTCAGCCAGTCTATATGTGTACTTTGGTCTTTTCTTGCCTAAATTTAAGACTTTTGTCTACTTTGAATTTCATTTTGTTAGATCTCTCTTGGCTTGTTGAAATCAGAATTCTCTTAAAGACTCCACTATTAGCCTGCTTGAGCAGAGCTTGGACTAGAAGATCTCCAAGGTCCCTTCCAACTCTCTTAGACTGTTATGGTTGGTGAACTTCCCTGTGCTTGATGAAGGATGTTTGGGGGACTCCCCATTGGCATAGAGCCAGAGGGGTTGAATGGGATCTTTGCCAGGTTCTTTATGGGGTGAGAGTCGGGTCTGGTGTGGTGTGGATGAGCTTGTCTGACTGTTGGGAGAGGCCATCTATGGGGTGGCATGGGGTGTATGCATGAGAGGGGGAGTGAAAGTACAGGTAGATGTTAGGCATGGCCTCCTCCTTCTCTTGCTTCCCCCTGAGAGGTTCTGGAGCAGCAGGAGCTTCTGCCTGCCCCCGAGACCCTCCATCCAGCCCTCTCCTCCCGTTCTGCCCCCTGCTCCCTCAGCCTTGCTGCCTTGGGCTCTCTGCTCCCCTGAGGCCTCTCCTGGGGACCCCTGGGCTCCCCTTCAGCTTCTGGCTGCTCTCCTCTCCCCTCCTCTCCTGCGGGCTGTTCGGCCCCCGACTGCTCAGCCCATTTGGCTGCTCGGTTCCGGCTCCCAGATCCGGCTCTGGCCAGACTCACCTGGCACACGAGGTAGCAAGTCCCCCACCTCCCTCCCTCCCTCCCCCCCCCAATCCTCCGTCCTCTCCTGGATAGACAGTTGGACACAGACTCCTTCGATGCTCTTTCTAGGGAGATATTAGAAAGAAACACGTCCTCCCAATAACTGATAGGCATCCTGGCCATTCCGACATTGCTTAGCTCCAGTGGCTGCTTAAGGCCGAACAGACTGTGGTTGCAGCAAAGGTGGCTCGATTCTCCACAGCAGCACTGAGGATCCATGGGAAACATGTGATTAATCCACCATGGCTCTTTTACACCACTGAGGTAGGAAACCCTTTTGCATTACTTCTCCTTTTCCTTTTAGTATTTAATGACTTTGGGCCTCACAGGTTAAGGACTGATATTATAGTATCGTTAGGCCATGTGTAACAAACAGATTGGATGTCAAATTGTGATTTTAATATAGATTTCATCTGTGGTTTATTATTTCATTCTACAATTTTGACTGGATATTCCTTGAGTGTTTTTATTTGTTCTGGTCTTTGATTGTAATAAACTTGATTTGATTTGATGCAATTCCATTTACCAAGAAGGGGACCTAAAAAGACATATGACAGACATATGAGATCCTGATTGGCGGCCTCCCACTTGTGTCTCTTCTCCTGCCTTTGCTGCTCTGGAGAAGCCACTCAGAAGAAACCTCCAACCCTCCACAAAAGGTCAACAATGAAAATGGGGTCACCCTAAGATTTGCTTAATGACCACATGATTTACTTAACTACCCCACACATTTGCTTAACAACTGTGGCAAACAGATTGCAAAATGAGGCAGAACTTACTTAAGAACTGCCTTGCTTAGCAACAGAAATTGTGGTCATAAGTGGAGGACTACCTTGATTGCCTGAAAGTCCATTGGAATTTATCTCCAGAGACATTCAGGATCTCGTAACCCCAACTTCCTCTTTCTTCTCCCTTCTGCTCGCTTCCTGGGAGCCTGGAGCAAAGTCCTTCTGAAGGGCTTATTTCTAGGGCTTCTGGGGCTGGAAGCAGCCTGAGATGACTGAGGGGAACCCCCCAGATCAGGCCTTCAAGGGTTGCACTGCTGGGCTTCCCACCGTGGAGAGAGGGAGACCCTCTTTCTTTCCTCTGATGGCGTTTGAGACACACCCGATCTCCTGATTGCAACTATTCACCTGGTGCAGCCACAAGGAGCCCAATCTCATCAAGATGCAGTCTGACTCTCCTGTGGGGTTTCTCCACCCACATCTTCTGGACTCCAGTCTCAACCTGGCCCATGCACTGGGGAAAAGAACCAGCTGTTTACAGTGTCCTTATCACCCAATAAGGGGATGGAGACAGGATGGTGGATCTCATAGAGAAGCTTCTTTCACAGGGCAGGAGTAACTATGGAAAGGTGAGCTAACTAGGTCTCATTGGATGAGAACATCTAAGCATCTGGCTTGGTGGGATGGCCATTGGTTCTCATGGAGATTATCAAACAACATAGTTGGAGTTTGGCTCCCACATCTTACCATTTTTCCTATTCATTCTTTCAGACAAACACTTTTAGTTGCTGTTGGTATGAATAATTGATCAAATGATTTCTTCAAAGGTGTCAAATTCATTGGCAGTTGCTGAACGACACATTTCTCTGAATGATATTCACAGAGTTCTCTTTAGTAAGATTTATTGAGATGAAAGGGGAGGGACTGGATCCCCCTGCGAGACCCCCAGAGTGGAGAAATCTCCCCCTTACATTTCTCCCAGAGATTCTCTTCAGATCATGATCTGTCTGATCTCGGTCCGTCTCTGGAGTTGGAGGGTCTTCCTGGCCAGTCTCCCCTTTTCCTTCCCTGCACTGATTATTGTGGTCCTTGGATTCACATCTGGGGCTGTTTCTCTTCCCACCCAGGAGGATTTTTTTTTCTTTTACCATCCCTCCAATTTCACACCATCTCCTTCTTTTGAGGCCTATGGAAACACAAGTGAGGGCACCAGACCCCCTCCCAGCCGTGGGTCACAGTGGGTGTTAGATATTAGCATATATCGCCACAAGTCTCCTCTCTGGTCCGCTGCTACAGCGGGAAACAGGTATCGCTCTGATTGGTCGAGAGGCACACCCGATTCCTATAAAAGGGGACCCCTCCGACCACAGAGCAAGCTGGATCACTACTACTACTAATAAAGAGCTGATAAGTCACTCCGTGTCCGTAGTCTGTTCTCTCGCTACCCAGATCTAACATTGGCGACGAAGGTGGGATCGAGAGACAGATAGGACAAAGAACGCTACTTCAGAATCTCCGGATTTGATCCAGCCCAGGAATTCGGCAGAAATTCCGGCAGCCATCTCAGGACACCACAGCGCGGCAAATTCAAACAAGAGAAGATGGCGACGCTCACTCCCCCCGCTCCATTCGACCCGGCAAGCGACGAATGGGAGGCATTCATGATTCGCTTCGATTGCTTTCTCGAAGCGAACGAATACACGGGGATCACCGACGCACGAAAGAAAAGCATTTTCCTCAGCTACTGCGGGAAAGAGGTCTTCAGCACAGCCAGAGACCTAACTGCCCCTACTCCGATACAAGCGGTATCATGGACGGCGTTGCAACAGGCTCTACAGACCCATTACGCGCCAAAACCTTCCCGCCACGTTTGCCGCCAAGAATTCAACACGCGGAACCAGAAGGCGGGAGAGTCAATCAACCAATTTGTTGCAGCCCTGCGGAAAGCAGCAACTCACTGCGAGTTCGGGGATCTGGACGAGCATATCCTGGCTCAATTTGTCTGCGGGTTGAGAGACATTACGCTGCAAAAGAAGCTGTTGGCAAACCCAAATTTAACCCTACAGATAGCTCTCAACGAAGCAAGGGCATCAGAGTCAGCAGAGAAATCATCGGTAACCATACAACGTGGGTTCAGCGCAAGCCAGCCAGCACCCAGGCACACCAGAGTTCACTACGAGGACACCGACCCCGACTACGTGGATCCCGAGATCGAGGACAGTTACCTAATGCGGAGCAGTCACATGAGGCCTGGGGGGAGACCCGGACGCCGTTTGCCGCCCTGCGCAAGCTGCGGAGGGAATCACCCCCGGTCTACTTGCAGGTTCAGGAACGTTGTTTGTTCACACTGCAACAAATTTGGGCACATCGCACGAGTGTGCCGGAGCAAAGTCCCTGCCTCACGGCAGCCACCTACGTACCACCAACAGAAGCCCAACCCAGGGGCTTGGCGAAATCAAAATGGGCGCCCAGAGAGAAATCCACAAGTGTTTACTCAGAGAGAAAATCCTCAAAGAGCTGAGCGAGCGTATCCCCAGAGAGATTACACGCAAAGAGCTGAGAGAGCGTTCTATCAAGACGCTCAATGAGAGTATTTTCAGGATACAGACGCTGAGATAGAGTTGACCCAGAGAGAGGAGTTGCGAACGTATCTCACCACAATAAGTCAGGTCCGCACTAAGCGGCCAAAAAAGCTGAAAGTCACAGTCCTCTTGGAGGGCTCACCTTGCGAGCTGGAAGTTGACACAGGATCGTCCCTGACGATCATTTCATGGGCATCCATGAAACAGGCTATCCCTAGCCTCAAAAAGAGCCAATTACGTGTCCCAGACATCCTGCTTCGAGACTACCAGGGGAACCGCGTCCCCATCGTGGGCCAAGGCACGTTCCAGATCCGTTTCAAGGACATTGTAGCCCAGCTACCGGTAACTATCGCCAGCGCGCCGTTACAGAACCTTCTAGGACTAGATTGGTTCGAAGCCTTGGGGCTGGAAGTCACCGGGATCAACACCGTGGAGAACAGTAGCGCTGAACGGATATTTAAGGAGTTCGAGGACGTGTTCAGCCCCGGTCTTGGTAAGTATGTGGGTAAACCAATTTCATTTAATTTAGACCCCAAAGTGGCGCCAATCCGACTCAAGCCGAGACGAGTGCCTTTTGCACTCCGCCCAAAGATAGACAAGGAAATAGATAAGTTAGTGGAACAAGGAATCCTTGAGCCGGTGGATCACGCGCGTTGGGAAACGCCCATCGTGACCCCCGTTAAGGCAGACGGGTCAGTCCGCATCTGCGCGGACTATAAATGCACAATTAATGTCACGCTACAACAAAGCGCATACCCTGTGCCTGTAGTACAGCACTTATTGCACTCGTTGGGGCCAGGAAAGATATTTGCAAAGCTAGACATGGCACAAGCTTACCAGCAATTGCCCGTGGATAGCGCCACAGCGGAGGCCCAAACTATAGTGACGCACAGAGGAGCATTCAAATGCAACCGGCTGCAATTCGGCGTGAGCATTGCTCCAGGATTGTTCCAGAGCGTCATGGAACGACTTTTGCAAGGGATACCAGGAGTCGTCCCATATTTCGACGACATCTTAGTGTCCGCTGCAAACGAGGAGCAACTAAATAAAAGAGTTAGGACTGTTTTGGCCAGAATCAGAGAGAAGGGTCTCCGCCTGAAAAAGGAAAAATGCCAAATCAACGTGCCGAGCGTAGAATTCCTGGGTTATAGAATCGATGGTCAGGGAATACACCCCACTTCAAAGAAAGTTAAGGCGATCCAGGACGCCCCCACACCACGTAATCAGACCGAGTTGCAGGCATTCCTCGGACTACTTAATTTCTACAGCGTTTTCCTGAAGCAGAAGGCGACCGTTGCTGAGCCGTTACATCGACTACTCCAGAGGAACGCAACATTGAAATGGGGACGATCCGAAGCAGCAGCTTTCGCCGCAGTCAAGCGCCTGCTCACCACTGACTCACTGCTGGTACAATACAGCCAGACGCTTCCGTTAGTATTGACCTGCGACGCATCACCATTTGGAGTTGGCGCAGTCCTTAGCCATAGGATGCCAGACGGAAAGGAAGCACCCATTGCTTTCTACTCTAGAACGCTTTCATCGGCCGAGAGAAACTACAGCCAGATGGACAGGGAAGCGTTAGCTGCCATAGCGGGGGTTAAGCGGTTCCATGAATACCTCTACGGCCGCGATTTTGAACTAATCACAGATCACAAACCGCTGTTGGGACTTTTGGCGGGAAACCGCCCCACCCCGGTTTCCCTCTCGCCACGCATGACCAGGTGGACTGTTTTCCTGGCTGCGTACTCCTACAAGTTGATTCATCGGCCGGGTTCCACACTAGGGCACGCAGATGCCCTCAGCTGTTGCCCACTACCGGACCTTTTGCCAGACCCCACTCCCGAAGTACCGGTGTTGCTCATTGACTGTTTGGACTCCGGGCCGGTTTCTTCCTGGGACGTTGCAAGGTTCTCCTGTAAGGACAGTCTAATAAAGCAAGTTCAGACTTGGGTCTGGAGGGGGTGGCCGAAGGGAAACGTGGCCCAGGAATTCAAAGTGTTTTGGTCGAAATGGGACGAACTCTCAGTGCTACAAGGTTGTTTATTGTGGGGGGATCGAGTTGTTATTCCTTATGCATTACGGAGAAATGTGTTAGATGCATTACATGCAGGGCACCCGGGGATTGTTAGGATGAAGGCGCTAGCAAGAAGTTACATTTGGTGGCCAAACATGGACAAAGAGATAGAGGAATGGGTAGCTACGTGCGATCCATGCCAGGAATCGAGGTCAGCGCCCCCGGAAGCGCCCGCCACAGAATGGGAGAAGCCGAAAGCACCCTGGTCGAGAATACACATCGACTTCGCAGGGCCAGTTCAAGGACAGACTTTCCTTATAGTCGTAGACGCATACTCAAAATGGCTAGAAGTAGTCTTAATGACTTCAACCACGGCAGAGGCAGTAGTTAAGGGTCTACGGAGACTTTTCGCCACTCACGGCCTGCCCGACCTCCTGGTGTCAGATAACGGGCCCCAATTCACGGCCATGCACTTCGAAACGTACTTAGCAGGTCAGGGAATTCGGCATGCCCTCGTCGCGCCATTCCACCCAGCATCGAATGGACAGGCGGAGAGAATGGTGCGATCCGCAAAGGAGGCCCTCGCGAGGATGGGCCCAGGTGATTGGCAAACACGCATTGACCATTACCTCCTGATCCAGCACATTACCCCTAGCGCCACGACGGGTAGGAGCCCCGCGGAAATGCTCATGGGCCGCCGCCTACGGTCTCACCTGGACCGTCTTCACCCCAATTACTCTGCCACAGCACCCCCGGACTCCACAAGCAAAATTCAGAGTTTTAACATAGGGGATTCGGTATATGCCCACAACTATGCAGGGGGGACATTGTGGATGCCGGCAAAGGTCATTGGCATCACGGGTCCACGATCGTATCTGTTAGAACTGGAAGATGGGCGGAACTGGAAGAGGCATATCGATCAACTGCGGGGCCGCCTGGCGCACTCAGACTTACGAGACGAGGAAGGAAGCCACCTACCGTCGCGAAGTCAGCCGCTCGAGAGCCCGCACACAGAGAACTACGACGCCTGCGAGCCCAGGACAGAGAAAGAGGTCGAGCGCGAAACGGAACTACCCCCGAACAACGAAATCGAGCAGACCCCCGAACGCCCAAGCAACGAAAGACTGCAAACCCCAGAACCTGAAACGAAGAAAGCAACCGATCCTGCAACCACTTCCAAGAAAGCAACCGATCCTGCAAACACTTCTGACCAACCGGAGCTACGACGCTCCACCCGAGTAAGGCAAACACCAACATACCTCAAGGACTACATAACGAACCGCAATGTTCCGTCTAAGAGGGGAGGGGTGTTAGATATTAGCATATATCGCCACAAGTCTCCTCTCTGGTCCGCTGCTACAGCGGGAAACAGGTATCACTCTGATTGGTCGAGAGGCACACCCGATTCCTATAAAAGGGGACCCCTCCGACCACAGAGCAAGCTGGATCACTACTACTACTAATAAAGAGCTGATAAGTCACTCCGTGTCCGTAGTCTGTTCTCTCGCTACCCAGATCTAACAGTGGGTTTATCTATTCCTTCCCCAAGCAGTCTGCCTGAGTCCCACCATTCACTTCCCTCCCTGCCTAGGCTCATCTGAATTCCTCCATTCAGATAGCAGGAAAAAGAGAGTTTGAACAGAGCTTCCAGGTCATTCTCAGGGTCTCTGAAGCGATTCTATCACTGATCTAAAAAAGCAATGAAGAATGCCATGTTATATTGGGGGTTAGATAAAATCCAAAATGTTTTTATAAACATTTTAATAAATCCAACCTGGTTCTCAGGAACCTATTAGAATAATTTATTGTCAATTAGCCATTAAGCCATGTCAAGATGAATAATGTAGAACACAGAGCATCAATAAGTCCATATTTAAAAAATGGAAAGTAATTTAAAAAAATAAGTGAGAAAGAATATGAATAAAGACTGGAAAACATATTTATGCATTACCCTTAAAATTTGCCACAGTCATATCAACATATCCAGTTCTCAATGGGAGAGTTTTGCTCCAATAAGGGGCTGCATTATATGTAATTTTGGAATTCTGACCACCCAGGAAATCAATTGTTTTGATTTAAGCAATGGGTCATTTGTCTAACAATGCAGTCCAAGATCTTTCTCTTTCTTAGACAGTAGACATTCCAATAATAGATGTATTAAGATGCACAACATCTTCTTAACTGGGGCTCCACAAATAAAAGCCTTTTCATTATAAGCAGTTGATTATATTTCTTTAATTAACCATTATGACTAGCTTTTCAAATCTTGCTCAAATAAATATGGACCTGAGATATTAAGGTATTTCTGTGTCTCAATACTTGGCAATTTGGGAGGTCTGTTTGTAGCAGCTCATCCACTTCAATGTGCCAACCTTACTGAGGTTGGGTGTATCTTTCTCTGCTCGGATATCCCAGATTCTTTCTGCAGCCTTCTCTTGAACTTGTTCTCTGAGGACGCAAGAGACAGGGAAACCACAGCTCCTAATAGGATTTGTCAGATGTTCAAGGGAAGTGGGCTGTAATTGAAATTGTGTTGGTTCTGACAGACCAGATTTTGGGGTTCTCTCATTTTCCACTAATTTCATTTTAGTTCAATAATAATATTCCCTAATTTTAGTGAGAGAGAAAAATGAACAACTTCCTAAATTAGTTCTGAGGGCAGAAGCTAAAATTCTTTTATCCATCTCTAAGATACTCTTCAGATGCTGGGACTGGAATTGTACTAAGCATGAACTATTTTAACTATAGTTTGATATAGGAGCTTGGAAATACAGACTTTAATATATTGGGCTAAGGAAGCTGGATGGTTTTTATAATTTAAGCAGCAAATTCACTGAGTCCCCTGCTCTAAAGGCGCTTCATTGAACAAGAGTGAGTGAACTTTCCGTTCTGGAGAAAACTACCCTAAATAAGGAAAGATGTTAATTCACTCTATTGACTCACCATCAAATAGCCATCTATGGCTATGATGTTATTTTCCAAACACCCTAACTTTTGACTTTCATTTATTAATTTTAAAACAATTATTAGCACAGTAGGAACCAACTCTTCTCAACAGCCCAAGTTGAAACTATAAAAGTAATATCATAACATCAACAAAGAGGCATTTATCTCCTAAGGCATCCTTACTTCATGCCTTGATTTTGACATCTTTTCGCTCATTTCTTTTAACTTTTCTTCCCCCCCTCTCCCCCTCTCCTTCCTTCCTTCCTGTGTTCATTCCATGGGGTGAGAGGCAGCCCTGATTTCGTTTTTTCTAACATCTCTCTCTCCCCCTCCCCTCCTCCTTCCCTCTCTCTCTCTCATTTTTTTTAACTCTGCAAAATTCTGGTAACTAGTTTTTCAATAAAGTTGATTTTATTCTTGGAGACAGGCCATACTATAGCATCAGCCCTTTTGTGTGGTGCCCTTGAGCATTAGCTTTCAAAATAAAGTACAGCTGCAACTATTTCAGTTCTGTGATATGCTCTGGCATTAACTGGTCCCTGGAGTTTTGTCTTTTATCACTATGCCAACAAATCTCAGATTTATTTGTTTCTTCAGCCACAAGTACTGTGTATTCCCTCTGGGCTCAGTTTCAAGCATGGAGACCCCAAATCTCTCAATTCTAGATGATGGCTTTTATTCGATATCTGCCCCTGTTATTATGAATCACATGGGGATTATTTCCCTTTCATTTCCCTCTACAGAATTTCCCAACAATTTTTTAGTCCAAGAACTGGTTGAATTATCCAGGGATCCCTCTTGAGAGGGAGAATTATGATAAAAATTTCAGCTCTGCTCTTTGGCAGAATCCTCCAGGGAAACAGGAAGAAGATTGATTGATTCGCCCCATGAATGATGGACCTCCTGCTTCTGCTTCTGATGCTGCTTTTATCCCATCCACTCTCTGGGAAGCTGAGAATGAAATGTCCGCAGAGTTTGGAGCACCAGGATGGAAAACGACCACAGAGCATTTACAGTCCAGGAGACCATCTCATTGGTATAGTCGCCACTGGATATGAAATATCGCATACTAAGTTGCTTTTCAACGTGGCTCCTTCTCTTCAGTTGGTTTTTTGTGATCTGTAAGTCATTCAGGGTGATGAAGTTGCACTCTCTCCATTCTAACACTCTCCTT
The DNA here is from genome assembly GCF_964273705.1 of Natrix helvetica. Taxonomy (NCBI): domain Eukaryota; kingdom Metazoa; phylum Chordata; class Lepidosauria; order Squamata; family Natricidae; genus Natrix; species Natrix helvetica. Next base: position 133,727,096 of record NC_138551.1, read on the forward strand.
TTCTGTTTTTATTTTTCATTTATTCCTATTGTAGGAAGTTATCACCTAGCCCTCTCCCAGAAAAATGAAATATCCTAAGAAATATTGATAAGGCAGAATATTATATTTTCCTGGATGTGAAAAAGGGAGAAACACATTTTAAACACTAAATTCCTGCAGCTTCCTGCCCATCCCCACTTTGTCAATGGGCCATTAAGAAGGCCAAGCTAGTCCACTTTACATAATAAAGAGTTCTCCCCTTCAGCTCCAGGGGGGATGGCAATGAAGGCAGGATAATATTGCCTTTTACTCAACTGACCACATGGCATCTAAACTCAATCAAACCTGAATTCAAAACTCACCCTAGAGGGTTGCCCTTGCACGGGCCCATGGGAGTCTGGCAACCAATCAGAATACATTTCTTACACAGGAACAGGAAACAGAGAGGTGGGGCAGAACAGATTATAAAAATCCCTGCAAGCCCTTCTTCAGCTCTTCTTCTTGTCTGCTCTTCTCCTTCTCTTCCCTTCTCTTCTCTTCTCCACCAACATTGAAGCATGTGATCACCTTTGCTGTTCAGGGCTCAGGCCATGTGGTCCTGTCCACCATTAAAACCATCTTTCCAAGCATCTTCCATGTCTCCAGTGTCTTTTTCCCCACTTGGAGCCGAACCCAGAAGGACATTTCTTCCAACAATTGGCACCCCCCAGATGGGACTCCAAGCTAGCCTAACAAATGGATATGGCCCAGGTAAGCCTCCCATGCCGGCACAGACCCCATTGAGTCTGTGGGTGGACTTTATCTTGGCCTTAGCCATTTGGATCTAGGCTTTAAAGGGGTTTTGAGTTTGAGCTCAAAGGCTGCCTGGAAAGAAGGTGAGTACCTCTAAATTTTAATTCTCTAAAATTTAATTTTAAAGCATGGGAAATGTGTGTATGCCTGCCTGTGTGTGACTAGTGTGTGTGAAAATGGATGGAAAAGTGAATGGATTTTTTATTTTTTGTTGTTGCTGCTGTTTTTGTCCTGTGAGAGAAAAAAGCTAAAGCCCATAAGAAAGTTAGTGAGAAAAAGGGAGGTACGCATACCCGCTCCGACAGCACCCCTCCTGGGTCACTGTGCGGCTGGTCCTCCGGGTCTCTTTCCCCAAGACTTGAAACTGTAAGAAAAGTCCCTGCGTGAAAGGGCGTGAATCGAGAGAAGGTTCCCGCTGTGAGGAACGCGTCAAAAGTCCCTCCGAAGGGCACCCCCAGAAAAGTCCCTCCGAAGGGCACCAATAAGACCCTCCGAAGGGCAAACAGAGAAAGTCCCTTCAAAAGGGCACGAAAGGTCCTCTAAGGACGCGAAAGTAAAGCGGGAAAATACGAAGTGGTAAACCCGGCTAGGACGAAGTGAACCCACATCTAAACGGGATCATGGGAAGCGGTAGCTCGAGGGTAGCCATGGAAACCCCCCTAGGGGAGTTGTTGGGGGCCTGGGACGAAAAGCAAATGCCCGTCCTGGCCGGAATGAAGAAAAAAAAGAGCAGATTGTAGAAAATGGGCTTTGCTGAAAGATGATACAGGAAAAACTAATTTGGCTGAAAAGGTACTTAAAAGAAAATGGTGGGGTTTCTTTTTTTTCCCCTCTTGTCTGTCTCTTTCTCTGTCTTCTATATAACCACGTGGTTTTTGTTTCTTAAGATTTGTGCCTTCCCCAATTTAACTGAAATGCATGTTGGGAATGATTTTGTTTTTCCCTCTTTGTCTCTGTGTGTGTATGTCTAAGTCTTTGTGCACCCTCAAGGTAATTGTAACTAAGATGTCTCCAATCCAAAAGACAAGAATTTTAAAGTGTTCAAAGAAAGAAAGGAGTAAACTGGCAGAAATTGCCTTCGCTCAGTTTGTTGGGCCTAGAAAACTAACTGAAACTGGGAGGGGTCTTTACTTTGTGTCTGTTCTGGCCAGCAGAAACAGAGTAAAATATTTTTTTTTCCTTCCTTCCTTGCCTATACCTTAAAGTAACAACCCAGGAAATGTTTGCAAGAAAAGTTTCATCCTTGCATTTATTGTGTGTCTAAATGATTTTACCTGTTCATTTCTTTCCTGAAGCATGTGAATCCAGACTCCATTTCTCACCTGTGATATCCCCATAATATTTATCTGTTTATCTGCTGAGTAACTGATGGTTTTATTTTTCAAACTCTGCCTGCAAGCTATCTACCCCCCCCCCGCCCCTCCCTTACCTCTAATCCTCCAACAATGCCTTTTCTGTGGGGGAGGGAACCTTGTTCTCATGTCTTTCAGCCCTAGAAGATTGTACTCTTCAGGTGAGTATAGATTTTTTTTCTCCTTTTGGGGGGAGGAGGAGAGTGTTGCCTTGTGTGTGCATGTATGAAATGAAGGAAATTCCTACTAAAGGTTTGCCTTCAACCTGAGTAAAAACCCTCTGCACATTTTTCTGACCAACCTACTCTATTAGTCCTAAAGTAAAAACCTGGCCTCCAGAAGGCAGTTTTGATTTAGATTTTGTCAACAAATTTGCTGATTTTCTGGCCACCATCAGATGAATCAAGGGCCCCACCCAGATGCAAATGATGTGTTAATGAAAGTCTCCATACATCTTGGATCTTTAAAAATATGCCAGCATGTGCTGGGAGCGCCAACCTAGAACCCTGGCTGAATGCAAACAATGTGTGGACAAACATCTCTGTACATTGTTTCTATACATCTTGATATTTAAAAATGCCAGCGCGTGCTGGGATATCAAGATAGAATTTGGATCTTTAAAAATTAGCCAGCGTCCGCTGGCAGGTCCAAATTAGAAACGAACACCCCAGGGCAGAGACAGGCATTAACAATCTAGTGCGTGATCATTTCCAGACCTGGAGGGAAGTTGAGATCCTTTAATAATAGAAAATGGAGCTCATTGGCTTATGTACAGCTCCCTGAAGTAATTGTAATAACTGCCTTGCATGAAGAAAGAATGAAATGGGATTTTTGTATGTGAAATTAATGATTGCAGTGCAAATGTGAGTATGTTGATGGTAAAGTTGGTATGAATGTAGTTTGATTCCCTTTCATATAAAGAAGCAGTCAGTTACAAGGTTGTTTAATGGTATGTGTGTGTATGCATGTGTGTTATCATTTCCAAACCTGAAGGGAGGGTGAGATCCTCTAATAAAAGAAAATGAAGCTTGGTGGCTTGTGAAAAAAAAAAGCTTCCTGAAATACCTATGATTGTTTGGCATGAGCAAGCATGAAGGTCTGATTGCAGTATGAATGTGAGTATGTGTCCCCCATGCCCCAGGGAGTGATAAGTGAATGGATCCAGAGATCCACGTGATTGCCTGTGTGAATTTCCCCCTCCCCCCCACTCTTCCTTCTGGGTCATTCTTTGGAGGGAAGTAGGAAAGGCGGGGAGAATGAGTGTCTGCTCATTTTTTACCATGAGTGTGTGTATGAAATGCCCCAGTGATACCTGTGAATGCCTCTGGGCATTCCCCCCCTCCTTCTTTCCCTCCTTCCTTTTGGATCATTAAAGGAGGCTAAAAATTTTCTCCTCACTTTAACTACTTTTTCCCCCTCTCTCTCTTCTGAGAAATCTGAGAAATTTGGAGTAAATGGGTGATCTGCTCCGCTTACCTTTCACTATTGTGATCTTTCATCTGCATATAAAATTATGCAGTTACATTTCTTTGCTCTGAATACAATTTTGATTTTTTTTTCTTCTGGAAATTTTTGAGGTTTAAAATGCTTAATTAAACCTATAAAAAGGAATGATTTTGAGATATTTTGCTTACATTTGTAAATGTTTTAACATACTTAATGAGAATTTGCTTCCATCTGAATGAAATTTGACATTTTGGAGTGTTGACTCAAAGTACCTTTTTTTTAATTGCAATTTTTTTAAAAGCTGTTTTTCTTCCCTCCCTCTTTTACACCTGAGTGCATTTTTAAATGTTTATGAGTCAAGGTGCTCTACCCTATGATATTTTATTTGTTTGTTTGTTTGCAACACAAGTTGTTGTCCCTCTTGGAAATTTACTCATCTTACTGCAAAAGTGTTTCAATCATACAGGCAGTGGGAATGCCATGTTCCATGAAATTTACCTCGTCTGCCTCCTGAAATAATGTTTGGATTTCCACACTTGGACAGAATGGGTGAGATTCCACAACATGAGACTAAAGATATGTCTGTAAAGAACTGTATTCTTGGCCTCTCCTCTTTTTTTTTTTAACCTCAGAAACAAAGGACTGCTAGCTCAAACCATAACTCTCCAATTTGCTGCTTGGATTGCCTCCTGATAAAACCTGACATGAGGAAAAAAAACTTAGCCAAGCCTGGGACAGACTGCCAAGACTGACTGACCACTCTTACCAGCAAGCCAAGCCTAGTACCATCCAGCAGACATGAAAGAACCCTGAAGGAGATGAAGAAGTAAAGACCAAAAGACTCTTTTCAATTCCCAGAAGACAGCTGAAAAGATTATGGGGAGGGTGGAATTTGATAAAGTTTTCTTTCTCTGTTTCATTCACAGAAATTTATTATGCTTTCTTCCTTGCCTCATTTATATTGTAATCAGTTTAATGTACTCATGTAAGAATTGTATTTGAGAGTGGCTGGCACAGCAAGATCTGAACACCTTAGATTTCTGGCTGGTGGGAGGGAAATTTATCCAAAATATCTGTATTTTCTGTATTTTGAAACACACACACACACACACACACACACAAAAGAGAGAGAGAGGGAGAGAGAGAGGCCCCATTCAGAATTAGATTGAAACTATCTCCTTGACCCAACTCCACAAAGCTTTTCCTACGTTGATTTTTGCCTTTGCACAAAAGCCTAAACAGTGATATCTCCCTTTTAATCCCATGGGGGAAGGGAAGTTCCCCTCAGGCAATCCCCCCACTTGAAGAGTAGCAGAAAGGATCTTCAAAACTCAAACCCCGACTGACTCAAAAATAATAATAATAATAATAATGATGCTGCCCAGTTGCCCAGTAAAGCAGGACATGTTGCACTGGTGGTCTCTGATAGGAGTCCCTGGGCTCATTGTGTGTAACTTAAAAAAAAATACTAAATAGCTTGTATTGCACACTAGCTAAACTCAATTTGGCCTCACTAAAATAGGAGCCAGGGCAAGTTAAAGAAATCCCTTGGAAATGGGCAGCCTGTACTTCTTTAAAAGGAAGAATCCTTCAATGGCTGTGAAGGTTTTTTTTGGGACTTCTGCTTGCTTGTAACCTGGAAACTCACAGAAAGTGATATCAAACATCTGAAAATTGGCATGGTAAATTGGATATTGTAAATTTCTTTCCAGAAATTGTGCCCTGGTTGCTAAGACCTTCATGGTTGAAAGCTCTCTGGGAGCCACTGAAGGGATCCTTCTGCTGTCTCTTTCAATGCTTTTCCATCAGAAAAATTAAGTTTCCCTGATCTGACCAATTTTATCCTTTGTCAAAAACATGTGCGTTCCACTCACATTTTTTTGAAAAAAAAAGGAGGGATTGTAGGAAGTTATCACCTAGCCCTCTCCCAGAAAAATGAAATATCCTAAGAAATATTGATAAGGCAGAATATTATATTTTCCTGGATGTGAAAAAGGGAGAAACACATTTTAAACACTAAATTCCTGCAGCTTCCTGCCCATCCCCACTTTGTCAATGGGCCATTAAGAAGGCCAAGCTAGTCCACTTTACATAATAAAGAGTTCTCCCCTTCAGCTCCAGGGGGGATGGCAATGAAGGCAGGATAATATTGCCTTTTACTCAACTGACCACATGGCATCTAAACTCAATCAAACCTGAATTCAAAACTCACCCTAGAGGGTTGCCCTTGCACGGGCCCATGGGAGTCTGGCAACCAATCAGAATACATTTCTTACACAGGAACAGGAAACAGAGAGGTGGGGCAGAACAGATTATAAAAATCCCTGCAAGCCCTTCTTCAGCTCTTCTTCTTGTCTGCTCTTCTCCTTCTCTTCCCTTCTCTTCTCTTCTCCACCAACACTGAAGCATGTGATCACCTTTGCTGTTCAGGGCTCAGGCCATGTGGTCCTGTCCACCATTAAAACCATCTTTGCAAGCAGCTTCCATGTCTCCAGTGTCTTTTTCCCCACTTGGAGCCGAACCCAGAAGGACATTTCTTCCAACACTATATTGGAGATTATGTCTAATTTCCTCAATGATTTTGATTTCCATGGCTTCTCTCTTTTGTCAGATTTTGTGAAAGAAACTCAAATCGAAAAATGGGCCTGAAAAAAAAAGCTGAAAGGGCTGCAGATTATTTTTCTCTCTCAGTTCAGTCCTTAATTTATCACTTGAATAATGAATTTTATTTAAAGTAGTGGTGGAACCAGTTGTAGTTGCCGTACCTCAGCCTATTTCCATATTTGTGTAACTGATCATTGCTTTTGGATCAATGTTGGCTTAAGGCTCAGTAGGCTTTTGGAGGCTTATATATATTTTTAAAAGTATTTGTTGCTGCCCATTATAATAACATTTTTTTTTACAATAGGGATGTTAATGGTTTTCCAGATGCCTTAGTATACATTTTCAACATTCAAATGGTCAACAAGAATTCCCAGCTCCTGCACAATCTCACACTTGGCTACAACATCCATGACAACTATTGGAGCACTTTCTGCACTTCAGATGCCTTGCTGGACATTCTCTCCACTGGAGAAGCCAATGTCCCCAACTACGGCTGTGGAAGGAAGGACAATCTTCTGGCTCTTTTTGATTCAGCTACAAGGGACATCTCCACCCAGATGTCAATATTAGGAGGCACCTACAAAGTCCCACAGGTTTGTGTCTTTTTCTCTCTCTGGTAAAGTGAGGGGTGGGTGGTGGTGGGTGAGCAATAGATGCAATCATGTCTTCTCCATGGAATTCAAGAGCTACTTTTCTCCATATTCACAAAAATGACAATATTTTACCCTATTATGTTCATGTTGAGATTAATCATAAAAGGCCTGAAATGCAAGCAATACATTTCCTGGAGAAGACATTCTACCAACTATTTAACTGATCAAAAAATATCCCTGATTGTTGGGGCCTCTATTGGCATCTTCATTTCCACATATAAATAATATCCAGTCGGATTGAAGTTGGCAATAGTAGCATTTTATCTATCCTAAAAGTGGAATAAAAAGGACTCTAGCAATTATAGGCCAAATAGACTAGCAGATATTGTGGCTGAAATGTATGCCTGGATCCTCTTAGTTAAACTTGAGAAAAATGCATTCCTTGCAGAAGAAACTGAAGGTTTTAGGTAGTGAATAGCTATATAGATTTTATAAGAAATGTTGCATGTCAATAATCTAATATTGGTAACAAACTTGTCTTGAAATATCTAATCTATATCAGCGAAGTAAAACACGGGTTTGCTGGCTTTCTAGATGTTAGTGCATTTGTCATAATTAACAGAGAAATATTATATAGGAAATTGATTGCCCTCAAAATGGAGCTCCACCTGTTAGTCCTGATCCAGGCTCTTTCTCCAGGTCCTTGTTTGAGAGGGAGGTTGGGGCTCAATGGAGGCAATGAGAAGAAGGATTGATACTTACCAAGGATGAAGGGAAGGATACATATTTGAACCCTTACTATTCTCTCTTCATATTGACAATTTACTTCAACTAATGAAGGATCCAAAAACACATCATAAATAAATTTTATTTATTTCTTTGCCAAAAATTACTAAATAAACGGCTGTGCCCTTGTGACAGAGCTGAGGTTGAGACAGCGGAGGATGTCCTTCTATTTTGCCCTATGTATAGCATGGACAGATCTAGGTTACTGTCCTTTCCTGAAATCGTCCCTTTTGGTCCTGATGGCCGTGATTTGTTTGTGCATTGCCTTGGGGATGTCTCCTCGTACATCACCTCTCAGGTTTCCAGGTTTCTCTTGAGAGCTGTGACCATTAGAGGAGAGAGCTGTAACCCCCCTTAGTTGGGCTTTTGGTGACTGGCTGCTGTGTCTCTTTTGTACTGTTCGTATTTTGGTCTGTGACTGTAAATAAAGTATTATTATATATACTAAATTAGTGGACCAGTGAAATGCAGTGCACATAGTTTCCAGTATTTGGATTTTAGAAAGGCTTTGACAAAGTAAACCACCATCTACTTCTTGGTAAGCTAAAAATATGTGGGATAGACAGCATCACCCCCAGATGGACTCAGCCTGTGGTCCTCAATGGAACTACATCTACATGGAGGGAAACAAGTAGTGGGAGACCCCAAGGTTCCATTTTTGGCCCAGTACTCGTCAAAATCTTCATCAATGGTTTGGATGAAGGATAGATGGGGAACTCATCAAATTTACAGATGACACTAAACTGACCGGAATAGCCAACAGCCCAGAAGATAGGCTCAAGGTTCAGATGGATCTAGATGGACTTGAACCCCGGGCCTATCTAACAAAAGGAAATTCAGTATAGAGAAAAATAAAGTAATACAATAGCAGAGTTGGAAGGGACCTTGGAGGCCTTCTAGTCCAACCCCCTGCCTAGGCAGGAAACCCTATAACGTTTCAGACAAATGGCTATCCAACATCTTCTTAAAGATTTCCACAACTTCTAGAGGCAAGCTGTTACACTGATTAATTGTTCTAACTGTCAGGAAATTTCCCCTCAGTTCTAAGTTGCTTCTCTCCTTGATTAGTTTCCACCCATTTCTTCTTGTTCTACCCTCAGGTGCCTTGGAAAATAGTTTGACTCCCTCTTCTTTGTGGCAACCCCTGAGTCCTACACTGAGGCTAGAAAAACCAAATGTACAGGTACAGATTAGGTGAAACCTGGCTCAATAGCAGTAACTGTGAGAGGGATCTTGGAATCTTAGTGGACAATCTCTCAAATGTGAGCCAACAATGTGTGGCAGCAGCCAAAAAAAAAGCCACTGCAATCCTAGGCTGCATCAACAGAAGGATAGAATCCAAATCACGTGAAGTATTGGTTCCACTTTATAATGCCTTAATAAAACCACCCTTGGAATAGGGCATTGATGGTGAACCCTTTTGGCACCAAGTGCTCTTGTCAGGGATGCAATCTGGAAGAGGAGTTGACCAATGTGCATGTTGGTCCATACATGTGCACCAGGCAGCTCCTCTTCCAGTTCCTGGCACTGCCACGCATGTAAAGGCCAGCTGATCGTCATGCTCACATACACACAAGAAACCCGGAAGAGCAACGGGCAAGGCCACGTGTGCCAGGTGACATGGCTCTGCATTCCACTTAACCCGAGCTAAGAATCTGAAGCAGAGGGCACCATTTCCCCTCCTGGGGCCTCCGTGCATCCCATGTTTGGCCTCCCCAGCCCCCAGAAGTATTCTGCCGGCCAAAAGTTTTGGTCTTACTTTGCAGTTTCCGTAAGTGGGGCTTGCGATGGTAAGGCGTGCACTCAGACGGTGGGTGGGGACTGGCAAGTGGGCGGGGTGATTTGGGCGGGGCAGCCTCATGGTCCCACATGGACCGGATTAATGGCTTCAGTGGCCCGTATCCGGCCCGTGGGACGTAGTTTGAGGACCCCTGGTATAGGGTCTCCTTCTTGAGCAGGGAATTGGACTAGAAGATGTCAAAGATCCTTTTCAACCCTTTAATTTTGTGATAAGTTCTTTTATGGGTACATATGTTTAGCATGCTAAATACCTATTGGAACATGCTGGTTTACACTGCGATATTATCATACTTACACATTCCTTGCCTTGTGATCAAATGCCACTTTTGCTAGTAGTTTGTGACCACTGAAAAGACAGAGAACAAAACAGGCTCAGTTCATCCCATGCTTGCATTTCATGGAGACAGACTACAGGACAGCAAAACTGTCAAAATGATGGCTCTGGTAGTTGATCAGAGCTCCTCTGTTTTTTATGTGCAACAGCTTTAGCATTTAAGAGCAGAGCTAAGTTAGTTGCTTTTCTATGAATACATAATGATCCTCTTCTGTAGGGACCCTGCCATGGTCTAATTCAGACTGGAAATATAGCAAAGGAAACTATTTCCCCAATTGCTTTGTCCTTTTTCCCCACTGGAAACAGCTGTTTGCAACCCACAAGGAGGGGATACTTTCCTAAGAGCTCAGAATTCAAGGATATCAATGTGCCCATGACCACCACCAGATGGATTCGTAACTGGCTGACCAACCGCACTCAACGTGTAGTCCTCAATGGAACTGTATCTACATGGAGGGAGGTATGCAGTGGAGTACCCCAAGGCTCTGTTTTGGGCCCAGTACTCTTCAACATTTTCACCAATGATTTGGGGAACTAATCAAATTCGCAGATGACACCAAGCTGGCAGGAATAGCCAACACTCCAGAAGATAGGCTAAAGATACAGAAGGATCTTGACAAACTTGAACATTGGGCACTATCTAATAAAATGGAATTCAATGGTGAAAAGAGTAAGGTTCTACATTTAGGCAACAAAAATGAAATGCACAGGTACAGTATAGATGGTACCTTGCTCAACAGTAGTAACTGCGAAAAGGATCTTGGAGTCCTAGTGGACAACCATTTAAATATGAGCCAGCAGTGTGCAGCAGCTGCCAAAAAAGCCAACACAGTTCTAGGCTGCATCAACAGAGGGATAGAATCAAGATCACGTGAAGTGTTAATAACACTTTATAATGCCTTGGTAAGGCCACACTTGGAATACTGCATTCAGTTTTGGTCGCCAGGATGTAAAAAAGATGTGGAGAGTCTAGAAAGAGTGCAGAGAAGAGCAACAAAGATGATTAGGGGACTGGAGACCAAAACATAGGAAGAACGGTTGCAGGAACTGGGCATGTCTAGTTTAATAGAAAGAAGGACCAGGGGAGACATGATAGCAGTGTTCCAATATCTCAGGGGTTGCCACAAAGAAGAGGGAGTCAAACTATTCTCCAAGGCACCTGAGGGTAGAACAAGAAGCAATGGGTGGAAACTAATCAAGGAGAGAAGCAACTTAGAACTGAGGAGAAACTTCCTGACAGAATAATTAATCAGTGGAACAGCTTGCCTCCAGAAGTTGTGAATGGCCCAAGAAGTCTTTAAGAAGATGTTGGATAGCCATTTGTCTGAAACGGTATAGGGTTTCCTGCCTGGGCAGGGGGTTGGACTAGAAGACCTCCAAGGTCCCTTCCAATTCTGCTATTGTATTGTATCTCAGGGTGGGGAAGGCCATGGGGGTCCTAGTGATAGAAGAGACCCTCAAGGCCTCCCCAACCCACTAAGATACCTCCTGCTTCTCCCTCCCTTCCTGCAACAAGGACTCACTTACTTTCCAAACCTCTGTCTCCTCTCTTGTTTCTCGGCTTCTTTGCCTTTGAAGAAGGGAGAGGAGAGTTGACTGGGAAATGCTTTTTGTGCCGAGAATGGACGCTCCTGGGTGCTATAATATTGTGCAGATTCAGGCACCCGTCTTCTTTTGCAGAGTCAGGGATCCAGAAACTTTCATTCTCGGGAATGGGTGGGTGGTTTAAAGTGGTTACCTGCAGGCCTTCTGCTCCTCCCCTCCCCCAACTACTTTCCACTTAGCTACTTAATGAGGCTTCTTTGTCTCAAGGAGCAGCAAATGGGGCCAGACAGAGACAAGCAATCCAAGTGTGTTTGGCAGAGAAAGCATACTTCAGCCAAGGCACCCAAACTGCTGCCAATGGTGTGGGCGACAGCTGAGCATGCAAATGGGGCCAGACAGAGACAGGGAGGGTAAGAGTGTAATGTGTGTGTGTGTGTGTGTGTGTGTGTGTGTGTCAGAGAAAGCGTGCTTCAGCCAGGGCACCCAAACTGGTGTGGCCGACACCTGAGCAGGGAGGCAGGGTGTGTGTGTACTTTCATCCCATTCAAGCAGGGCCTCTTATTTCCTCCCCAGCACAGTTGGGGCATGCAGGCTGCTGACACCTAAGCACCATGATTGCCCCCTCCCCAGCCAGCCAGCCAGCCCCACCTGACCTGCTCCCTGCCGGCTCCTGCAAAGCCTCTCCATTCTCCTCCTCCTCTTCTTCTTCGTGGGGTCGTCTTCCTCCGCCCAAGTGGCAGTGGGTTCCACAGGACAGGTTTTCATTTCTTCCCTGGGGCAGAAACCTCTGGTGGGCTGGAAGTGGGTGTGAATGGCCTGGCTCTCCAGTGCTTCCTGGGTCAGTTGGAGGCTTCCTTCAGCCTTCAAACAGTTGCAGGGCTTGTTTGGGGTTTTTTGCTTCCAGGGTGGTGCAGGAGGCTTTCCAGGGCCAAAATGGAAAAAAAAAAAACCTGTGCTTTCTGCACCCCATTTTGGCCCTGGAAAGCCTCCTGCACCAACCTGGAAGCAAAAAATAAAAAATAAAACCCCTGCAACTGTTTGAAGGCTGAAGGAAGCCTCCAACTGACCCAGGAAGCACGGGGGGGGGGGGAGTCATCCACACTCACTTCCAGCCAGCCGGAGTTTCCTGAGCAATGTGAGCACCCCCCTGCATACTCATGCGTCTCCCCCCCCCGGCCCTCCACAAAGGCCCGAAAACGTGCTGGCCGGCAGGAGGTGCGCCTGCATGTGGATCAGTGGTGGGTTCCTGCCGGATCGCACCGGATCGCGCGCGCTCCCTTTCAGCGCTCCACCTGGCTCGCGCGCTCCCTTTCAGCGCTCCACCTGGCTCGCGCGCTCCCTTTCAGCGCTACACCTGGCTCGCGTGCTCCCTTCCGGCGCTAAAACCGGAAGTACAGTCTTGCCCCGCCCCTGGCGAAGCAACGACGCCTGCCTGCGCTCCACCAGCTCGGCTGGGAACGGAGATGTTTCCTCAGCGGAGCGGAGCGCCTGAAAAGTCTTTTCAGGTGCTCCGCTCCGCTGAGGAAACATCTCCGTTCCCAGCCGAGCTGGTGGAGCGCAGGCAGGCGTCGTTGCTTCGCCAGGGGCGGGGCAAGACTGTACTTCCGGTTTTAGCGCCGGAAGGGAGCGCGCGAGCCAGGTGGAGCGCTGAAAGGGAGCGCGCGAGCCAGGTGGAGCGCTGAAAGGGAGCGCGCGAGCCAGGTGGAGCGCTGAAAGGGAGCGCGCGCGATCCGGTGCGATCCAGCAGGAACCCACCACTGATGTGGATGCTAGTGGAGCTGGGCTGGGGTGGTTGTCCTGCCGGGAGAGGAGGCTCTGCATGCCACAGGTTCCCCATCACGCCTCTAATCCTTTGAATTGCTTTTCCAGATCAATTATTTAACAGCTTCAGAGGCTCTGAGTGATAAAAGCAAATTCCCCTTTTTCCACCACATGTTCCCCAAAGAAGGAATCCAGTACCCAGCAATTGTCCCGCTGCTCCTCCACTTCAGATGGTCCCTGATTGGCCTCTTTGCTTCCGACACAGAGAATGGATAGAATTTCATGAGGACTTTTACTCCTGTGCTTGTCAGGAATGGAATTTGTGTGGTTATATCACAACTGTTCTCAAAAACTGGATATACTACATACCTCAGGAATTCCCTCTCTAAGTGGAGACAAGTCAACGTCTTTGTTCACTTCATGGAATTTGAAACCTTTTGGGACAGAATTCTTCCTTTCCATTTAACACTAATGCGTCTGCCAGGACCCATTGAGGGGAAAGTCTGGATCCTCACAAATTTTGCAGGGTATGTAATGAGCAAGCGCAGACTTCTCAAATACATCCATAGTATTTGAAACTTTGGTTATCTGTTCAAAGAAAGACCAAAAGATTCTGCCTTTAAACCCTTTTTCTTTGTGGAAGTAAAGTTTCAAGATCATTATTTTCATTGTTCTCTTTCAAAGAATGTCTTTTCTATCAAAGGCCGCAGAAGATGCACCCAGAAAGCCCCACTGGAGACCCAGGGTAAATGGGACAGATTAAGGGCCCAAAGTGACTACCACCATTACAGTCTCATAAAGACTCTGGCCCAGGCCATGAATGCTGCATATTCCTCCAGATCAAGGAGGGGAAGGAAGGAAGGAGAAAAGATCTTGGGGTCTCCAAGGCTGCAGCCATGGCAGGTATGGGGGTCCCGATATGGATCCATTAATCTTAGATCTTTTGGAGGAGGAATCCAGAGGAGAAGGAGGAGAACCATCTCAACAGATCTGGCCAACTTAATTACTCAGGGAATTAATGGTTTCAAAGAGTAGATACCATGGCATTTTTATATTTAGCGCTGCTAATTGGAAAATGCTGTATTCTTTTTAAAAGAAATTCCCGTATTTGTGGGTTTGTGATTAGCCTGGTGGAATTCCATCTTTCTTCCGTCCCCATTGCAGGTGGGTCTGTGTGCAGCTGGACAGGCAGCTAAGCCCCCCTATTCTCCTCCAATGAAAGGGAGCCTGGCGTGGATCTGGGTGCTTTATTGGGAGAAGAGGGCAGGTGAAACTGAGGAGATGCAAAGAGTGGAAATCAAATAGAAAGACGAGATAGGCAGCATTAACTAACAGCCAGCAAAGAAGCAGCTGGAACCTCTCCAGAGATGCCCCGTGTGAGGGAGGGAGGCCGTCTCCGGATGACCAGGGGTCTCGGTCACAACGGCTGCTTCCGTCTCCTCCAAAGGCTGACAGAAAATGGAGTCTGGCTTCAGACCTTATAGTTAGGCTTATCTGCCCCTGGCCACTAGGTGGGGCTAGAGCAACAACAACACAACAGTTACCGTATTTTTCAGAATATAAGATGCACCTTTTTCCCTCAAAAAAGAGGCTGAAAATCTGGGTGCGTCTTATACATCGAATACAGCATTTTTTACCTTCCGAAGCCCCGCCACCTTCACCAAAATGGCCGTGCATAGCCTTATGGAGGCTTTCAGAGAGCTCCTGGGGGCTGGGGAGGGCAGTAATCAGCAAAAAATGGACCATTTTGCCCCCCCCAACCCCCAGCAGCACTCTATAAGCCTCCATAAGGCTACGCATGCAATTTTTTGACAAAAAACGGGCCATTTTTTGCTCATTTTTGCCCCCCCCTCTGCAAGCCCCCCCAAGTCTATTCATGACTTTTTTAAAAAGGGGGGGCATTTTTACAAAAATGGGCTGTTTTGGGGAGGTTTGGAGAGTGTAAAAACCTTTTTTTCCCTCTTGGAAAGCTGTTTAACTGGTTGATGAGAATTACATTGATCAAGTGCTGTGCCAGCAGAAACAAAGTCTTAGGTGCTGCAGATTATCAGCGATTTCCTTCTCCAGCACATCGATAAATACACCTGGAAACATCTACCTACCTACCTACTCTCCCTCCCTCCCTCCCTACTGTATTTCTCTCTCTATCTCTTTTTATTTCTCTCTCTCTATCCCTACCTACCTACTCTATTTCTCTATCTCTCTATCTCTCTCTATTTCTCTCTCTCTTTATCCCTTTATCTACCTCCCTCCCTCCCTACCTACCTACTGTATTTCTCTCTCTTTCTCTCCCTCTACCTACCTACCTACTTTTTTTAAAAAAATTGCCTCTTCAAAACCTTGGTGCGTCTTATACTCTGGTGCATCTTATACTCCGAAAAATACGGTACATGTTGTGGCATGACAACCTTTATAAATTTGGAGGAGACCCTGAGACCATCTAGCCCAACCCCTCCTCTCTGCAGGAATCCCAGTTCAAGCTTCTCTGACTGATGGCTGCTTAGTCTTTGCTCTCAGACGATGAAGAGGAGACTGAACTTCTCTGCTTTACTAGCTCAGCTCTAAAACAGCTCATCCTATTATGATATTTTTTTCTCTCATTCTGTTAAAATCTCCTCTCTTGTAACTGAATTCACTTTTTCCATGTCTGACACTCTGGAATAAGAATGAGCGGATCTTACACACGTGTGTTACAGGAGTCAGTTATTGGAAGAGGGTTGTATCCAGTGGTGGGATTCAAATCTTTTTACTACTGGTTCTGTGGGAGTGGCTTGGTGGTCTTGCGACTGGGTGGGTGTGGCTTGGTGGTCTTGTGACTGGGTGGGTGTGGCTTGGTGGTCATGTGATTGGGTGGGTGTAGCCAGCTTGACATCACTCACGTCAAGGGGTACCTTGCCTGGCCTCTCCTTGCATCAACCAGATACAATTTCAAGGAGATACAATTTCCCTGTCTATTTATTTGCTACCACTGAACATCCAAAATACACAATTTAATCCTATGTACTGTATATATGTCATATGTGTACATACATATTACAAGGTATAGTGTGTGTATAGGCACACAAAAAGATACATTATCTACTTTATACATTGTATGTGTATGTACACACCCACCCACACACAAACAGCGCTCTTCTAAACTGTACACATTCAACCTCACTTACTGCGTTTAGAAAAAACACCCCCAGAGCCCACTTTCTGGCACACATTTAAATATCACTTCTGCACATTAGAACATTACACAGGCCTTCAGATGTTCTTCCCTAGTCTGCACATGACAGTTAGAGCCAGGAGATGTCATGGATAGAGTAAAATGTGGCAAAGCTCACTTAACAACGCTCTTGCTTAGCAACCAAAATGTTGGGCTCAATTGTCATAAGTCAAGGACTGTCTTTGCCTTCCTCTGCATGGCAGCCTTGTCCTAGTAAACTCCTTCCCTTTTCTGGCTATTTTCCTCTCTGTTAGAGGCACCAAAATAATCCAGAGGATATCAGGTCTCCAGCTGGAGCAGGGGGTTGGACTAGATGGCTTCCAAGGTCTCTTCTGTCCCTACTAGAGCAGGGGTTGGACTAGAAAATGACCTCCAAGATCCCTTCCAGCCCTTTCAAAGATTGTTGTGCAGTTTGAAAGAGTCTTCTGAAGCCATGGTTTGTGTCCTTCCTTCTCTCATTTTCTCTCTTTCCCTCCCTCCCTCCCTTCCTCCATGTATCTATTGACCCATCCATCCAATTATTTCTCATTCACTTCCTCCTCCCTCTCTTTCTTTCTTTCCCTTCCTTCCATAACTCCCTCTTTCTTTCTCTCTCTCCTTTCTTTTCTTTTCCTTTCCTTTCTTCTTCCTTTTCTTTTGTCTCTCTCTTTCTCTCTCTTTCTACCCCTTCCTTTCCTCCTTCCAAAGCTAGGAGATCCATCTGAAACAAAAATTCCCTTGGATGAAACCGTCCATTTTACACACACACACACACACACGTACACACACGTACACACCCTTCCAACCAGCTCTGCGCCTCGCCTCATTGTTTGATTTTAGTGGTGGGCCGGTGGCCGAAGTCCTTTCCAAGCGCCCGGCAGCATCGCTTGCATCCCAGGAAAGTCAGGCTGATTAACTTACTGGGATGCGCTTTGATCGGTGTCCCCTTCTGCGCAGGCAAGCTTCTCTCTCTGGAGCAGGCAGAGAAGGGGGACTTGCAGGGATAAGAGTGTGAGATTGTGTGTGTGTGTGTGTGTGTGTGTGTGTGTGTGTGTGTGTGTGTGAGAGAGAGAGAGAGAGAGAGATAGAGAGAGAGTGAGAGTAAAAGCGAGAGGGGGGGGGGAAGAAAAAAGAAAAAGAGAGTGAGGAATCAGAAGCTTTTCAACCTTGTGGGTCGCATGGGAGGAGGCAGAAATGGGGCGAGGGCCTCTCCCCGTTTCCTTTGCATCTCCCTCCCTCTTCCCCAAGTTTTTCTTTCCTCCCATCCATTCTCTCCCCCTCTCCTGAGAGCGAGGAAGCGCTGCTTTGCCTGGGAGTTTTCTGGGCTCTGGAAGGGGCAGCAGGGGGGGGGGGTTCCCCAGAACTTCTTTGGGAGAAGCGTCATTCTGAACTCCGCGTTGGGGGGGCGTGTGCGTGGGGTGTCCACTGAGGGGCTTTTAGCTGGAGGCGCCTCTGGCCAGGGGGGAAATTGGAGTGGCTCGGGTGAGCCAGGAGGGACGATTGAAATCTGTTGCCTGAACTGGTCAATCCCCCCTCCCCCTGGTTGGACCTGGCCGAACCGTCCTCCCTCTCTCCGGTCACTGTGGAGCTGCTGCAGCCTCTCCCCCAACACACTGCCCAGTTATGGGCCCAGCCTAATCTTCCCTGCAGTATTCGGGTGTGGGGGTTTTTTCTCTGTTTGGGGATAGAATTTGGCTGCAGAAACGCAAAGGGGTGGGCAGCCTTGGAGGGCCTGTTCACCCTTCCCCTTTTCCTCTTAGCCCTGCAAAACCAGAAATCTACCCCCTCCTAGCAGCAACTGAGACTGTGCAGGGGGGGGGGGCAGGAGAAGAAGATCTGACAGATCCCAATTCTGCATCAAGATGTGTTTCTGCAGAGGGGAGGGGGGGAGGGGGTAGCCCCAGCTTCCAAAGGCCTTTTAGCCATAATTGCCATCAGAGCAGATGTTGGGGAGGGGTTCAAGGAGGAAAGGGGTCCCCTGACTCTCCCTCAGACCCCAAGGAAGGAAGGAAGGAAGGAAGGAAGGAAGGAAGGAAGGAAGGAAGGAAGGGAAGGGAAGGGAAGGGAAGGGAAGGGAAGGGGAGGGAAAGGAAAGGAAATGGGAAAGAAGGAAAGGATGAAAAACAGAGGGAATGGGAAGGGAAGGAAAAAGGAAAAGAGAAAGGAAAGGAAAGAGGGAAAAGGTGAATAATGGCCGCTACTGGAGTGCTCGGGAGCAGCCTGAGGTGGGCATTCGGGAGCAGGCCAAGACGAGCAGGAGGCCACGGCAAAGGCAGGCAAACAGGCTGGGCTGCATGGACACGTGGTTGAGGCAAGGGAGCCAAAGAGCAGCTGCAGCTATGACTCTAAGGCCCCAGCCAAGGCCTGCGAGGCAAGTAGCGGTGGGGCAGGGCGTGGCCAGGCAGAATTTTTATTACCAGTTCACACAAACTGTGCCAGACCGGCTGAATCCCACCACTGGCTGTATCTTCCCTTCTCCAACCGAGAGATTGTTTCAATTGGAAAGGGGGCTCCCAGACTCCTCTTAATCTTCAGCTCTTCTCCTTGTGATCTTTCCTCAAGGCTAAGAGTAGCTCCTTTCAACTCTTCCTTGGCTTCCTTCTCCTTCCCTGAAGTTCACGTAGATTTTGTACAAATTCTCCTCCAAGCTTGTTGTCTGCAAGGGGACCTGGTCCTTGAGTTGGGGTCTCCCCAAACCAGAACGTTCACTTCCTCAGATTCTTATGGCTGCATTTGCCTTCTTTCCATGGACATCTCCCTGCTGATTCAGATTCTGTTTCCAGTTAACTATGATTTTGAGATCATTTTCACAAGCATACATATCAAATTTGATATCCTTCATGTTTCTTCCAGTCCATCATTAATCTTCTTATATGAGACTCTATTGTTAGTCAAGTCCTAGTAGTTAAAAAGCAGATATTTTTCTACTGTGTGCTAATCATAAATATTGTTTCGGGAAACTTGATATTCCTTTATAAAATTTTATTTTATTCCAAAAGGTGAAATGCAAGTTTTGGAAAACTTTTTAAATGAAGTTTCAAATAAGGCTCCTAGGTTGAAAGACTTTATATTCTTTAAATCACATCAAATTTGGTTACTTTAAGATAGTATTAATGACCATATTAATGACAATATAGAAAAATTGATGACCAATGGCAAATTGTTATCCATCACATTCAGGTTTTATGGAAAGATTAAAAAGGGTTAAACATTATTTGAGTTTCATTTAGAAGACGTTTTAGAAGTTTTTATCCACTTTCATACCAACCTCAGGTTTCCAATCACATCACAAAAATTGTTTGTGAATCCTTTACTGAAATCCAGTTCTATGACCAGAGTTCCCATAATCTACCTAGGAAGTGTGATGATATGTGAGAATGACTTTTGGGATGAGGGGAAGAGAGGCTGCCTAGGAAAAGATCAGAGAAGAGGGGAGAATCCTGCAGCTGCATAATGGGAGAGAAAGAAACTCAGAAAGGATCCTCCCTAACTTTTCAAGCTGAGAAAAGAGTTGGTGGGAGATTTGTTCTTTCAAATTGTCAAAATTTTGTTAATGTCGCATCACAATTAATTAGAATTAGTACATCTGGAGATGTTTTCCATCAGGATGACCAGGGAGAAGATTAGCCTGACAGCTTTCTTCTTGATCAACCCATGCTTTCTGGGAATCTACCTGTTGTTTTCAAAAGGTTTATGGATCATCTTTTTTTCTATGTTCATTTTATTTGTCATCTGCTCTAGAATGTTCCCTATAATTGACCAACTGTGTCAATTATATTTTCTCTATATTTTGTCAGCATGTGACTGACATTTTTTTCTCAAACTTTTTCAAACTAATTAAGATACTGGCAGTATTTGTATCCCATTTAACCATATTTGGAGATTAGACAATTGTAGAAGAAAGATTTAATGTGGGATAAGAAACAAAGTTTTCTGTTTTTCAAATTCCTGGATTTTCCTAATCTAGTTTCATCCGTTTCTGAAGAAGAATGAATTTTGGAATATTTCTCACTTTAAACTGTACTTGGACCAAAATGGAGAGAAAACAGCAGATCTTTATATTGTTGGCTTCTTCGTTCTCCCCAAGGAGGATCCCAGGAAACAGATTTTGGCGTATTTTCAAAGACAGAGACTTTCTATCAGACAAGATGCTCTTTCACGGCTAAAGTTGCTCAATAAGGTGGGAGAAATATTGGTGTCCTTTCTCTGTTTCCCAAAGTCTGAGGTCCCATTTCAAGTTGGCAAAGCCCATAGTCTCCAGGGTGGTTGGCCTCCCATGCCAGTTGGTGTCATCTAATGGAAGTTCTTCAACAGACGGGACCTAAGTGGAGGGGCTTTGCCATGTTTTATGGAAATCTTTCAAGATCTTACTGGTCAGAAGTTTCTTTTTTCATCATATTAATTTCATAATAAAAATCTAATGGAATAAATGTTTCCTAAATCTTTTACAATAAATTTTATTCTCAGTTTTAATATGAATATATCATCATATGTACATCATTTTTCAATTCCATCCCTCCTGACTTTATTAGACTTTATTAGTAGAAAAGTACTTTATTGTAATGTTAAATGCCAAAAGCAAAAGGGAGGAACTAAATGAAGAATCTGCCAGTAGTTAGTTATACCTCCTGCATCTTCTTAGAAGAAGTCAAATATTTCATATTTACTTACATGAAGACCAGAGGCTATTTGGCTAAAGTCAGTGTCTATCTCTATTTTCATAAATGTTGACTACTAACACATTTTCTTTGGCGTTCCTTGTTTTTCTGCTCAGTCCCTGCTTCAGTCCAACTGTGCGAAAAATTGTCATCCTGGATTTGTCAAGAGGGCTCGAGAAGGAGAGCCAGTTTGCTGCTATGACTGCGTTCCTTGTCCGATCTTCCATATGCCACCAGGGACAGCAGATGGGGAACCCCTATAGCATGAGTGTTGTGAGATTGATCCCATATGACCCTTCCTGATGCCACTTAAAGGCCCCATTTAGGACCTTCTGTGAGGCACGGTCTCTGTCTAAGAGTCCGTTGTGGCTGGGAAGCTTGAAGAGGGTTTGTGGTCCCTACCATCCCAATTCGCAGCCACTCTGGCCCTGCTGCAACCTCAGCTGAGCAACGGCTGGAGGTGTCCAGGAACTGAGGGGGAATTTGGCTTTGTGGAGTGAGTGTGACACTCTGGGTAGAAGAATGGAGACTGACCCATAGACTGTCCAAACTCCCTTTTTCCAATTATCTGAATGGAGGAGTTCAGCTGATCCTAGGCACTGTAGGCAGGGAGGGCAGTGGATGATGGGGCTCAGGAAGACTCTGCTTGGGGAAGGAACCTTTCCCAAAGAAACAGAGTGACCCGCTGTGTCCCAGGGCTGGGAGGGGGTCTGGGGTCCTCACTGTGGCCTCCACAGGAAGTGAAAATGGAAGGGATGATTTAAAAAAACCCTCTACCTCCCTGGTGAGAAGAGAAATGCCTGGATCTGCACAAGGACAGATTCCATGCAAAGAGAAGCAGGAAAGTCCGTTTTTATTTTTGTTAGACTTTTTCCCACTGTTTTATTATTTTTTCAACTAACTAAAGGAGGTGAACATGTCCAACTCGTCTTCCTCTTCCTCCTCTTTTCCCCACAACAATCACCCTGTGAGGTGGGCTTGTTTGAAAGAGAGCATCTGTCCCGAGGTCAGCA
The DNA here is from genome assembly GCF_964273705.1 of Natrix helvetica. Lineage (NCBI taxonomy): Eukaryota > Metazoa > Chordata > Lepidosauria > Squamata > Natricidae > Natrix > Natrix helvetica. Next base: position 133,748,949 of record NC_138551.1, read on the forward strand.
AACAGGCTTTCAGGGCTAAGGCAGGACTCGAACTCAGGATCTCCTGCTTCCTAGACTGCTGCCTTAACCCTTGTCAATGTTAAAGCAAGGTGGATTTTGGGCAAAGGTCCTCCTGGTCACCACTGCCGCCTTGTCTTCCAGCAGGAGCCGGGAGTCCAGCAGGACCCCAAGTTTCTCCCTGGCTCCTTCTGGGGTAGAGCAGCCCCATCCAAGAGCAAAGGACAGAAACTACTGGACACAGAGAGCCCCTCCCTCCCCCAGTCACAGCCCCTCCCTCTTGCCAGGGTTCAGCTGGAACTCCCTGACTGTAGGGGGCAGCATAGAGTCTGGCCCTGAATTCCTAGCTGGGCCCTGGGAATTCAAATCAGAGCCTTCTGGTGATTGGCTCAAAGTCCCCAGCTGCCTTTGATGCCTAAGGCGGGACTAGAACTCAGAATCACTTACTGATTGGGACAAAGTCACTAAGGGGCCCCACCTAATTTTCTTCATAGCAAGATAGGGTGGCCACTGCCTTCTTTTTAACCTACCCCTGGCATTTCCTGGTGGTCTCCCAACCCTGCTTAAATACAGCCCTGCATAAGCTTCTCCAAACCATCCTGCTCCTGCATCCTATGGGTAGTCCTCAACTTACAACAAGAATTGGGACCAAAATTCCATTGCTAAGCTAGGCAGTCATTAAGTGAGTTGTGCTGAATTTTACAATGTTTATTGCCACCGTTGTTAAACGAATCACTGCAGTTTTTGAGTGAATCCTGCAGTCATGAAACAAACACCATTTCGCCCACTGATTTTACTTGTTCTAAATCCATGTCGATTGCGTGGCACCCAAGTGGCGACTATGTGCTGCACTAGTCGTAAGTATGAGGACCCATCATAAAGTGCTTTTTTCAATGGCCGTGGAACTTGGAACAGTTGCTAAATGAATGCATGTAAATTGAGGACTACGTGTAGGATACTTAGAGAATGTATATCTTGACAAACTTGAACATTGGGCACTATCTAATAAAATGAAATTCAATGGTGAAAAGAGTAAGGTTCTACATTTAGGCAACAAAAATGAAATGCACAGGTACAGTATAGGTGGTACCTTGCTCAACAGTAGTAACTGTGAAAGGGATCTTGGAGTCCTAGTGGACAACCATTTAAATATGAGCCAGCAGTGTGCAGCAGCTGCCAAAAAAGCCAACACAGTTCTAGGCTGCATCAACAGAGGGATAGAATCAAGATCACGTGAAGTGTTAATACCACTTTATAATGCCTTGGTAAGGCGACACTTGGAATACTGCATTCAGTTTTGGTCGCCACGATGTAGAAAAGATGTGGAGACTCTAGAAAGAGTGCAGAAAAGAGCAACAAAGATGATTAGGGGACTGGAGACTAAAACATATGAAGAACGGTTGCAGGAACTGGGTATGTCTAGGGGAAGGACTAGGGGAGACATGATAGCAGTGTTCCAATATCTCAGGGGTTGCCACAAAGAAGAGGGAGTCAAACTATTCTCCAAGGCACCTGAGGGTTGAACAAGAAGCAATGGGTGAAAACTAATCAAGGAGAGAAGCAACTTAGAACTGAGGAGAAATTTCCTGACAGTTAGAACAATTAATCAGTGGAACAGCTTGCCTCCAGATGTTGTGAATGCCCCAACACTGGAAGTCTTTAAGAAGGTGTTGGATAGCTATTTGTCTGAAACAGTATAGGGTTTCCTGCCTGGGCAGGGGGTTGGACTAGAAGACCTCCAAGGTCCCTTCCAACTCTGCTATTGTATTGTATTGTATTGTATTGTATTGTATTGTATTGTATTGTATTGTATTGTATTGTATATAATTGGATCCATTGTTTCTTCAGGCACATTCTCACAAGGCCTTTTTAAAATGAATAATATCTAAATTTTTTATGCATAGATTTCCCTTTCATCATCTGGGGAGGTGCAGGAAAACCAGGATTCTCTGGATCTCTAATACCAGATTCCAGATCCAAGGGACAAGACTCCCAATATGCAAGACTCCCAAGAGCAGCACAGTTTTCTCAAGCAGACAGTGGATCAACTTCACAACAGAAGACCTGCAGAAAACTCTGCTGGATAAAAAAAGAAGTTTGGACCATGCCAACACGATGATCCACCAGTTAGAGCCAGAGAAAGAATCTTTGGTGAAGAACTCCAGAAAGAAATGTCTGAGGTTACTAGCCAAGTGACCTTCCTCAAACTTGAGAAGGCTGCCTTACAATCTTTGGGAAACTCCTCAAAGAGGTCTGGAACCTTCTTAAGAACTCAAGAAGCACCTCTAGAGTCTGCAGCATGAACTGGCCGAGATGGACCAAAGTTCCACTTTGTGGAGAAAAGCCACTCCAGCCAACTGAAGCAGAAAGTCACCATTCTTCAGAATGTGAGGGGAAATGAGAAGAAGCACCTCAACAATCTGCAACAGCAGCAGACCTGTGTTTACCAGGCCAGAATGGAAGACCTGCAGAAAACTCTGGAGGACAACAGAGAAGGAATGACCCATGTCAGAATGGCCATCCAAGAATTAGAGCTGCAGAACAGGTGTTTGGAGAAAGCAGGGAAGATCTCCACAGGGAGGTCACCAGCCAAGTGGCCTTCTTCAGAAATGACATTGGCACTCCTGAGTGACCAGCACATGGGACAACTTTGCTGAGACTCTCTCTCCCCATACCTGGAATGGAGGAATGGTGGCCTTTTACCCATTTGAAAGAGAAAAGAGATTCTTCCCCTCCCTTCCCTTGACTTGCCACCCAGTGTGCCAGGGGAGTCAGGGGAGATAGATAGATAGATAGATAGATAGATAGATAGATGGATGGATGGATGGATGGATGGATGGATGGATGGATGGATGCATGGATGGATGGATGGATGGATGGATGGAGGGAGGGAGGGAGGGAGGGAGAGACCCCAAGTCGCCGCTGGCTGTAGGGCTGCACCTCCCTTTCACTCATCCACAGCAGCACCACTCCATGCTGGAGGGGGGGGGGGCAAAAGGAAGGGATGGCATTAACCCCCTTGCGCTGGGGGGCCCCTCTCCCAAGACTGAACATATTCCCCCTCCCTCTCTTTTCTCTCAGCACAGAACTCTCTCTTCCGTCAGGTGAAGTCAAGGGAGACTCTGCCCGGAGACTGATGACGCTACAGTAGCTAGAATTCCTATTGGTCCGCTGGGGCTTCGTCGGATCCTGGGAAAATACGATTCGCTGGTTTTAGTCTGCATTTCTCTGCACATTCCGCGTTTCTCTGGCATTGCGTCATCTGAAGGCCTGTTCTGGGCTCAGCAGCGCGTGTGTGTATCTCCCCGGCCTGATGCTCCCAACCCCTGAGCAGGAATCTGGAAGGGGGTGGGAGCGTTTGTCTCGGATTTCGGAGGTAGGAAAGTCAGGCCAGAACTAGAGGCAGGACTGTTGTAGTTGGTAACTGAGGAGACTGAGGCAGAAGTCATATAACGTATTTATTGATCAACAAGAACTGACAGGAACGGAACCACAACAGCCGTCTGACAGCTATTTATACAAGTAGCTGTCAGACGGCGAACCAATAGGAACAAACCATTTCTCCCGCCGGCTGGCCGGCGCGCCTGAGCCAATCAGAGGGCTTCCCCCACACTACACCCCTTTCCCCTGGATGGCGCAGGCGTAATCATCGAGGTACGCTGGTCGTCTGCGCAGGCGTTGCGAACGCCTCAGCAAAGATGGCGCCGCTCCAGAGGAGGAAAGAGTGTCTGCTCCGCCCTTGTGACGAGCAGGCCGCGAGGAGTCCTGGACGGGCCCACCCCCCGGCAGGGCACCAGCAGGGAATGGTAAGTAGGCTGGTGTACCGGGGATGGGCTGTGCGGCATCGGAGCTAGTGATGTTTGGTCGGTCGGGCCGGCAGGCGGCGTCATTAGGGCCTGGTTGTTTTTCGGATGGTGGTCTGTCTTCAGGCCCCGCGGGTGGTCGCCGCCGCAGCTGGTCTATGTGCCGCCGCCATAGTCTTCCATCGCAGAGGAGGACCCTGTAAGAACAGGGCCCCGTCACATCAGTTACCCGTCCTGGTAACCATTTGGGCTCGCCGGTGAAATTGCGAGCAAACACCCCCTCCCCCACCAGAAAAGATCTCGGGGTGGGGGAAGAATGGAGAAGGGGAGGGAGGGTGGTAGAGTGGGTGAAGGCGGTCGAGGAGGGAGCGGAGGCAGCGGCCCATTAACAGCTCCGCCGGGCTTTTGCCAGTGGAGGGGCACGGGGTGGCGTGTTGGGAGCGGAGGTAGGTGGCTATACGGGAAGGCCAGGGAAGGGAAGCCATGCGAGCGAGAGCGTCCTTAGCAGAACGGACAGCTCGCTCAGCAAGGCCGTTCCCCGCAGGGTGGTAGGGGGAGACAGGGGCGTGGCGAATGCCAAGGGAAGCGAGGTAGCCCTGGAACTCCTCGGAGGAAAATTGCGGCCCGTTATCGGACACGATAACGTCCGGCAGCCCATGGGTTGTAAATAAGGAGTCAAGGACCCGGATAGTGGCCGAGGAGGTTGAGCTGGACATTGGGAACAGCTCAACCCATTTCGACCACGCATCCACTTAAAGGAAAAAGGAACGGCCCTCGATGGGGCCCATGAAGTCGATGTGCAGACGACTCCATGGGCCCATAGGGGTTTCCCATTCCCGGGCCGGAGCGGCAGGCGGAGCGGCGCGTACTTGCTGGCACGGGGTGCAGCGATGTACGAAAGAAGCAATGTCAGCGTCCATGGACGGCCACCAGACATAACCGCGGCCGAGGCTTTTCATGCGGACTATGCCTGGGTGACCGTCATGGAGGCGAGACAGTACCGCGCTGCGCAGGGAGGAAGGAACAACCACACGGTTGCCCCAGAGTAAGCAGTCCTGGAGGACAGAGAGCTCCAGGCGGCGGCGGAAAAATGGCAAGAGCTGGGAGTCCGAAGAGGCGGTAGACCACCCTCGGCTGACAGCGGACATTGCGCGGGAGAGGATGGGATCGGCCCGGGATGCCAGAGCGATGTCTGAAACAGACACCGGAAGGCTGAGGTCGTGAAGGAGGCAGAGAGAGTGAGTTGGGGCAGGGTCGGCTACAGGCAAGGGCAAGGGGCAGCGGCTCAGCGCGTCCGCGTGGGCGATATGGCCCCCGGGCTTGTATGACAGGGTGTAGGAGTAAGAGGAGAGGAATTCGGCCCATCGGGACATGCGGGGGGAGAGAATTGGAGGAGTGGGACGGTCCCCGGCAATGATGCCTAGGAGGGGCTTGTGGTCCGTAATTAGGACGAAGGGGTGGCCATATAGATAGTAATGGAAGCGTTTTACTCCCGCAACGGCGGCCAGCGCCTCCTTATCAAGCTGGCTGCAATTGCGCTCAGGCTTTGATAAGGTGCGGGAGTAAAAGGCAATGGGTGCCTCCGAGCCGTCAGGGTAGGCGTGGCTGAGAACAGCCCCCACGCCGAAGGGGGAGGCATCGCACGCGAGGACCAAGGGGTAGCGCTCGTCATACTGAGCGAGGACTGGGTGGGCAGTGAGCGAGCGCTTGACAGCCGCGAGCGCATGCGCCTCGCGGCTTGTCCATGACCAAGGGGTGGAGGAGTCTAGGAGGCGGTGGAGAGGCTCGGCAAGGGAAGCCTTGTGGGGAATAAAAGAGGAGTAGAAATTTAGGAGCCCTAGGAAGGCTTGGAGTTCGACTTTATTGGAGGGGGTGGGGGCAGAGAGAATGGCGTCGACTTTAGAAGGGTCGGGGTGGATGCCGTTGGCATCGATGAGGAACCCCAGAAAGGTGACGGAGGAAACACCTAGCTTGCACTTGGACGGCTTGAGGTGAAGTCCGGCAGTGCGGAAACGCTGGAGAACTATGCGCAATGTTTTGGCGAGTTCTAATCGATCAGACGCGGCGATTAGAACATCGTCAAAATAAGGGGTGACCCCGGGAATGCCATGGAGCAAACGCTCCATGAGCCCTTGGAATATTCCCGGGGCCACGCTAATGCCAAACTGAAGGCAGCGGCATTTAAAAGCGCCACGGTGGGTGACTATGGTTTGCGCAAGCGCGGTGGCGTCGTCCACCGGCAGCTGTTGGTACGCCTGCGCAAGGTCGAGTTTGGCAAAAACCCGTCCCTGGCCCAAAGAGTGCAGAATGTGTTGGACAACAGGCACAGGGTAAGGGTGGGATTGGAGGGCTTTATTGACTGTCGATTTGAAGTCCGCGCAGATCCTAACGGATCCGTCGGACTTCAAAGGGACGACTATCGGCGTCTCCCATGGAGAAAAATCAATGGATTCCAAGACGCCTTGGGCTATGAGTTTATCTAGCTCCGCGTCGACTTTGGCTTTAAGAGTCAGGGGAAGGCGGCGGGCTTTGAGGCGGATGGGCGCCACAGAAGGGTCGAGGTTGAGGGAGATGGGCGTGCCCATATAGCAGCCCAAGGAGGAGTCAAAGACATCAGAAAATTCCGAAAAGAGAGAGGACAGAGAAGGGAGGGGGGCAGGAGGGGAGGGAGAGATAGAGTTAACCCCTGCGATGGACAGGCCCAAGGCTTTAAACCAGTCTAGCCCTAGTAATGAAGCAAGAGAGTTCTTAACAATTAATAGGGGCAGTTTGGCTTGACGGGAGCTGTATGAGATTTGGAAATGTCCACACCCCAGCAATTCAATAACATTGCCCTGGTAGTCACGCAGCCGGCAGTCAGGGGGAGAAAGATGTTGGTAGCGGAAACGGGGCAGGATAGAGTGAAGGGTGGCCCAGGACATTATGGATCGGGCCGACCCAGTGTCTACTTCCATAGGACAGGGAACACCTTCAATACATATTTGAAGGTGCAGCTTACCCCGGCCCTCCATAGATGAAGAGGCCGAGTCAACGAGCCACTCAGGAAAAGCCTCAGCAGGGTCCCCCACAGAGAGAGAGTGCTGACGGCGTGAAGGCAAAGGAGCCGGGCCGCGGGAAGACGGTGGTTGAGGTTGTTGAGGGCGTCGGTTTTGAGGCGCGGAGCGGCAGACAGCTGCTAGGTGGCCCTTCTTGCCGCACTGGTGGCAGAGGGCGGTGCGGAATCTGCAAGCCGAGCGAAGGTGGCGGCCACCGCAGCTGAGGCAGGAACGGCCGTCTTTCGTTGAGAGGGCTTGGAGACGGTCGATAGATTGATCGATGTCTGTACGGAAGGTAGACGCGGTGGACGGAGTGTAAGCAGGTGGAGCAGCATAGGGAGCTGTGTAGGGCGCCTGTGAAGCGTGGGCGAAGTGGCTGAAATCTGGCGTGGATTGGTCGGCCATCTCATACGCCCAAGCGTCATCCACGGCGATCTTTAATGTGAGCTCCGGTCGGGCCAAGATGCGGCGATGTAGTTTAACATCGCGCAAGCCGTAGATGAACTGCTCAAGTAGGGCTTCCTCGAGGTCGGCAAACTCGCAGTGGATCGCCTCAGCGCGAAGTGCGGCCATGTACTGCGCGATAGTTTGCCCGTCCTTCTGAATACAACGGCGAAAGTATTGTCGCCGGGTGAAGCGAGAAGGCGGCGGTTCGTAGTGCTGTTTTAATTTCAGTAGGAGCTGATCCCAGGGCACCGTGTGTGCTGGATCAGGGGATGAAAGAGCCCTTGCGCTGGCGAACATCTCAGGGCCACAATAGTTCAGGAAGATGCCCCGTTTTCTCTCGATAGAGAGGTTTGAGAGGTCGTGGGCGATTAAGAAGCATTCAAAACGCTCTAAAAACGCGTCCCATGCCTCAACCTCCGGCCGGAACGGCAAAAAGGAAGAATTAGTAGCCATGGAAGGCACGGTGTAGGGTTCCACGTCGCCCGCCTTCGTCGCCAGTGTTGTAGTTGGTAACTGAGGAGACTGAGGCAGAAGTCGTATAACGTATTTATTGATCAACAAGAACTGACAGGAACGGAACCACAACAGCCGTCTGACAGTTATTTATACAAGTAGCTGTCAGACGGCGAACCAATAGGAACAAACCATTTCTCCCGCCGGCTGGCCGGCGTGCCTGAGCCAATCAGAGGGCTTCCCCCACGCTCGCCCTCTGCTGGCCAGGCTCGCCGGTACACTACAAGGACCAATGAGAATTCTCCCTGCTTGAGCATCATCAGTCTCCGGGCAGAGTCCTTTGGGGCTTTACCCAAAGGAGGAGAGCCAGTTCTGTGGAGAGAGAGAGGCGGGGAAAGTGGGAGGGAGGGGGATCTTGGCCTGAAGAACCCACTGGGGCTTCTTCTCTGCTTGGAACGCTCTCCTGCACTGGGTGAAGTCAAGGGATACTCTGCCCAGAGACCGATGACGCTGAAGAAGGGAGAATTCCCATTGGTCATCCTCCTTTCTGGACCCTCCCAATCCCGAAGTTCGAGGAAGCCTCATTCTGGGCTCTGCAGAGTTTCTGTGATTCCTTCACTTTATGGAGAGAGGGAACCAGTGGGGAAGTCCACTGCCTGAACCAAAGTGATCCACGGAATCTTGAGACTGGTCATTTTCTCGGGGGGGGGGGGAGACACCCTCAGGAGGGAGGTAGGGGGGGCACCCTGAGGCAATTCAGCCGGTTGGCCAAACAGCTCATACAATTAACAAGCAGTTTTAGGGAACCCATGGGAACTTGCTGAATCCCTCCCCTACCTGGTTCCATGTTGGGCCAAGTGATACGTCCCTCCCCCCTCCTTGTGGGCAGACCAGAGGCATCTGGGGGGTCAGTGTGAATTTTAGACTGACCTTGGTCTGATCCATCAAAGCTTTTTTACCTGCTTAAAATGGAATTTGCAAAGGGATCCGAGTGGCAACCAGAAGCCATTTAGGCTGACTCCTGATCCATCCACAATCTCTGTGGTTGGAAAGCAGAAGACTTTCCATGGGTGCCTCTTGCTAGAAACCTGGATGTCCCCCCCCCCTTAATCCCCCTCCTCTTCCTTCTTGGACCTGGATGAATAGGCAGCATTGAACGCTCTCATGCCCCAATCCATAGCATTTGGTCAATTTGATTTACTGGGAATGTTCCGGTTCAAAAAGATTCTGTCCTACAAAGAAGGAACCCGGAAGTCAAAAGTTACAATTTGTTGTACTTTAACTCATCAAAGGAAAGTAGAAAGGAAAGTTTACCTGGATAGAACAGAACATCCTGCCCCCTTTACACAGAAAGTCAGTTATATAAGCTAAACAGAATAACCGAATAGCAGAATATAGCCTTGGAAGGGACCTTGGAGGTCGTCTAGCCCAGTGTTTTTCAACCACTAGTGTGCCGCGAGATGTTGCCTGGTGTGCCGTGGGAAAATCTTGAATCTTGAAGGGAAGAGGGAAGAGGGAAGCCACCGGGGAAACTACGAATCCCAGCATGCCGCGGCCTTCCCCCCCCCCCCCCCAGCCTGCCTGGCCGTCTTGGCACAGGGGAGCGATCCAGCAGCAGCGGGGAAAGGGGGGCGTCAGGGCGGCGGGAGGGGCAGGGAGGGACCGCGGCCAAGCGCCTCTGCCTTCTCGCCTGGGCAAGAGGCTTGCGGGGCTGACGACGGGAGGCGGGATCCGGAGGCTGGGCTGCCACGACCGCGGGGGCTGCTGCGGACGGAGCTCCGGTAAGCCGAGGCAGGCCCGCGACCGCGCCTGAGGACGCCTTCGCTGAGGGCTGGGGGCGGCGCTGCTCCGTGGCGGTGGAGGGAGCCAGCGGCGGTCGAGCGGCCCGGAGCCCCCGCCAGAGCTGGGCGGCCGATAAGCAGGTGAGCCCAGCGCCAGGCAAACCGCACCCCCCCACGCACCCAGGTAACTGTCCCTGCCCCCCCCCCATTTTGTATATATAGACTTTATATATAGTCAATATAGGCACAGAGTTAAATATTTTAACATTTTCTAATGGTGGTGTGCCTCGTGATTTTTTTCATGAAACAAGTGTGCCTTTGCCCAAAAAAGGTTGAAAAACACTGGTCTAGTCCAACCCCCTGCTCAAGCAGAGACCCCTCCACCATTTCAGAATAGTGGCTCTCCAATCTCTTCTTAAAGACCTCCAGTGTTGGGACACCCACAACCTCTGGTGTCATTTCACTGCTTAATTCTTCTAACTGTCAGGAAATTCCTCCTTAGTTCTAGGTTGCTTCGCTCCTTGATTAGTTTCCACCCTTTGCTTCTTTTTCCTGCCTTCTGGTGCTTTGGAGAATAGGTGAACCCCCTCTTCTTTGGGGTAGCCCCTCAAATATTGGAAGACTGTTTATCAGATCCCCCTTAGTCCTTCTTTTCACTGGACCAGACATACCCAATTCCTGTAACTGCTCTTAGTATGTCTCCAGCCCCCTAATCCTCTTTGTTGCTCTTCTCTGCCCTCTTTCTAGAGTCTCAACATCTTTTTTTCATTGTGGCGACCAAAACTGGATGCAGGATTCCAAGTGGGTTCCTACCAAGGCCTTATAGAGCGGTATTAGCACCTCTTGTGACCTTGAGCCTCTGTTAATGCAGCCTAGGACTGTGTGGGCTTTTTTGGCAGTTGCAGCACACGGCTGGCCCATGTTTGATTTGTTGATTCAGGATTTAGGACGTGAATGAAAAAAAAGAAGTCATAAGGTTACTTAAGAGTCCACAAAGAGAGAGACCACATGCTAATTGACACAGAAGGAATTATTGGCATAGAAGAGAAGAAACTATGGGCATCCCATTATCTAAGCATAGTCCTCCTTGGCAAGGAAAAATAACTTATCCTACAGGTAGGAAATCTTATAATGTATCAATAGTACAGGTGGTCCCTGACTTACGACACTTCATTTAGTGACCAATCAAAGTTACAATGGCACTGAGAAAAAGTGACCAAAGACATGATCGAAATTCGGACACTTGGCAACTGATTCATATTTATGACGGTCACAGCGTTCCGGGGGTAAGATGATCGATCCCCTTTTGCGACCTTCTGGCAAGGAAAGTCAATGTGGAAGCCAGATTCTCTTAACAACCATAGTATTCACTTAACAACTTCAATGATTCACTTAACAACTGTGGCAAGAAAGGTCGTAAATGGGGCAGAACCCACTTAACAAACGTCTCAGTTAGTTACATAAATTTTGGGCTCAATTGTGGTCGTAAGTCCACGATTATTTACCTGAACACACCGTTGATCCTAAGGATATTTAGCCTGAAATGTGTGCAATTAAAATTTTCATATCTCGTCCGATCATTCTTTGGCTCTCCGTCTCCCCATTCCCACTCCTGGTTCGCCCTCCCCAAATACCGTCATTGCATCATTGCAGTGTCACCTAGCAACAGAGATTTTGGGCTCAATTGCGGTCGTTAGTGGAGGACTACAGGTTTTCGCTTATTTCTCTTTATCCCTTCTGGATTTTCTAATCAAAATGTGATTGGCCAAACAATAATCTAATAATCCCATTTCTGAGAGGAAATGCATTCTAGGTCCCAGCCTCAAAGTCATTGCCATCCTTTCAACGTTGCCTTGGCAAGAGAGAAAAATAAGGCCAATCAGGACCCAAAGAAACCCTGGGCTACTTAGCAAGAGCAACAGCATCAGGACCCCCATGTGGTGGGCACTACAAAGTCCCCCGAATCCAAGAGAGCTGACGGAGGGGGCAGGAGGCCAGCCGAGGGGAATCTCCCACCCCTTGCTAGAGGCTCAGCTCCCCTGCAGCCATCCAGCAACCGCTCAGTTAGGGCATCCTAAGGGTGGGAGGTCTGTGTGGGGAGGAGGGCAGCCCCCCTGCCACACCTCTAGCAAGGACGGAGGGGAGGGTCACAGGGCTCTGCACCATTGACCCAAACAACACAAATAGGCAGGAATCAGGTGGGAAGAAGCGAGGAGGCAGGACGGCCGGAGCACCTGTTTTGCCAGACTTCCTAAGATGCCTGCCGGGATCCCTGCGGTGTCTCCCTTTAGTCTCCTCGCCTTGTCTTCACCTGCTCCATCCACAACAGCCCCAAAGGAGGGAAAGGGGCCCTGTCAGAGCCACCTGTCAGAGGGGTAAGGCAGAGCATCCCAGGTGTTTCTATTTACCCTTCCGGTCTTCTTCCTTAAGGGAGAATCCCATAGCCTTCCCTTCCCTCTCCTTGTCCTTTCCTTGTCTCTGTGTTACCAAACCTTTCCTTCCCAGCAGGGTGGGAGCTCTGTCCATGAGGCACACCTGTGGCCTGAAAGGTAATCTTCCTCCCCCACCCCAATGCAGAAGTGGAAGAGCAGCAAGAGAGTTGGAAGGGACCTCAGAGGTCTTCTAGTCCAACCCCCTTGCTCAAACAGGAGACCCTGCACCATTTCAGACAGGTGGCTGTCCAATCTCTCCTTGAAAGCCTCCAGTGATGGAGCACCTGCAATTTCTGGTGGCAAGCTGTTCCACTGGTTAATTGTCCTCACTGTCAGGAAATTTCTCCTTAATTCTAGGTACCTTCTCTCCTTGATTAGTTTCCACCCATTGCTTCTAGTCCTGCCTACTTTGGACCCTCCCCCTTTCTTTGTGACAGCCCCTCAAATACTGGAAGACCTCTATCATGTCACACCAGGGCCTTCTCTAGACAAGCCATACCCAATCCCTGCAACCGTTCTTCACATGCTTTAGGCATATGTCATTTAGCCATTTGGCCACGTCATGCGTGCAAATTCATTGGAAAAGTCAGTGATGCTAGGAATGGTTAGTGGAAGAAGCTGAAGGGGGAGCAAAGAACAGGTTGGCTTGATAACATCAATCTGACCCAACAGTCGGGGCTTCCCAGGGCACCATGGAAAGCAATGACCTACAGGTGTTGGACACGACTGAACAGGAGTTCTCTGAACAAGAACTCAAAATAATCTTTTGTCCTGCAGATGTGATCGAAGTTGACACAGTGGGAGCACAGACTCCTTTAGCCACAATTTCCACCAGGGTAATTTCTTGGATGAAAGCTTTCCTAGCTGTCAGACGGCTTCAAGCTGGGATTCAAAGGTTTCCAAAATAGACTAGACTAGAATAGAATAGAGCTCGAAGGGACCTTGGAGGTCTTCTAGTCCAACCCCCTGCTCAAGCAGGAGAATCTATACCATCTCAAGACAAGTGACTGTCTAGTCTCTTCTCAGAAACCTCCAATGATGGAGCAGCCCCAACTTCTGGTGGCCAGCTGTTCCACTGATTAATTGTCAGGAAGTTTCCCTTTAATTCTAGGTTTTGTTTCCTCTTTGTTTAGTTTCCATCCGTTGTTTCTTGTCCTGCCCTCTGGTGCTTTGGAGAATAATTTGACCTCCCTTTTCTTTTGTGGCAGCCCCTCAAATACCGAATACAGCTATCATGTCACCCGAATCCCTCCTTTCTTTAGACTAGCCAGGCCCAGAAGAGTCTTTTTTAAAAAAAACATGGGAGATTGATCCTCTGAGGTGGCCGAGCCTCCAGGTTGAGCAGCAGTCTACCTTGAATGCTTTGGGATTTAGCAGCGGGAAGGAGCCAGGGCTCCTTAGCAGGAACTGATGCCTCCAGGTGTTCATCCTCCCCGTTTCATTTCTCCTTATCCTTTTTAGTGGACCCCTTGTGGCCATGGCAACAGAGGGAATTGCTTCGGGCCGAACTCCGTTGCCCAGAAAATGCCCCAGGTGCTTTGGTGGGCCTGCAGCCAGGCTGGGTTGCCAGAAGGAGGCACCATTCCCATTTCCCTGCCAGGATCCTGGGAGGCCCTGCGGGGGACGAGGCCGAGGCCTTTGCTGCAATGGCGGTATCTATGGACGGAGAACCAGGGGTGGGAAAGGGGAGACGGAGAGCCAAAGAACGACCAGACGAGATAGAAATATATTTCATTGCACAGATTTCGGGCTAAATACCATGATGATCAATGGTGTGTACAGGTAGTCCTCAACTTATGACCGCTATTGAATCCAAACTTTATGTAACTAACCAAGATGTTTATTTAGTGAGTTTTGCCCCATTTACGACAGTTCTTCCTGCAATTGTTAAGTGAATCATTGAGATTGTTAAGTTAGTAACACGGTTGTTAAGTGGATAAGGGTTCCCCATCGGCTCTGCTTGTCAGAAGGTGGCAAAAGGGGATCACATGACCCCAGGACACGGCAACCGTCATAAATATGAACCCGTTGCCAAGCATCCGATTTTTGATCATGTGGCCACAGGGATGCTGCAATGGTCACAAGTGTGAAAAATGATCATAAGTCAGTTTTTTCAATCCTGTTGTAACTTTGAATGGTCACTAAATGAACTCTTGTAAGTTGATAAATACCTGTAGTATTTTTTAACAATGCGGAAAGAAAAACAGCTAAGAAGAACAAACCTGTTCAACCCCTCTCCACTCAGTGAGGGCAAAACACACACACACACACACACACACACACACACACACACACACACACACGGTACAGAAGAAATTGGTCTTTCTATTTTTATGGTGACTATGATCATGATTGATCACTTCTTTTTTATATATATACAATGAGAGCTTATGCACTGAAGATAAATTCCTTGTCTGTCCAATCACACTTGGCCAATAAAGAATTCTCTCTTCTCTTCTGCACCGCTCCAGTCCAGTTTGATCCAGTCCATATTTTCTATTCTATTCTATTCTATATTCCTATTCCTACTCTATTTTTTCTATTCCTATTCCTATTCCTATTTATATTCTATCCCATCCTATTCTATTCTCTATTCCTTATTCTATTCTATTTATTCTATTCCTATTCCTATTCTATTCTATTCTATTCTATTCCATAGTTGTAACTTTGAATGGTCACTAAATGAACTCTTGTAAGTTGATAAATACCTGTAGTATTTTTTAACAATGCGGAAAGAAAAACAGCTTAAGAAGAACAAACCTGTTCAACCCCTCTCCACCTAGTGAGGGCAACACACACCCACACACACACACACACACACACACATGGCACAGAAGAAATTGATCTTTCTATTTTTATGGTGACTATGATGATGATTGATCACTTCTTTTTTTTATGTACAATGAGAGCTTATGCACCGAAGACAAATTCCTTGTCTGTCCAATCACACTTGGCCAATAAAGAATTCTCTCTTCTCTTCTCTTCTCTTCTCTTCTCTTCTGCTCTCCTCCACTCTGCTCTGCTCCAGTCTGATCCAGTCCATATTTTCTATTCTATTCTATTCTATTCTATTCTATTCTATTCTATTCTATTCTATTCTATTCTATTCTATTCTATTCTATTCTATTCTATTCTATCCTATTCTACAGGACACCAGAGCAATTAGTAATCTTTGCAGCATCTCTTTATCCCTTAATGTATTTTATTTAATAACTCAGTCATTGGATCGATTGCAGTCACTGAATGAGAAGCACTTGAATCCACCTTTTTTCTCTCTGTCATGACCAGGTTTTTCAGCTCCCTAGGAAAACCGATAATTCTTTAGAGGTAATCCTCTACTCACGACTTCAATTGAGCCCGAAATTTATGTTATTGAATGTTAACTGAGTTTTGCTCCATTTTGGAACTTTTCTCGCCTCTGTTTATATATTTATTATGTATTGAATGTCTATTGCACGGTTGTTAAGTGAATCATTGCAATTAATAAGTTATTAACAAGGTGGTTAAGCAAATCTGGCTTCCTCATTGACTTTGCTTAACAACTGTCTTGCTTAGCAACAGAAATTTGGGGCTCAGTTGTGATCGTAAATTCAGGACTACCTCTATGCTGCCTAGAGAATTCTGGGAGTTGATGTCCACCCATCTTAAAGTGGTGAAGGTTGAGGAACACTGACTTAGTCCCAGAGGGGAATATTTTCCATCAGTGGGGGATGTTGGAATTCATTGTTGGAATCCCAAAGGTCCTTCCCCCCCCCCCCAAGAGGCAACTGGACTTTCTGATTTTTCTTTGAAAATGTTTTGCTTTTCATTCAAGAAGCTTCTTCAGCTCTGACTGGATGGTGGGGAATGGAAAGATTAGTATAAGTATCAATCCTTCCATTCCCCACCATACAGTCAGAGTTGAAGAAGCTTCTTGGATGAGAAGTGAAGTGTCTTCAAAGAAAAACCAGAAAGTCCAATTGCCTCTTGGCAGGGGTGGGTGGGGAGCACCTTTGGGACAACCATGGTCTGGATGCCTCCAAAGGCATTGTTGGAATGTATTTTTATGCAACAATTACAGTAGTATTTAGCCAGTAGAGTGTTTAGAAGTTTGGAACTATGGTATATACTCTATGCTCTTTTGTTCTGAGTTTCCTGTTTCCTGTTACAGTTAGATAATTGAGCAGTAAAGCACATGGTGATTGTACTCTGTTTGTTCTGTGGTGCTTTATACACACAGAATTTCTACCCAGGGACTATCCTAACCTCACCCAGAGTGAGTTGCTTCTAAAACCCCACAAACAAGAGCTAGGGAAAGCTTTCTTTGTCTTGCCTGCCTGCCTGGGACTTACCCAGGAGGCATCGTGGCAGTGCCAAAACGTAACAGCTTCTTCTCCTTCCCATCCTTTCACAGCCATCTGCATCGGAGATCCCAGCTGCAACTAAAAGGATAGCGACAGAGAACAGATGTAACCTGAGGGCCACAGAGGTTGGACTTGGTAATACTTGAAATGTGGCTATTGTAATACTGTTTTCTTGTATTTTAAATTTGCTTTTTCAATTGTATTGCTGATCATTTCACATAACCTTCAAGAAAAAGCCTCTCTTTCGGGAACCAGGACTGGCAGGGGAGCATTCAATAGATTGTACACAACAGTTTCATTTTTAGCTGTTCTCAAGCCTCCGTGAAAGAAGAAAATAGTCCAGCCCAACCTTGAGAAGCACTGAGGATGTATTTTTCCCAACCCCATTTTGATGTTTTCCATTTTCAAATGTTTCCTTTACTTCATTCAGAATACAATTCTCTTTTCTATGGCAATGCTGTCATTCTTATGATGTAACTGAACAGATGATTACCGTATTTTTCATACTATAAGGTGCTCCAGACTATAAGACACCCCTAGCTTTTGGGGAGGAAAACAAGGAAAAAGAATCTGCTTCTGCCTCCCAGCAAACAGCCTGGTCAGCTTCAGCACAGTGTGATTTAGCACGAGCAGCTGATTGGCAGTTGGATCAGCCTCTTTCCAGGCGGCAGTGATTCGCTGCCTGTAACAGGCCAAAAATGGGATGAACAGAGGCTGAAAATGGGGCGTGTGGAGGGCAAAAACATGACATATGGAGGCTGAAAATGGGGTGCGTGGAGGTGGCAATAGGCTGTAGCAGTGATAGGCTGCAACGGCAGTGATGGGCGGCAATAATCCCCTCAGCCTGGAACAATGGTATTTCGAGAGGCTGATCCAACCACCAATCAGCTGCTCGTGGCTAAATCAGTCTGTGCTGAAGCTGACCAGGCTGTTTGCTGTTTTCTGCAAGGAGGCAAATTGCTGGGAGGCAGAGTCCAAAGGGTAGGGGCTGGCAGGTGGGCAGGGCTTCAGCAACATTCACTCCATAAGACGCACAGACATTTCCACCCATTGGGGTGGGTGCGTCTTATAGACCGAAGAATACAGTATTTCTTAACCAATCAACTTTTGCTTTGAAGTTTTTTGTGGTACAAACTATAACAGCAAATGAAATCCATTTCTGGAGGTTCCCCCTTTATTATTATTATTATTATTATTTACTGTGCTTCTAGACCGCCCCCTCTCCCAAAAGGGACTCGGGGCGGTGTACAGTCCGCGCGGAGAATATGTCAAAATACAATAAATAAAAAATCAAATTAAATATTAAATATGTACAGTTAAATACACTTAAATATGGAGGAGGTTAAAAATAAGTTAAAAGAACTGTACAGTTAGCCAGTATATATCAATATAATCTTAAAACCCCTAAGACACACATAAATTAAGTTAAAAACAATACCCCTAAAAACCCGTTTATAGTACATTTACCAGGAGGAGCAGATGTAGTTATGCCAGGCCCGCTAATCGGAACAGGTGAGTCTTCAATTTTTGCCGGAAGCAGCGGAGGTCAGTAGTGGTTCTGATGTCGGGGGGGAGGTCATTCCAGAGGGTTGGGACCATCACAGAGAAGGCCCTACTCCTTGGCGTCGCCCGCTGGCATTGCCTAGTGGACGGCACCAGGAGAAGCCCCTCCCTGTGTGAGCGGATTGGCCGCAGGGATGTATGTGGGAGGATGCGATCCTGCAAGTAACTAGGTCCTGTGCCATGGAGCGCTTTAAAGATGGTAATCAAGACCTTGAAGCGTACCCGAAAAACTACAGGTAGCCAGTGCAGCTCGCGCAAGAGAGGTGTTACGGGGGAGTACCTAGTACTCCCCATCACAGCCCGCGCGGCTGCGTTCTGAACCAACTGCAGTCTCCGGGCGCGTCCCAAGGGCAGCCCCATGTAGAGAGCATTGCAGTAGTCCAAGCGGGATGTCACCAGCGCATGAGTGACCGTGCGTAGGGCATCCCGGTCCAGTAGGGGGTGCAATTGGCGCACCAGGCGAACCTGGTGGAACGCCCCCCTTGCCACGGCTGCCACATGGTCATCCATTGACAGCCGGGCATCAAGGAGGACGCCCAAATTGTGCGCCCGTTCCACAGGGGGCAGTTGTTCGCCCCCTATGGCCAGCGATGGGGTCAGCTGGCTGAACCGAGGTGCCGGTAGCCACAGCCACTCGGTCTTGGAGGGGTTGAGTTTGAGTCTGTTGTCCCCCATCCAGACCCCGACGGCTTCCAAACACCGGGACATCACTTCGACAGCCTCGTTGGGGTGGTTTGGGGTTGAAATGTACAGCTGCTTATCGTCAGCGTAGAGG
This sequence comes from Natrix helvetica, assembly GCF_964273705.1. Taxonomy (NCBI): domain Eukaryota; kingdom Metazoa; phylum Chordata; class Lepidosauria; order Squamata; family Natricidae; genus Natrix; species Natrix helvetica. The sequence goes on from NC_138551.1 coordinate 133,767,578, forward strand.
TGGTACTCAACCCCAAAACCACGGATGATCTCGCCCAGCGGCTTCACATATATGTTGAACAGGAGGGGCGAGAGGACTGACCCCTGTGGCACCCCACAAGTGAGTGGCCTCAGGGTCGACCTCTGCCCCCCCGTCAACACACATTGCTTCCGATCGGAGAGGTAGGAGCCGAACCACCGCAAAACGGTGCCTCCGACTCCCATCCCCTCCAACCGGTGCAATAGGATACCATGGTCGATGGTATCAAAAGCCACCGAGAGGTCTAATAGGACCAGGATAGAGGAACAGCCTCTATCTCTGGCCCTCCAGAGATCATCAACCAACGCGACCAAGGCTGTCTCCGTGCTGTGCCCGGGTCGGAAGCCGGACTGGCGTGAGTCTAGATAATCGGATTCGTCAAGGTGTCGTGGAAACTGCTGCGCCACCACATTCTCAACAACCTTCGCTAAGAAGGGAAGGTTGGAGACTGGACGATAATTAGCTAGCTCCGATGGATCGAGTGAAGGCCTCTTAAGCAAGGGCCTCACCACCGCCTCCTTCAAGGCGGTTGGTAAGGATCCCTCACCCAATGAGGCATTCACCAGGCCCAGAAGCCAGCCTCGGGTCACCTCCCAAGATGCCAGTACCAACCAGGAGGGACACGGGTCCATTAAACATGTGGTGGGTCGTAGCCGTCCACGCAACCCGTCCAAATCCTCGGGGGAAACAGAATCAAACTCCTCCCAGAATGGTCTCACAAGACTCACTGTTGGCGGCCCGTCCGGACCACTGAAGGGGGCCCACCCGCTCCGGATCTGAGCGACTTTGTCCTGCAGATATTCCCCAAACTCCTCTGCTCTGCCCTGCAAGGGCGCCCCCTGCGTCCTCTGTGATAAGAGGGAGCGGGTCAGCCTAAACAGGGCGGCAGGGCGGTTATCCGCGGACGCAATAAGAGCGGCACAATATCTACGTTTGGCCGCTCTCAATGCCACAAGGTAAGTCCGTAAATAGGCTCTTACCTGTGTTCGGTCAGATTCGGAGCATGAGGACCTCCACCTGCTCTCTAGACGTCTCCTATGGCGCTTCATCACCCTCAACTCCTTGGTATACCAAGGAGCTCGGGTGGATCGCTGCCGCAGGAGAGGTCGCAAAGGCGCAACCCGGTCTAAGGCCCCAGCCGCCGCCCTGTTCCAGGCGGCCGCTAGGTCCTCCGACCGAGCGCGGGTCAGGGCTACAGGTAATGGCCCAAGCTCCGTCTGGAACCTATCCGGCTCCATCAGGCGCTTGGGGCGGTACCAGCTTGGACCGTCTGGTCCCGCCTCCTCGCGGTGGGGGGTAGCGCCAGGGAAGTCCAGCCGGAGACATGAGTGATCTGACCATGACAGGGGTGTAACAGCTATGTCCCCTATTCCCAGATCACTCGTCCACTGCTCAGATACAAAAACAAGGTCCAGTGTGTGGCCACCTTCGTGTGTGGGGCCCTGAATTAATTGGGTCAGGTCCATGGCTGTCATGGAAGCCATGAACTCCCGAGCCACCTCGGATGCTGTTCCCGTTGACGGCAGGTTGAAATCCCCCATAACCACCAGCCTGGGGATCTCAACCGCCGTCTCCGAGACCAGCTCGAGGAGCTCGGGCAGGGACGCTGATGTATAGCGAGGAGCCAAGTATACAATCAGCAAACCCCACTGCCTCCCTGGGCCCCATTTCACACCAAGGGACTCACACCCGGGTATCTGAGGAACAGTGAACTCTCTCGGCTCTAGACCCTCCCGTATAACTACCGCCACCCCACCACCCTTACCCAGGGCATGGAATGCACGGAAACCTGGTGGGCACATTTCCACGAGGGGCAAACCACCCTCGTGGCCCAACCAGGTTTTCATAGGGAGAACACTATCAGAGTAATAAATTGCTCTTAAATGAACTTCTGATTCGATTGTTTATTGGAAAAGATAAACTTGAGGCAGAATCTAAGGCCAGATTTGGCCATTGATAAGTTCTGGGCGATTGAAGGGAGGCCAGGCCTGGGTGACTTCAAACAGCTCTTTATTTACTGTGAGGCAACTGAACTCTCTGACTGACACAGCTCTTTTTATAGGAAACTGCTCAGCCAAAAGCCAATCAGGAGAGAGTATTTTCCCACTCCAACAGAGGACCAGACAGAGAACTTCAACTGACAACTATATACAATACATAACACCCCTTCCCACCAAGATGGAGCATTATGGTGATTAAATTAACAACATATGTAGTCTTTTTTTAATTAAATTTTTAAAATAAATTTTACAATTATCACCCCCCCCTTACCCTTCCCTCTTCCCACCCTCAACATATGTAGTCTTTTAGGTAGGCAGGGCGGTGATGTGTCCGTCCCAACCTACGAGGTTCCATCTCAAGACCAGTAGCTCCAGAGCCTTGACTAGGCGGAGTGGCTGCTTCAGGTATAGCTTGTGGCGACAGCAAGGGCTCGGTCCCTGGTGCTTTCAACACAAGAGGAACCGTATGTCACTCAGCACAGTCCCCCCTTTTTTTTTTATTAAAAGAGTTTTGTACAAACAAATTTTCCCCCTTTTCACCCCCCCGCCATACAATGAAAATTTCATACAAATACTATACCCCCCCACCCCCCGCAAAAATTCACATTCAAATATTATACCAGTTACTTTGCCCCCTCCCCTCCCCCCATCTTAAAGTAAATTACTCGTATTGTAGCCCCTCTCCTCCCAACAAACACAATATAAATTTCTCTTGAGTTAATAATAGCACATCGATCCCATCTTCTAAGCTAATTTAACATATATAACTCTTAATATAAATTTCTCCTAAAATAACAATGTTTCGTTAATCCCAACTTCTAATTTATTCATACATATATATTCCCCCGCCCTCCACCCTAACCCTCCCCCACCTCCCACACAAACCCACCCCCCTGACTTCCGCTGTATACCACTCTAACAATTCCAAACATCTCATATATTATTTACTCTAATCAACTATCAATCTAAACATTCTTACCTAAAGGCTACATAATAACTCCTAGTCTGGTATTTATTCTGTATATAATCAATCCATTTTACCCATTCCTGTGTATAATCCTCCTGTTTCTGGGCTTTTAAGAAAGCTGAAATTTTTGCCATTTCGGCGAATCCCGCCACCTTCTGAATCCATTGATCAATTGTTGGTAAAAAATCTTTTTTCCAATGTTGCGCAATCAACAACCTAGCTGCTGTAACCATATGCAAGACCAATTTTGTTTCCCCTTTGGTAAAATCCTTAGCTATACCCAATAAAAACATTTGTGGAGTGAATTGTATTCTTTTCTTAAATACATTCTGCATAACCCACCATATTTTTATCCAAAAAGCCTTAACCTTGTTGCAAGTCCACCATACATGAAAAAAAGTAGCATCTAGGCACCCGCATCTCCAACATTTTGGCTGAACATTTGGGTACATGCATGATAATTTTTTAGGATCTAAATACCATCTGTAAAACATTTTATAAAAGTTCTCCCTTAAATTCTGTGACTGTGTAAATTTAACATTCTGAACCCATATTTTTTCCCACGTTTCCAACATAACCACTTCACCAAAATTCTGAGCCCATTTAATCATACAGTCCTTAACCAATTCACTTTCTGAATCTCTTTCTAACAGTACATTATATATTCTTTTAACTTGTTTTGGGCCAGTCTCTTTTATCTGCTTTATCAGTTCCACTTCTTTATCCATAAAACCGACCCTACGGTCTTCTTCGCACCTCTTCTGTAGCTGTATATAATGTAACCAATTTAAAATAATTCCTTCTTCCAACAGTTGTTCCAAAGTTTTTAACTTCCGTTCGTCCCCATCAGCGATAAGCACATCTTTGTACAAACAACCCCCGAGTGACTTAATATTCATAATCCCCATGGTATCTGCAAGATCCAACCAAAGCGGTATTTTATAATCCCAATTAGGCCGGTGCTTCTTCCATACTCTCATCAGGGCATTTCGGAGAACGTGATTGTTAAACACTTTATCCACCCTATCTTCATAAAAAAGATATGCATGCCATCCCAGCACAAGATCATGGCCTTCTATATTTAGCAAATCCATATTTGTTTTCCCAAACCAATCTGCTACATGCATTAATGCCGCAGCTTCATAGTACAATCGAAGGTTTGGGAGTCTAAGGCCGCCTCTTTCACGAGTATCTTGCATAATCTTCATCTTTACTCTCGGTTTTTTCTCCTTCCAAACAAATTTATTTAATGTTGTTTGCCAATGTAACAAGGTTTTATCTGATTTAAGCACCGGTATCATCTGGAATAGAAAGATAAATCTAGGTAGAATGTTCATTTTAATTGCTGAGATCCTTCCAAGCAAGGACAATTGTAACTTTTTCCACACTTCAAGCTCTTTCTGTATCTTTTGCCACAACACTTCATAGTTATTTAAAAAAAGTTTTGTATTTGATTCTGATATTTGTATTCCTAAATATTTAACTTTGGAGACTATTTCAAAACCTGCTAAACTTACAAGTCTCTTTCTTTGAGTCTCTGTCATATTTTTAACCATCATCTTTGTCTTATTTTGATTTAGTCTAAACCCAGACACCATGCCAAAATCTACTATGATATTTTTCATCTGGATTATTGATTTCAAAGGATGTGAAAGGGTAACAACCAGATCATCGGCGAATGCTCTAGTTCTGTATTCCTTTTGCCTGATAGCTATGCCATCTAAGGATTTTGAGTCCCGAATAGCGTTCAGCAAGACTTCCAAAGTTAAAATAAATAACAATGGGGATAATGGGCAACCTTGTCTTGTGCCTTTCTGTATCTCAAAAGTTGTTGACAAATTTCCATTAATAATAAGTTGTGCATTTTGTTGCTGATAAATTGCTCCAATTGCCTGCCGAAATCGTGGTCCCATATCCATCTTTTCCAAAGTCTTGGTTAGAAAGTTCCAATTCACACGATCGAAGGCCTTCTCTGCATCCAAGAAAACCAGCACTGCAGAGATCTGCTTATTCTTATCAAGATAGTCAATTAAATCTATGAGTTGCCTTACATTCTCCTTCATATGTCTACCTTCAATAAATCCTG